>NW_027249149.1:0-600000 GCF_030848795.1 Temnothorax nylanderi | reverse complement strand
TCTTTCTTAAAACAGCTATGTGCTTTCTTTATATCAAATGCTTATTTTTATAAGTAAAAGTATAAGTATATATATACTTCATACCTATATGTTTTAATATATATAAAAAATTGTATAAGTTATTTATTTAACATGACTTTGCTCTTTGCTTATCGATGAAAAAAAAACAGCGAAATAAATAATAATCCGGTCGCGAAAAGGAAGAATGATAAGAGAGACGCAACGGGCGAAGAGAGACAGAAGAGAGAAAGGAAGAGAGATAAATATTTTTTAAGATGTTTAAAAATTAACTAAACGTTTAAATCACTCTACTACATTGATAGATGTCATATTTATACGTAAGATGTAACTTCAAGTAATCAAAATGTGAAAATAATATGCTACTAACTCCATTTGCTGTTATGCATGATTTTACCGAAAGGATCTTTCATTTCTCTGATGCGAAGAGCGCGGCAATCATGAATATTTAATATAGTCCAGTATGTGTGCGTGTATGGGCGCATTTTCTTTCGATATTATGAAAGATTCATGTATGGCGTCACATTATTCAAATTACATCACGTTTTCTCACACGCGTCGACAGTTCGGTATTATTCTGTCATAGTAACAGATGTGACAGATGTGTGAACATATTGCAAGGAATTTGTTCACGTTAGTTGTAAAATTTTCAACGCGATCTCTGTCTTTATTTCTAATGGCTACTGGACCGATTTCTGATTATCGAATAATTTCATGTCACTTATTTTTTTTACTTCGTAGATTTTTTAAATTTCTCATTTATGGACAATTATTCTATAATGCAAAATCTATAGAAAGTGCATTTTGATATGAAGTATATGATGTCAAATAAAAATATCAAATGTTTATCGCATCGATTATAAATTATAGATAATATGAAAACGAAATTATTAAATTCTTCAAAACTGTTTTCAATTTTTCCATACAGTGCTGCATTTCACTGGATCAAGTCAGTGTATCTGTCAAGAAATATCGGCATAGCATGCTGAATGTTAAAACGTTATGTTAAAGTCACATATCGATTTCAACGGCAACTCTTGATGTAGAAGAGCATTAGTTACCAATCTGTATTATATTGTTTCTATAATTAACCATTCGTTATGCAATTAGATTTCTAAATCACAATGATAACTTTGGAAATTGAAATATTTCATATACATGTTGAATAAAAAATAAAATTAATACTTTAGCATGGCTAGAGAAATCAATTTCTTATCTTGTTAAATTGTCTTATGTTATTTCGTTTATATTTTCTTTAATTTTATGAATCGCGATATCTAAAAAAAAAATTTATTACTTCACGACAAATCGATTCAATAATCATATGAATATAGTGTGAGGTAGGTACATAAAATGAGATATTGACACGCGTTTAAACGGTCGAGCGATACTAATTACACAACCGTACTGTGAATCGCGTCAAATAGGAGGTAATTGCGACAAACATTGCATATGGATAACGAGCACTGCGCAAAATCAATTTCTGTAGCACGTTAATATTATGATCCTATAAAATGATAACTAATTACAAAATATAACTCACTTTATCGCACACCCAATTGATTAAATACAGAAAAGTGTATTAGAATTTAGAATAATTGACGCGCTATTACTTGTAATATATCATAAAAATATAATAATTCGTTTGACGTTCTTCTTTTTTCAGAGAAAAATGTGTATCTATATGGTAATTTAACAATGCGACTTGGTGACGGAATAATGAAAAGACAATATGTTTCAGCTTGCAAAGCTGAATGAATTTGCGAAGCACCACCTGTGCCGACTTGTGAACCGCATACATCGCTTGACAGAAATTGTGATACAATTCGCCTATTTTTTGATCAGCCATAAACTCTAAGATATTGCAATTACTTTTACACAACGCGCAAAAACTCGTTAAAAATTTTACTTAAATATTTGTAAGAATTAAAACGTTTTTTACATTATAATATTTGTAAGAATTAAAACATTACGTTATAATAAAAACTGATATTTGCAAGGATAGAAATCACTTATTGATTATTAATATCTAACCGATTAATATCATACATGACAAAAAGTTTTTTTTTATCAAAAGAAACCATACAGCAACATTACAAATTCTAACTTTCTTTTCTGTGCTTTCGTGTCATTGAAGATATGCAAGATTACGCCAAGTGAAAGTAGTATACAATTACATGATAAAAAGTATCGATAATTTTTAACAATTTAACAAAATACATTCAACAGAAGTTGAAGGCGGTGATTCAAGGCGAGAGAGAGATAATTTGTTTCAACACAATAATAGTTACGTAATTCAAATGGGCATGCAACGCACGATGACTGATAAAACAAATTATTCTCTCCAATTCGCGTTTCCTCTCTTCCGCTTGTTCTATTCTTTGTATTTCCTTCGCATATTGCTTACCAGATTTTTCTTCGTCTCTACGCGGGCTTACGACTCTCTCTCTCATTTTCATTCTCCTCCAGCACGCATATTCCTCTCTGTTGCGCCTCCTAGATATTCTCTGATTCTGTTTCTCACGTGCGTTTCAATTCACTATCGCACACACACGTACTATTTCCCCTCTTCCAATACCATGTTCCTGCGTCTGCGTCATTCATATATTCCCCGTCTTTCTCGTGTCCACTTCCAGACCGTGGTCACCGGTCGAGGTATAAATGACGCAGCGCAGACGCAAGTCGCGCAAGTTTTCACACTGCTCGAACATGACACGTCGTGGCTCTCGTTCTTTCATTCAGATATGCGCCTATCTGGCGTTCATCACCGTCACAATCGCGGCTGATCAAGGTGAGTCGCAAACGATAGAGAAGCGACGCTTACGGGAAACGTGCGATATATTGTTGTAAAAAGAGTTATTCGAATATTGATCTCATTTACAATCTTACAGTAAGGCAATAAGTCATTTATTATTTTTGATCGAATATTCCAACGTAATCTCGGGTTACAGCGCCAGTTATAATAATAAATTCGCGGCAAAATCGCGAAAAGAATATGCAAGTGTTAAAACTATTAAATGTTTTGAGTAACTGCCAAATTCTTTGTAAATGCATTTATAAGACACATTTACTACAACGCCAGAAAACTTTTATGTAACAAAATAAATGCTTTATGATAAATCACGCTTAATATAATAATCATTTCATTAACTAATTTGTTAATTTTAGAAATAACGATACGACGCACTTTTTAGAGATTTTTAAAAATTGATTCAGTATAATTGTAAAAACTTCGACATTTTGACTTCGTGAATAATTATATGTCTAATTCAAAATTCCGTTAGACGAATAACGACGCAACTCTAAGCACTCAGAAGGATTCTCTTATCCTAGTATATAAACATCCATTTTTATCGCGGTCAATAATATATCGCATTAAATGTTTTTAAATTCTTTGTTTTTGTAAAGAGGAATGCGATAAAACAAAATGCCCGGGTCCACTGGCGTATTACGAGGCTCTCGGTTGTACTCCGGTGTTTGAGAAAGAGGGCGATTGTTGCGCGACCAAATACAACTGTGATCATCTAAAAGAGAGATCCACTATTAAGTGTTATGTCAATGGTAAAGAGTACGAGATCGGAGAGAAACTCAAAGACGAAGATGCGAATCCTTGTGACGTTAGTTGCACCTGCCGCTCAGGATATGATGGCATGTAAGTAAAGACTTTCACATCAATTTTTTCATTGTTGTCTCCTTTTAATATTTTAATTATTAAATTTCACTTATTAAAACTACGTAATTGCTTTCAATATAGCGCCTCGTTTAATTGTGCGGTAGTTGATTGTTTCTTCGGACCAGTGAAACCAGATTGCTATCGAAAGAGATCCCCGGCCCAATGTTGTCCCGAAGAGGAAGTGTGTCGTAAGCATAATCTAATTAAGAGTTGTAAATTTTCTCTATATATATTCGCGATAAATTGACAACATAATAACACTGATTTTTATGCATCTAAATATTATATTAAATTCACGTAGTTATATCCCAATTATGTTCTTCTCGATAGATTCATTATAATTAAAAAGATAAATTTTTAATAATTTTACATTTTCGCGATATATCCTTTTTAGCTAATATAGTTATCGAACTTTGTTAACCAGAAAGCCACAATAAAATTGCTTTAGTATAATTAACCTTTAGAGGACGGGAAGCCTATTTTTAGGCGTCAAACTGTTTACGCGCTAAAATATCATATATACTTAAGGGTTTTTTGGGTTACTGAGTTTCCGTAGTACCGGGAATCTAAGGAAAACAAGTAAGAATGGCCAATTCAAGGCCGAGAATTTAAGCGATTACTCTTATCTTCTGAAGCAAATTCTTCAGGATAACGACAACGTTTAAAAAGGCATTCGTCGAAGACCAAAATGTGTCGTGAGTGCGATATGCCTCTGTGTGTTATATCTTGCTTCGAAATATATCATACAAAACAACATTATTAAATATATGCATAAACATCGTAAATCAAAATTTTTTTCTCACAAAGTCCTCCTTATGAATTTGTTTGCATTTTTTAGCTTTAAATTTCAAAATATATTTTTATAATGAGATTTTACAAAAAGTATTTCCATGTTTTTCATTCTAAATATAAACAATAATTTTTTTGAAATTTACAATCATATGAATGTGTTATGCAATTTTTCGTAATATAACACATATATGAAACTTATAAATAAAAATCATAAAAAATCATGAAAAAACCTGCCCGTCCTCTAAAGGTTAAATTTCATATTCAACAATAGCAATCCACTTGCCGACAAAAAAGACATTTCTATCATAAAATATATGTAACAACATTTAAATAAAGTTATTTACGTCTTGTAGCTGAAAATCCCGAAGACAGAGCTATCTGTAATGTAAACGGAAAGGAATATAGAGATGGAGAATACTTCGAAGTTGAAAATGAGCCGGATTTAAACTGTGTATGCCAGCCGGGCTATAAAGGTAAAGATAATCCTAGGTACTTTTATGTTATTTAAAATTTTTCAGTGCTAGATACTTTGGTACAACATGTATATAAAATACATGTTAATGAGTGATTTCAATGTTATTGTCAACATTTATATTTTTATATGCGGTGTACGAAATTCTTATGACAAATATGACAAATATAAACGAATTGTCAGTTTTCAATGAAACAGATGTATTATGGAAACTTACATTGATGCAATATATTGATGAATAATTATTTACTGGCTTATTTGCTGGTCGACAAATAAGCTAGTAAATTAAATAATTCAACACTTGTATATCATAAATATACATACCTATATATTGTATTTGTCATAACAATAATTAAGACTAAATTCGTATTTATCTATATTTCAGTAATGTGTGAACAGCAACAATTCTGTGATATAAATGTTTAATTTAAAACTATATAATTTATGCTTACATCCATAAAAAATTATACGGTTTTAGGGGAAAACGTCGAACCTTTCTGCATGAAGCCTAAACATCCATATTGCAGTCCCGATTTCCGTAGTGCAAGCGACATTGTTAATAACTGCGCTCCGGTTTATTATTCCACTCAACCGCCGCAGACTAGTTGCAGTGTATTTTCGAGATGTCGTAAGTTTGCGAGTTGCAATTTTGCGTGATAAGCAAATATATGTTAATTTTATTTAAGCAATAACGATTATCGGGTTGTTTTTTCTTAGAAAACGACAACGACACTGTTATTCACAATGAGTCTGGCGACGAAAATCCCGATGGTACGTTTCATATTTAACAATATAGAATAGAAATATAATAGTTTTTGAACAATCCGAGATAATTGATACTCTTAAGAATTTGATCTGGTCTTTTATTAATTTTACTAATTATCGACTTATAAAAAAAATGTAAAGATATATTTTCTACAAGCTAATTCGCTTATTGAATTGAAACATAAATGATGCATCGACACGCATTTGAACATTCAAGCGATGCTAATTATGACTGTGCTTTGAATACCATGAAATGAAAGTTAATTGCGAGAAATGTTGCATACGAAAAGCACCGCGCAAATCAATTTCTGTTGCAATCCTATAAAATGATAATTAATTTGGTCATCGTTATCCCCAGCATAGGAAATTATCGAGGAAATTATGTTATAGGCGTGTCAGTTAACACGTCACATCTATAGCGCGTTTGATGTTCGTTCGTTAAAAACCATTTTATTTTATTTATTTATCTATTTTTTAAAATCTCTTTTGATATATTTCGGTTTTGAAAATTTTTAGTTAGATTTAAGCAATAATAAAATACTCGAAGAGGTATATAATATCTTAGAGTTAATTTTATCATGTAAAGATGTTTCATCGAGACTTATTCTTTTTAGATAAGGACGTTTGTCATTTCGGCAATTTGACGATGCAGCGCGGCGACGAGTTGAATCAAGGTACAGATTATAGTTCTGTGTGCGTTAAATGCGTTTGCGAGGTACCTCCTGTACCCACTTGTCAGCGTTTACCGGATGACGAATGCGATGTAACAAAGCATCCGCCTTTCCAACATTAAACATTTTAAAATCTGTGATAATGTGATTACTTACGTTGTACAATTCAGGATTATAGTAAATTAGTACGTAAATGTTAAAACTTCTCTATATATGTATGTATGAAATATTCTAATGTATGCATTTCTGCTGTTGATTGACAATAGAAGCATATTTTTATATATTGCACGTTGAAAAAAAATGGATTACAAATCTTCTACACATTCCATGTAAATTATGATTATAGATAATATTAAGGATTTAAAACAAAACGTAGAATGGCAAATATTTTTAAAATGATCTTTATTATTGATAAATAAATGATAAATAAATGAATAAAGTTTTAAATTATTGTTTTATTACTTAATTCTGCTTAATAAACTGTAACGCGACGAATGTTTCGCGCATCTAAAAATCTATTACCTTCGATCTATATTTGTGATTATGACATATTAGTATTACTTAATTCTAATTCTATATTTCATCGATGTAAATTTGTAGTTACATATTTATTCGAAAGGTTCTGCAAAGTCTGCCTGTAAAGAGAGATAAATATTGTTACAGCGTGATATTGCGCTATCTCTTTTGATATTGATGCAACGTTATGTTCATAAGAATTATTCAACCGCGGTGATTTTCAAGATCATACTATTACGATTATCGCAAATATGCTTCCGCTTACGGTGCGCACTGGCGCTGTAATAATCTACATATTGGGCAAACCAATTCCTGTTCTGGACATTGTCTGCTTAGTAATGTGCATAAGCTGGCAACAGAGTCATTCACACACGTTTCGCCAAACGTTACCTATTTCTCATTTAAACTTCTAAGTGATTTTACCGTTGACACTTCGCAAATTATTGCCGGCATTACAGACTCACTTGCGCGTCTCGCGTTAACTCGCGATTTATCGCAATTTGCGGTTGAGAAGTCCGCGCTTTGCAACTCACGAATACGAAGAAACGAATTAATTTCAACGTTCGCTAAATTCATGGCCTCTAGTCCCTTTCACGAGCCAATGGAAAACCAATTGCGAGCATATGTGAATTATATTACGTAAGTATACTAATTTGATTTGCCAGCTTGTAATAAATTATATTATAGATTGTGAACGCAAAACAAAAGCAAGATAAATAAAGTAAAAAGGCTCTAAAATACTCTAGATAAATAAAATAAATAAAGTGAAGTAAATTTTTCCACCTAATAAAAATTATATTGTTACGTGATTCGATATAAATTTAAATATAAATTTAAAATACTAGTAACATTTAATTGTAATAAATTTTAGATTGATATTAGAGAAATATATGCGCGAATTATATATGCTATGAATTATTAATATACAGAATTTCCCATAATGATACCGTGCGATACTTTAATAGTAATTAATGTCCTAGGTACTCTGGAGATTAATTATTTGAAAATCTGATTATTTAACTAATTAACTCATAGAGAAAGTATAATTTTGTTCCGCGACGAAACATTTTTTGGTTTTTATTTCACTTTAAACAATATAAATACTATAAGTTAAAATTATTAATAAACACGAATAGATATGCTATAAAAGATTAGAATAATGATTGACGTGTTATAAAAATAGATTCAGTTAATGACTATTAATGTGCTTTTTATTAAATAAATTAATCAAGATACGTTATGAGACTGTAAAATATTTCCAATCCTTCTTTCATTCATGCTTGTGATATATGATATATATTAAAAAATATCAAATAAGTCTCTGAGTATTTCACATAAAAAAGATCTTTGAATATTGCGTTAGATTATACAATATTTAACTCTGGAACATAGAAAAGTTAAAAGCAGACCTCCTCAGATTATCTAAAAAAGTATTTGGAAATGTAAAAGAGGAGTAAATAAAGTATCACGCCTAATTAACTAATTAATTATTTTTGCATTTTTTCCCTATTCTGTATAGAATTTATTTATTGTTGTACATTATACATTCAATTCAATAAACATCTTATTTGAATCTCCGTTGTCCATGAGATATGAATGAAGCATTAAAGGCTATGAAAGAAGCATTAACGTTAAATAGAAACATTATATTTAAAAAAATGTTAATTTATAGCCTTTTGTTATTTCTAGTTCTTTTTATTAATTTTTTGTTATACTTATTGAAATACCATCTTGAAAAATTTAATCAATTATAATACATACTTTATATTAAAATCAACATATTGTATTCTTTCATAGTATTCTTATCTAATAGCATCTTTTGATAATATCTATTATCTGTGCATAGAATGCTTGGTAAAAAGTACAAGATAATATCTTTATTAAATTTCAAGACAAAATTTTCGTAAAAATCACTCTATTATTATTTCTCACTTTCTGTCGAGTTTATTCTATTTCTTCATTCAGATTGAATTGAAGATGAATTTGCCTATAAATTACAAGCAATTTATGCACCTCGTAATTAGTATATTCCGTATAATGAGACAGTGTGTCGATAAATGATGTATTTATTAAGCTCTACGGTTAATAACTTTGCGTATATGTTGTGGAAAATTATACGCAGTCCAGAGTTAAATATTACAACTAATTTATTTTAGCCCGTCCATCTGAAAACGCAATGGATCTATGAGATTTTATATTTATTTGTAACTATGTTTTTAACTTTATACATATATCTCTACGTTTTATATATATTTGATACATTTCTCATAGATCTACTGGTTCCAATTAAAATAAAAAGTTATTTGTTACTCACGGATACGATGCGCAGCAGCGGAGTTGTAACGCAACCACTGTAAGATACAAAAATATCCAAATTAGCGACAAAATTATCCAAAGTAATGATATTTAAAATAATTAATATAAAAAAATGTGTGCATTTTGGATTTCTCGCTTATCTTTTATTTTAAATACAGTAATAAAGTAATTATACAATTTTTGAAAAGCTGTGATTCCGTAAGTAATTCTTAATAAATAGGTAATAATTTACTCACCCCATGGTTGCTCCGCCGTTGCCCGATGCCTCCTAGGTCTCCTCCTCCTCTCAGATTCTCAAGGTTCGTTGCACTCACACACCACTCGTGAAAACATGTTAATTACGATCGCGCGATACTTAGCACGGCACTTCCGAATTTCCGATGGTCATCGCACGCGACGTGCACGTCGTTGTATTTCGCGACGGAAGAATACAACGCATGAGATAGTACAATCGTGGAACTACCTACGATTCGTTTTATACCCGCAGCGTCTCGTAAGTTAACGGAACAGACGAACCTGCGTACGGCAGCGGCATTATAATTACTTAATCCGACGAACGGATGCTGAATTCACGCTACACGCTTAATCGCGATCGCATTCACTAGTTAAATGCGATGTCACTTGATTCCGATCCGCATCGGTCGATATATTTCAGTTTTCCGTTGCTTAAATTACTCGGCTCGACGATCCGTATATTACTTCGTTCTCAATCTGGAGATGGTAGGCAAATTATGTACATTTTAATCGATGAAAAATTTAAATCACGATTGAATCCGAACGTCGCGTCGCGAGGAAGTAATCGTCTGTTGCGAAATACGCGAAACGATAGTTAATACATCTTATTCTCCGTCTATTCTCGTACTTCGAGCGGATAAATCGCGCGAAGTATCTATTTGAGTGAGCAACCGTCGTCTCGGAACGTTAATCGCCAAGTTGATTAATCGCGCAGGCTAACTGTTTGAAAAGAACAATCGCATCTTGAGAAGTAACGCGGCGAAATAATAGCGCGAGCACGGAGCGACCGGCGTTGCTACATGCCTGTTCGAGCGCCAACCTTGTGTACGAGCACGAGCGCGGCGAGAATGTAAATACCTACACATCGCCCGAGCGCGGTGTATAAACAAGATACACCTCACTTCCGAGAAATATATAATGCGTTATAAAATCAAATATTACGCGCGGCAAAGATTCTGTTACTCGTGTTAAATCCGTTTATCGAAATTTTCAAGATGTATATCTCGAAAAATAGAGTTATAATGCGTGCGCCTATCACGTTAACTACGAACGTTTATTTGAGGAATAAGATTTACCTTATTTCGATCGAGATATTATTATCGTAAACTAATTATCTATATTTTTAGAACTAAACTTTTATACTTATAGATTAGTAAAATTGTGTAAAATAAATCAAGTGTTTAATAAATCAAGAATTATAATTTTATTAAATCGAGGAACTGAAATAAAATTGCAAGAATTGCATAGCAGCTTGTTTCCTTTATTAATAAATCGCGATTCTCTCCTTTCGGAGTATACAAATTTTGAAAACTTTAATTTCTTAATAATAATTTAATTTTTATTTTTTAATTAAAACAAAGATAAACTTTTTTTTAACTTGAGATTTAATCTCAGAATGTTGAAATAAAACCTATTATGAATCCATACCCTAATTCATATAATTCAGAATTTAGAACAGAATTCTATTTATAATTTTATATGCTGTATACTATGGAAAATATTTAAAGAATCGGATACAATATATGTAAAATATATTTTAAAATACACATGTATAAAAAATACATAGCACATAAATTATGAATTCTGTTCTAAAACTATAGGTAAAAAATAAATTTAATTATTTTTAAATAAAATATAATGAATGAGTCGCATTAAAATTAAACTTTTAAATTGAAATAAAAATGTCTTATTAATAATTCTTATTCATTAATAATCATTTTAGCTAACGCTGTTAGCTGACATATTTGTAGTGCACTTAAATCATGATTCTCAATTCTAATTACTCTCTAAAATATGCTTTTCAAATAAATGAATAATACTGTATTCTTTAAATAATTTTAAGTTTTATGCCCTATCTTGGAGCCCTTAAAAATTCTTGAACACATTTTTGCTTCGCAATTCAACATAAATGTGACTTCCATTGGTCCGGAGACAGAATGAAAATCGTAGGCTGAGCACGCGCTGCAAACTCGCCATAAACGATCTTTCAAGATGACAATAAATCGGCTATATTAAGTTCCGTTTAAAATATGGCCCGGCACGGTCGGCGGAGTTACCGGAAGTAGCCAGTGATAGTCTGAAGAGCGTCAATGAAATATGAGGGTATGAAAGAAGCGTCGTTTCCGGAAGTTGTACCGTCAGGTTGTTCGATAGCGAAAGTCACAGCGACAGACAACTCTGTCGCTGAGAACTTCGATGTACTAACGATCGAGCGCGCTGGAACAATTCCGTGATATAATTAAGGAAGAATCTGCAGAACGAACAATTAGAGAAGACATAAAATTTAAACTCGGTTTAAAAGCTCCCTTGAGAAGTAAAATCATGAAAAGCAAAGTTTCCCCAAACGACCTAAGCTCTTTTATTGATTACTTTTCGTTTAAAATACGAATGTATTATTCGTTTCAATAGCATCATAATTTTTATTATGTTATATATTATTATACGAATATTGTTGTTACATACTTAGTATCTACGTTAATTTTTAATAGAAATAATTTGCATCTTTTTGCAGTTTTTCTCACCTGCGTATAGAAAATTCCAAATTTTTCTCTCTTTGCTTGTTCTATTCTTTGTATTTCCTTCGCATATTGCTTACCAGATTTTTCTTCGTCTCTACGCGGGCTTACGACTCTCTCTCTCATTTTCATTCTCCTCCAGCACGCATATTCCTCTCTGTTGCGCCTCCTAGATATTCTCTGATTCTGTTTCTCACGTGCGTTTCAATTCACTATCGCACACACACGTACTATTTCCCCTCTTCCAATACCATGTTCCTGCGTCTGCGTCATTCATATATTCCCCGTCTTTCTCGTGTCCACTTCCAGACCGTGGTCACCGGTCGAGGTATAAATGACGGAGCGCAGACGCAAGTCGCGCAAGTTTTCACACTGCTCGAACATGACACGTCGTGGCTCTCGTTCTTTCATTCAGATATGCGCCTATCTGGCGTTCATCACCGTCACAATCGCGGCTGATCAAGGTGAGTCACAAACGATAGAGAAGCGACGCTTACGGGAAACGTGCGATAAATTGTTGTAAAAAGAGTTATTCGAATATTGATTTTATTTACAATCTTACACAGTAAGGCAATAAGTCATTTATCATTTTTGATCGAATATTCCAACGTAATCTCGGGTTACAGCGCCAGTTATAATAATAAATTCGCGGCAAAATCGCGAAAAGAATATGCAAGTGTTAAAACTATTAAATATTTTGAGTAACTGCCAAATTCTTTATAAATGCATTTATAAGACACATTTACTACAACGCCAGAAAACTTTTATGTAACAAAATAAATGCTTTATAATAAATCACGCTTAATATAATAATCATTTCATTAACTAATTTGTTAATTAAAAACATGTTTTTGCCAAGTGCAATAAAATTTTAGAAATAACGATACGACGCACTTTTTGGAGATTTTTAAAAATTGATTCAGTATAATTGTAAACACTTCGACATTTTGACTTCGTGAATAATTCTATGTCTAACTCAAAATTCCGTTAGACGAATAACGACGCAACTCTAAGCACTCAGAAGGATTCTCTTATCCTAGTATATAAACATCCATTTTTATCGCGGTCAATAATATATCGCATTAAATGTTTTTAAATTCTTTGTTTTTGTAAAGAGGAATGCGATAAAACAAAATGCCCGGGTCCACTGGCGTATTACGAGGCTCTCGGTTGTACTCCGGTGTTTGAGAAAGAGGGCGATTGTTGCGCGACCAAATACAACTGTGATCATCTAAAAGAGAGATCCACTATTAAGTGTTATGTCAATGGTAAAGAGTACGAGATCGGAGAGAAACTCAAAGACGAAGATGCGAATCCTTGTGACGTTAGTTGCACCTGCCTCCTAGGACGTGATGGCAAGTAAGTAAAGACTTTCACATCAATTTTTTTATTGTTGTCTCCTTTTAATATTTTAATTATTAAATTCCACTTATTAAAACTTATTAAAACGTAATTGCTTTCAATATAGCGCCTCGTTTAATTGTGCGATAGTTGATTGTTTCCACGGACCAGTGAAACCAGGTTGGTATATAAAGAATTCCCCGGTCTAATGTTGTCCCGGAGAGGAAGTGTGTCGTAAGCATAATCTAATTAAGAGTTGTAAATTTTCTCCATATATATTTGCGATAAATTGACAACATGATAACACTGATTTTTATGCATCTAAATATTATATTAAATTCACGTAGTTATATCCCAATTATGTTCTTTCTCGATAGAATCATTATATTGTAATTAAAAAGATAAATTTTTAATAATTTTACATTTTCGCGATATATCCTTTTTAGCGAATATATTTATCGAACTTTGTTAACCAGAAAGCCACAATAAAATTGCTTTAGTATAATTAACCTTTAGAGGACGGGAAGCCTATTTTTAGGCGTCAAACTGTTTACGCGCTAAAATATCATATATACTTAAGGGTTTTTTGGGTTACTGAGTTTCCGTAGTACCGGGAATCTAAGGAAAACAAGTAAGAATGGCCAATTCAAGGCCGAGAATTTAAGCGATTACTCTTATCTTCTGAAGCAAATTCTTCAGGATAACGACAACGTTTAAAAAGGCATTCGTCGAAGACCAAAAATGTGTCGTGAGTGCGATATGCCTCTGTGTGTTATATCTTGCTTCGAAATATATCATACAAAACAACATTATTAAATATATGCATAAACATCGTAAATCAAAATTTTTTTCTCACAAAGTCCTCCTTATGAATTTGTTTGCATTTTTTAGCTCTAAATTTCAAAATATATTTTTATAATGAGATTTTACAAAAAGTATTTCCATGTTTTTCATTCTAAATATAAAATTCATTCTAAATATAAACAATAATTTTTTTGAAATTTACAATCATATGGATGTGTTGTGCAATTTTTCGTAATATAACACATGCATATATGAAACTTATAAATAAAAATCATAAAAAATCATGAAAAAACCTGCCTGTCTTCTAAACATTGTTAATAACTGCGCTCCGGTTTATTATTCCACTCAATCGCCGCAGACTGTTTGCAGTGTATTTTCGAGATGTCGTAAGTTTGCGAGTTGCAATTTTGCGTGATAAGCAAATATATGTTAAGTTTATTTAAGCGATAACGGTTATCGGGTTTTTTTTTCTTAGAAAACGACAACGACGCTGTTATTCACAATGAGTCTGGCGACGAAAATCCCGATGGTACGTTTCATATTTAACAATATAGAATAGAAATATAATAGTTTTTGAACAATCCGAGATAATTGATACTCTTAAGAATTTGATCTGGTCTTTTATTAATTTTACTAATTATCGACTTATAAAAAAAATGTAAAGATATATTTTCTACAAGCTAATTCGCTTATTGAATTGAAACATAAATGATGCATCGACACGCATTTGAACATTCAAGCGATGCTAATTATGACTGTGCTTTGAATACCATGAAATGAAAGTTAATTGCGAGAAATGTTGCATACGAAAAGCACCGCGCAAATCAATTTTTGTTGCAATCCTATAAAATGATAATTAATTTGGTCATCGTTATCCACAGCATAGAAAATTATCGAGGAAATTATGTTATAGGCGTGTCAGTTAACACGTCACATCTATAATAGCGCGTTTAATGTTCGTTCGTTAAAAACCATTTTATTTTATTTATTTATCTATTTTTTAAAGTCTCTTTTGATATATTTCGGTTTTGAAAATTTTTAGTTAGATTTAAGCAATAATAAAATACTCGAAGAGATATATAATATCTTAGAGTTAATTTTATCATGTAAAGATGTTTCATCGAGACTTATTCTTTTTAGATAAGGACGTTTGTCATTTCGGCAATTTGACGATGCAGCTCGGCGACGAGTTGAATCAATCTACAGATTATAGTTCTGCATGCGTTAAATGCGTTTGCGAGGTACCTCCTGTACCCACTTGTCAGCGTTTACCGGATGACGAATGCGATGTAACAAAGCAACGTTAAACATTTCAAAATCTGTGATAATGTGATTACTTTCGTTGTACAATTCAGGATTATAGTAAATTAGTACGTAAATGTTAAAACTTCTCTATATATGTATGAAATATTCTAATGTATGCATTTCTGCTGTTGATTGACAATAGAAGCATATTTTTACATATTGCACGTTGAAAAAAAAATGGATTACAAATCTTCTACACATTCCATGTAAATTATGATTATAGATAATATTAAGGATTTAAAACAAAACGTAGAATGGCAAATATTTTTAAAATGATCTTTATTATTAACAAATAAATGATAAATAAATGAATAAAGTTTTAAATTATTGTTTTATTACTTAATTCTGCTTAATAAACTGTAACGCGACGAATGTTTCGCGCATCTAAAAATCTATTACCTTCGATCTATATTTGTGATATGACATATTAGTATTATTTAATTCTAATTCTATATTTTATCGATGTAAATTTATATATAGTTACATATTTATTCGATAGGTTCTGCAAAGTCTGCCTGTAAAGAGAGATAAATATTATTACAGCGTGATATTGTGCTATCTCTTTTGATATTGATGCAACGTTATGTTCATCAGAATTATTCAACCGCGGTGATTTTCAAGATCATACTATTACGATTATCGCAAATATGCTTCCGCTTACGGTGCGCACTGGCGCTGTAATAATCTACATATTGGGCAAACCAATTCCTGTTCTGGACATTGTCTGCTTAGTAATGTGCATAAGCTGGCAACAGAGTCATTCACACACGTTTCGCCAAACGTTACCTATTTCTCATTTAAACTTCTAAGTGATTTTACCGTTGACACTTCGCAAATTATTGCCGGCATTACAGACTCACTTGCGCGTCTCGCGTTAACTCGCGATTTATCGCAATTTGCGGTTGAGAAGTCCGCGCTTTGCAACTCACGAATACGAAGAAACGAATTAATTTCAACGTTCGCTAAATTCATGGCCTTTAGTCCCTTTCACGAGCCGATGGAAAACCAATTGCGAGCATATGTGAACTATATTACATAAGTACTAATTTGACTTGCTAGCTTGTAATAAATTATAGATTGTGAACGCAAAACAAAAGCAAGATAAATAAAGTAAAAGAACTCTAGAATACTCTAGATAAATAAAATAAATAAAGTGAAGTAGATATTTCCACCTAATAAAAATTATATTGTTACGTGATTCGATAAATATAAATTTAAAATACTAGTAACATTTAAGGGGTTATACTACCTTGGCGCACTGAATAATGAACCCTTTTTTGGGAATTTTTTTCTCGAAAACTACTCAATGGATTAAAATGAAATTTTGAGACTTTATTATACATGTATTAAAGGTATACAAAAATAATTTTTATTTAAATTTAAGATACAAAATGGCGTCGTGGCACTAGGTAACTTGAACACATGTTTTGTCCGAGGAGGAAATCTGCGTACACTGTAGAAGTCTCTGTACACCACCTAAAGCAAAAAAAAAATTTTTCCTTAATCTACATTAGTTTTTCATTGGAAGTACGTAGGATTATAAATTTTTTTAAAAAATTTGCGAATTGACATCAGTTTTAATTTTGTTTTCTCAAAAAAGAAACTTCTACAGTGTACGCAGATTTCCTGCTCGGACAAAACATGTGTTCAAGTTACCTAGTGCCACGACGCCATTTTGTATCTTAAATTTAAATAAAAATTATTTTTGTATACCTTTAATACATGCATAATAAAGTCTCAAAATTTCATTTTAATCCATTGAGTAGTTTTCGAGAAAAAAATTCCCAAAAAAGGGTTCATTATTCAGTGCGCCAAGGTAGTATAACCCCTTAATTGTAATAAATTTTAGATTGATATTAGAGAAATATATGCTCGAATTATATATGCTATGAATTATTAATATACAGAATTTCCCATAATGATACCGTGTGATACTTTAATAGTAATTAATCTCCTAGGTACTCTGGAGATTAATTATTTGAAAATCTGATTATTTAACTAATTAACTCATAGAGAAAGTATAATTTTGTTCCGCGACGAAACATTTTTTGGTTTTTATTTCACTTTAAGCAATATAAATACTATAAGTTAAAATGATTAATAAACACGAATAGATAGGCTATAAAAGATTAGAATAATGATTGACGTGTTATAAAAATAGATTCAGTTAATGACTATTAATATGCTTTTTATTAAACTAGACACTATACAGACGCGCGCTTCGCGCGCGCTATTTAGCTTTAACATTATGCTATTACACTATTACACTATTAAGATACATTATGAGACTGTAAAATATTTCCAATCCTTCTTTCATTCATGCTTGTGACATATGATATATATTAAAAGAATATATAAATTTAAACTCGGTTTAAAAGCTCCCTTGAGAAGTAAAATCATGAAAAGCAAAGTTTCCCCAAACGACCTAAGCTCTTTTATTGATTACTTTTCATTTAAAACACGAATGTATTATTCGTTTCAATAGCATCATAATTTTTATTATGTTATATATTATTATACGAATATTGTTGCTAAATAGTACGTTAATTTTTAATAGAAATAATTTGCATCGTTTTGCAGTTTTTCTCACCTGCGTAAGGAAAATTCCGAATTTTGCTCATCTATAAAGAAAATTATATTTCAGAGAAAAATTAGATCCGTAGCAATATTCAGGATGTACAAATTCTCGAGAAATACGTATTTCGCATTACGTACCTGTATATAAATCTCCATATTTTCGCGACACTTTTCACGTTATGCAGAGATGGTGCTCAGCTAAAGCCCCATCTACATCTATCGTAACGCTTTAATCGTAAGCGATCTTGGTCGTAAGGAAAGTAGCTGTCGTAAACATTGTGTGTATACATAAAATCGCAATGCGTTATAAGTTGTGTTGCACAACAGCAAATGGCGAAACAGAATGTCAGGGGCCAAGTAGAGCTGTTAGAACGAGCGCGTTACGATTAACATTACGATAGACGGACCTTAAAGGCCTCCGCACAATGAAAAATATAAGGAACAAGGAACAGATATTAGCGATTAGGACTAACGAATCAAGAATAAAGTTGAATGCACGATGAAAAATACAGGCAACAGAAACAGGGAATAACGCAGGCAATAGATTTTTAACCTATCAGAAGCCGTGTTTAATGTTACACCAGCTTTATTCCTGATTTCTTATTTCTAATCGCTAATATCTGTTCCTTGTTCCTTATATTTTTCATTGTGCGGGGGTCTTTACGCTGACTTTTGCGGCGCAGCCATCTGCGTAAATCCTGCTCTTTGACTTAGAGACTCAAACACAAAAATTGTAAATTTACGTAAAAAAATTTATCACCAAGAGTATTAGGAAGACACGTGCGTCTTTTCGGAGTTCGGCTTTTATAAAATGTTATTATTTTATATTACAGTTAAGCTTCACATCATTTTGCTTCTATCGACCATGCTGTGATATGCAGAACGTTCCGAAAATCAACTGTATTTTTATATTCTCTACGTAATACAAGCTTGAGTCTTTTTCAATGAAAATTTAATCGATGCCAATAACGAATAATTTGAAACCAATATCGGTATTAATGAAATTTAGAACTGAATATTGAAGAGAATCAGGCTTTAAACGTATAAATAAATAACAAAACTATTTAATTAATTTGTAACGAACCTGATAGGAACTTGATTTAAAACTTAATTCTATAGAGAAGTTTAATAAAATTACAAAAGAGTTCTTTGCAATGAATATTTCATTGCACTGCTGCAGAAGCAATCACTAATTTGTAAACATTTATAGGAAATTCAATTTTATTCTTTTCCTATTTCCGGGTTAATGACCGCTGTATGCATATTCTTGGAACACTTAGCGAGAAAATTAATTATCCAAAAATGGTTTCCTCAACAGATAAGTTTCCGAGAAGTTAATGACAGACTAACACTTGCGAATAAAGGCGATCTTAGCACCCGCATAGACGCCCCAGCCCGCATGTAAAACGGCACACACTTCAAGAACACAAGCTGAGCGAACTGATTAGCTGACGGATCGCCCGACTGTCAGGACAATCCGGAATGTACCGACGGAGATGGGTTCGACTGAATCCGAACAATGGAAGTCCTACGATCTGCTAGAACTAATCCAGCCATTGTCGTGCTAAATTTCTGTACGGGATGCAGTTCCACGTAATTCACTATAGTCAACTGATTGCTGTGTACGTGTATAGACCGTGTCGTATATCTTAGGTACCATAATATTGCCGTTTAATTTAATTTACGAAGAATCTGGAGAAACCTAGAATCTGATAATTGGCAAAAGTTTACACACGATCGGAGAATATTAGCTCGATTTTTTCAGCTCGATGTAAATTCGCCGCAACTATAATATATTTGAGTATAACGCATTCATAATATTAAAGCGCGAATTAAACTTGATTGTTTCAATTTTTTGGAGTCTCTTCATGGTTAAAATATCTCGAAATAATTCTCGAAAGAACACGGGCAGAAAAAAGACTACTATTTAGCTTACACTTGCTCATTTCATTCGTTCCTAGCAGACTTCTCCAAATGAAATTAACCACGCGCAAGAGTCATTGAAGAGAGGAAAACGCAAGTGGTTTCGAAGTACACGATCTGAGATTAGCCTCATGGCTGCACCGAAATTTAATTAATCCCCGCATAAGGAAAGAGTTTTCGCTGAGTTCTGTACCGCTGCTGGTGCAAGTTTTAGCACCGACAGTGAAGGAAAACGGGCATCTATGCACTGGCGCAGCGCAGCGCATTGGAGAGACAACTAGGGGAGTAAGCACGCGTAGGTCAGGCAAAGAAGCGCAATCCTGCCTCGATTCATGTGTTGATTTAACGAAAGAAGCTATATTAAATCATAAAATTAAATGAAAACTTGCGAAGTAAGTACCTTGTAATTATCCAAGATGTCATGTATAATTATGCGATACATTTATTTGTTAGTAAAGTATTTGTTAATTAATTAAGCGATATTAAGAATAAAATTCCCTTTCTCAGAAAAAAATGTTTTCTAATATTTTAGTACTATATTCTATATAGTATCTTTTATCGCTCTCCTGTAAATAGATACTACGCTAATGTCTATCACACTTAAAATAATTTGTTTCCGTGTCTGAAAGTCGAGTGGAAAGCGACGGCGCGCTTTCGCATAAAAGCGCGAAAAAACATGCACACGGCAAAACGCGGACTGGCCGATGTATCCATAATTCATGGTGTTGACGGTTTGGCATAAACTAACCCGGATACTAATTTCCCGAGCTACTACGTTGCCCGCGTCGCGCTGCGTGCTCGTTAGGAGAGAAGAGCCAGGCTTGGATGCCGCGAGATGCAATTATGATAAACCGGGGGTGCCTCTTCCGAAAGCTTTTCAGGGTCTGCAAGAAAGCTAAGGAGAGAGCGTAGCCGAGGCTCGGACTCGCGTTCATCTATCCCGCTTCCGGTTTCCTGTGTTGTGTGTGTGCTGTGTGCCCCCCATGACTCCGGCATCCCGCTGCCCTCTCCGATAAGCTTCGGATTCGGGAACGCGCGGATTCGTGCTTGCGATCGATCCCGCGAGATGAATGGCGGGCTGTTAAGCTTGTTGGGCCAATCGGGCACGGCAAGAGACGATGTTGGTGTGTTGCTGCATTATTAATTTACTCCGCCGTAATTCCCGATTCGTTTGATTAAGATCTCGAAGGCTGCTTGTGTCGCAACAGGCATATTTATGGCCGATGGTTAATGGCGATAAATGGAGAGAGCGGTGTCTCGGCGGTTAATGACGAGTTACGAATAATCGCAGCTGAGTAAACGCTGAATTCATGATCGTACATTATGATTACAATTGAGGTTTCGATCATTTGATACATTATCAAAACTCGGATAAATCATGTACGTCAAATTTCATTGTGTCGAAAGCTATTTTGCAGAGATTGATAAAAATTCGATATTTATTAACTGCGAGATTTTTTACTCCGAAACTTACGACAGACGTAGACAGGAGCGCTCATAAAATCTGCAAAGTTAACAGACGAAGAGCTTAGCAAAGTGATTATAACGTAACTTTAATAACTGTTTTGCTTGCCGTTGTACCAAAACTTTTTCGAGCAGCCCAACATGTATAGCCAAGAACTTGGGGAGTTTGCGGCAATATTGTGACTGTAAACATTTTTCTTGCGACGCTCCGCGCCGCGTCGCGTCGGTCTGATAAATTCGCAAATGACGATTTGCACCGCGGTAATAACAGCGCGACCCCTTTTCGCGCACGTTCATTTTTATCGAGTACCTGTTTTGTCGTAATTTACGAGCCCCCCCTTCCCCCATGGTTAATTATCACGCTGAAAAACGTCTCTCCAGTCTCTCCTTACTGTCGCGCTAGAAAATTGCACTCGCGACGATCGGAGCACCGTAGTCGCATTACGACACCGCTTCTCGTCTCGTCACAACGCTACTCTGGTAATGGAAACTTTGTGAAACGCCATTCCGGGAATAATAAACGCATTACCTGTACGTTCTATCTCCCAGTATTTATTTTCGCCCGGAGGTCTTTTAAGTGGCAGTATTTCATTCCGTTACCGTTATTAAGCTGCACTATCTCCCTCGCGCGTCCACCATGTCCACTCTCGTGAGCTATTTTATCAGATTAATTTTTTTCCCCGCGCAAATTTTCCCTGATGAACGCTTTGACGGATTAAAAGTTGAAATAAAAGTTCCGGCAGGTCCCGCTCCCTGCTTGGCGCTGGGCGCTTTCATCCAACAAATTACTTTTACGTTTCGGCGCGGCCTCCGTTCTTTTTCACATACGGAAAAGTGACGCAAGAATAAGTTACGAGGCACATTTTAAACTGCTTTCTTATGCGCGCGGAGTTTATTAAAATGTTTAATTTTTATTATAAGTGCGTTTCTTTGATAGAAAGTACATAAAAAGTTGAAAATTTTGTGACATCTTAATCTCAAATAACATCTAAGATTTTGTGACATCTTAATTTCAAGTGACATTTATAAGAAAAGAATTATTTTTTGCTCAATTTAATTATGATTTTAATGACTTTCTTTTATGTTACGTCGACAAGTAAAGTTAACTTGACTAAAAAATTCTTACAAAAATAATGCTTTGTCTTGTCTGCGTTATGGAAATAAGTATGAAATATTTTTTTTTTATTTGGTCGAAACTGACTGATAATAGAAGACGAAAATTAATATTCGATTAGCGAATAATATGAAATGCAACATTTGCATATAAAAGATTTTTCAGCGTATGTGTTATTCATGAGCCGAGCTTATCCGCGAAAATATACCTCTCGGGCAATATTTATAGTAATGCAAAATTAAAACAAAATTCTCATTGAAATAAATAATCGGTTTCTTAAAATCCTGAATAAAATCTCCATCCTATGAATACATTACGCGAAGAAATTATATTCGTAAGAAGGTCAACGGCCAAGATACGAGCACAAAAATACGGATGTTGGTTTAAAATAAAATCTAGTTTATTAATAATAAAATATTAAAAACAGTTGAACGTTTCGACTTTACTTGGTCTTCTTCAGTCATATAAAAGCTGACCATATGTATGATTGAAATGTTTACAGTTAAAGTAAGTCAAAAAATCAAAAGCAAATTAAGTTACAACCAGAAAAAAAATTACATTCGACTCTACGTGGGAAAAACGACCGAAGATGACAGCGCGGCGTATAAATGATCGATATATCGCGTACGAAGAATATTAAATAATAATCAAGTGTTTGTATACGAGATTTTACCCGTAATCGCGCTATCTATAAAGCGCGCTCGTCCAGCTGTAAATCATAATGCGTTTGCGTCATCCGCTGTAGTAATTTACCGTCGGGAGGGCAATCCTCCGCGCGGTGGACTATAATATTTGATTACTATCTATTAATTATGACTCGGCGAGGAGAAGTGTTTCACGGTTCTCTAGACTTCGGGGATCGATATCAACGCGGTGCATCGTTGTGATAATTCCGGCTTATGGGATCATTAATTATAGGAGCGTCACCACCATAGTATCGCGTAATGTCTTGGACCTGCTTCGGCGTCGCTCCTCGGTCGTGAGAAATTGGTCAGCGAAGTTTGCGAAACTAGCAGCCATCTGGATCTCATCGCTTTCGAAGTTCGCCGAGCAGTCGTGGCAAAGGACGGAATTTGCGATCGAAGAAAAGCTTCTGCCGCGTCGGTAATGGCTTTCGCAAGCTTTTACCGGTGAGGACGTTTGAAGATGCGTTTGCTTTTTGCATTCAATTTACTAACTCAATATGCGCAAGTTGATTTCTTTAATTATATGACATTTAAAATTATTTTGAGTGAGAGACATAATAAAGATATTCTAATGTTCCCTGTAATTATTACTTCTTAAGAATTTTTCAATTATTTCTGTTGTATGAATTGCTTCAACGAATTTAAAAGAGATTTAATACAGAACGAGACTTGAACGGATTTCACGTATATCTTGAAACTACAAAGGAAATACGAATGATTGTCTTGTTTACCGTTTTGCTCCGCGTTTTCAAAAACCACAATAAAACTACGATAAAAATACGAGATTGTATTTATTGCATTTCACGGATCGATAGAATGCAGCATTCTTGTTAGTTTCCAAGCTTACAAGAAAGCGATTCGATTCGGAATAATAGCTGTATTTCTCGACAGAATCGAAAATTATCTAATAAATAAAATCTCGTAAAGTACTATTTTTGACAACAAGTTTTACCATTATCTGCAGATGAAAAGGCACAGTTCTTTTTATATCGAATTAGATTAGAAGTAGAAAATGATTAACTGTAGAAACAGTTAACAAATTTAATGTCTTTCAATTTTCAAATATGTTGATTGATTTTTGCAAGTACTGCATTTAATTATAGTATTAACCTTTAGAGGCCGGGAAAAGGACTTGAAGAGTTTTTTTTTTTTTTACTATTTTTCCCTTATTCAACACACAAATTTTGCCTGAAAACATCAAATAGCTTGTGTTTTTTGGGTGGTCGATATTTCGACCACCCCCGGCCTCTAAAGGTTAAATATCCACCGTACTTTGCGCTAAAATGTCTTTTCTTTAATAATATCTCTTTCATAGTGAACGAGGTAAATAACGCGCCGGCGGTATTTCTGTCGGAGGCGACTTTACACGAGTTTCGTATACTCGTCGTAAAATGCGTGCATTCGGCAACCGCATCCGAGATATAAAGGCCTTACACGCGCTGTATGCAATTTATAACGACGGGAGTGCAATTTTACGTCGGGAATATATATGTGACCGAGACAAATTTTATGGAAAATATAATGCGGAAATATGAGCTCTCTCTCCTCTTCCAGCCATCGATGTAATATGTATTGCCTACCATTTCACAAACATTCAAGCTTTTACATGATTTCGCAAACATATTATGTTATATGCAAACATTTTTAATTTATACCTACGAATTATTGAATTATTCACTGCACTTATTCTCAATAACATAATAACAGGAGATGTCTCTCGTTTATAGAAAAACACTTTTTCAATATCTATTATTGATTCGTAAAGGTATGAAAGTCACGATAAGTTTAAATTTGCTCATACAGATCTCTTCCTCAAACTATTCAATGAATGTTTTCCTAAATATTTTCACGTTTTAATACAGAGATTCGTATTTTTTATATGAACAGTGGCGGCGAATAGTTTTACAGCTCGGAGCTGTTTTCCCGGTCGAGATTTTCAGACCGAGCTACATATCCTCGAAGGATCTCGTTGTTTGCACGCACAACAATGGTCTCTCGGCCGCCACTCGGGCGCCTCTTCCGAACCTCTTTGGAATCAACTTAGGACGGCATTGTCGTAAGCTCGCTCGAGGCCTTCTTTTGCCGACTTTCTCGCCGACGAAAGAGAAATTGGACCTTCGAGGCTTTGTTGGGGGATCCATTCCATTCTCGCGTGATACGTTGAAAGTCATGTAAATGTAGATTAGGTGGGTCCTCTTACGGAGACGGCCTCCATTCGCGTTTGCATCGCAGGCATTGCCTGCATTCAGCCGACGTTCTCCCCGAAGATGTATCTAATCTCGCGCGATCTTTGAATTCGTCCTCAAGAGCCTCTCCCCTATTTCTTCTACCCAATCTATTTCAAATTCCTGACTTTTATGCGGATCGCGAGCCACATGCACAAAGAGAGATACTTTCTTCGGTTTTTCGCGTTTTTATCTCCCTAATAACGGTAATAATTTCAGCTTTGGATTTTATAGTTATAGAATTTAATGAATCTCTGCTAAGGAAAGCGTGAAGGAATAAAATTATCTTCGTAGATCAATATTATTAGATTATAAATGCCGTAGGTTTAAACCGTAGGTTTAGAAGGAATTAGATTATTATATAGAATTAGGCACTTGGCCCTTCAAATCTATCCACGGCCGTGTCAGTTCATTTGCCCTGAGCGTACGTCAACGGCATATCAAAGGGTAAACCAGCAACCAGCGCTCTATGCTGCAGCTATACTAGAGCAGCCCTTTCTGCTGCTGCTGGCTTACGTCTACAGCTCGGCTGTCTGCTTGACGATGCAGATTACTTAACCCTACGTTTCATGCATGATCGATGACTCTCGTCCTCGGAATTGACAAGTGCTCGTCCGGTTGACATGCGGTCGATCGGCGAGCACGTTATTAAACCGCCGTTCGCGTACGGACGCAATCCTAATACCAGACAGAGTACACAATTTGCCGTGCGCAAATAGACCCTATAGATCAGTCCGAGAGTGAATCACCGTGCGCCTACTGTATTGCCGATAATAATGCGATCGCAAATTAGACTGACCTCCATCCAGCGGCGAGATACTGGCAATTAAATTCGACTGCGGCGTTTGATTATCGTAATTGTTTACGGGCCAGCGTGAAAAGTTTTTCCCCGGCAAAATTCATCGCCGATCGTCGATGTTGCGTCGCGACAAATATCGAGTTTGCGCGGATTATTGCGAATTCTGTGTTTGTAATGACAGTAACGTAATTTCTCATGCGTTTGTCGTGCGTGCGAACAACGAGATCCTTCTTTCGAGGATACGCAGCTCGACCTGAAATCTCAACTGGAAAAACGGACTTCAGCTGTGAAATTATTCGCGATACGTAGTAAGCGCGAGTCAGCACGTTACGAGACAGCAGTGTAATTGAACAGTTTGTTCTGTAAGTTATTTTTGTTAATCGAAAATCCGTACACCGTCGACGTAATGCATTAATATGCATTAGCATATCATTCAAATGCAAAACTGCAGTTACGTTATTTTAATAAAAATAAACGGTTTGATTGATGGGATTTAATAGATTGTCGAATCTGAATAATTGCATTGTGTGTATGGCTAATGATAATAACAATTTGGCGAGTAAAATGGGATTTGGCATATATTGGTCACGTTTCCGAATATGCGCGCAGTTGTTCATGCGGAATATTTCAATATATCAAAATGCATAAGTATTCAAGTGCAAAATACAAGAGAAATAATAACTCATGTTCGTAAATGGCAACGGTATGAAATCTATGTCGTAAATTGACGCTATTGTCTCGTGACTTTATCAATTCTCTCTATTATTAGCGACCGGCAAAGTTCATGTCCTTACATAACTGTAGACTTTATTCCGTATAACTTTATTCTCGGCGACCTAGTTCCTCGAGCAGTTATACCTTTTTATTTTTCGAGAACGTTATTTTATTTTTATTTCTTTTTCCTCATTTCGTGTTATCTCCTAATACATTGCACAAGCACGATGCTGCCCTTCATGGCTTAACGTCGAATAATATTTAACGATCAGCTTATCTTAAATTACTTTGTATATCACGCGAAAAATGCATTGTTGCAATTAGTGCGATTTAAATTATAAATAAAAAATTATCATAAGCCTGCAATATTTATGCATTTGCGGTATAAATTGTATAATATTAATTCTATTCGTTTGTGTAAATGCGTATTGCGCTAATATGTGTGGGAGAATCACATTGTCACAATCATATATTATTATGAGAATGATATTTCGAATATTTATGCAATATTATCGATGATATGTCAAAATCATGGTTTTGAGAAATTTGCAACTGAAGAACTAAGTTTCAGCGACTTCAGAAAAATTGCTTTAGGAGATTGCTTTAAATTGAAAAAAAAAGTTTCGTATATTTTAGAATTATTTTAGTATTTTCAAAGTTTTAAAATTTGAAAGCTGACAAATTTGATTTTGTTATACGACTTGAAAAATATAGGCAAATATATTTAAAAAAATGCACGAAATTTAATTTTGCAGTTATACGACATTGCACCGACGATATTTTCAATATTATGAAATAACTCACTGAAACGGCCATCCTTGTTCGGTTTCATTTGTCATGGTTCTGAAACAATGATAAAAATTGCAATTATTACATGTTGATTATAGAAAATTATTTTCCATCAACGTGAACTTTTTGTTTTCTATAAAAATTTCAAAGTGCGCGAATAAAATACATTATTGCTATTTATAAATTTCGTGCAAATATTATTATACGCTCCAATATTGTTATACATTAATAAGTATTAATTTTAACAAGAATCGCAAGTAAAGTTAAACGCGGATGGAAAGTTTGTATTTTCGAAATTCTACACATATCCTGCTTGCATTCTTAATGCGCGCGCTCGAAATTTCATCCAACGTGCTAATTATTTCCGTTCATCTGATACGCAGAAATTGCGTTGTTGTTTTCGCCATATGGGAGATGGGAGAAAGAGATGACGTACAGAAAACGAGGAAAAGGATGGAAGGATGGAAGAGCTAATGATCGAGAGAAGGGATAATTAAATGCGGATTATCTCCGGCAAAATTCAATCTCTCGTTCACGCTAATTGGAACGGGAAGAAGACAGTGTTATTAAACAGCTTGCGGATAGATTCAATAATATTTTGCGACAATGAAGCGCCTGATCAAAAGGAAAAAAAAAAGGGAAAAAAGGTTGCATTTACGGTTCGTTCGAACCAGAAATGCAGTAGTATGACTAACGCTCATCCGTTCGTCGCGTACTACAAGCGCAACAAAGTTAAAATCTCAATAAAAGTTGTTTATGCGGAAGCGCATGTGCGGAATGTAATTTAAACTGTTATCATCATGAAACTCCTTCTTTCTCTTCCTCTCTGAATTTTCCGCTGCACGGAATTACGATTTTCGCGATACCAGATAAGGTCGGCGCGATAAATTGCATGTTTTACGCGATCGCGATGCTTGTTAGCGAATAAAAACTTACTCGCCGCGCCGCGCAGATATTTGATTTCTAAATAAAACGCGAACGCTGGAAAATACAAGGCTTGCAAATTGCTTTCTCGATAAAGCAATAAACGTTTACATTTAGTTATCGTGGCAGCTCTGTTATCTCCCTGCGCGTACTTGACTTTTCATGATATTCCGCGAACGTGGCCAATAAAAAGATTTTAGTTGCTTCAACAACTAAAGTTCTAAAAAATTGAATTTATAAGAATCGTTCGCATCATGATGGATAAATGTATCACGTGATAAAGCCAATTTCATCGAAACCACTTCGGCTCGACATTTTCGCGCACAAAAGACAGCCAATGTAACAACGCTTAAGCTACTGAAAATCTAAAAAAAATTGGCGCCGCACAAAATAATCGATACCTGCGCTATCGACTGCATTTTTTTTTGTCTTCGTGCAGCCGTTTATTTCCGGTTTCTTTCGCGTTCGTCGTGGGGGTGCAACAAGTGTTACGATGCTCGTGTCTCGAGGCAAACGAGCGAGATACCGCGTTGCAAATCTACGAATAAATTTCTTGCTCACCGACTACGGTCTCGTTGCTGCTGCTTGAATTGATATCTACGACTCGTATTTCAGGATTATCTACTCGGATACGTTATTTTTGTTTTGCGTCAAGCTGCGCTTTTAGCCGGCTTACAAATGCCCCGACATAAAGTTCTAAAAAAAAAGGAGCAGATTTGCGCACCGTGTGCGGATAGCCGCTTTATTAAAAGTGCCCGCCATCTCGGGAAACAACGTTATTTGACGTTTACGCGGTCTTTTATAAGCTGCCATTCATGACTTTCGCTGCACGAAATTACGGTCCCTTTATCATTGCGGCCTGATTCATAAAGTGCGAGGGAACAGTTAACGACATGTAAAAGAGAACATTTTTATTATTCTTGGTAATACCGGTAATATTACAGGCAATATGAAGCCACATTCCTCATTTTTCTTCCACGCCTTTAAAGCTATGCAAGAAATTTAAGAAGGCTATCTTTTCTCAATAACACTCGTAGCGAATAAAAATGTAACGATAAAAGTGAATTTATCGGGGGAAAAAACAAACGAGAGATATACATGCGAATTAAAGAATAAGAGATGAAACGTACTCTCTGCAAATCAAGGATTAAAATATCAATAATATTGAAGATTTCAAGTACGCAAAGTTTTCATGTCAAATTTACTTTTCTCTCGCAGATGTGCAGCAACATAAATCACATTGCCCGTGACGTTCCACGAACAGGATCGATTGGGACTTTTAGTCCATTGCGATATAAAACTATCCGCGCGTAAATCAAGCGCACGTCGTCCGCCCCATGTTCGTTCGATATCACGCTCGCGACATTTGCATCGTTAGCACGAGCGTCTGCAAAAAAGCCACCCTCCTCCTCCTCCTCCTCCCCCCTTCTTCCCTTCAAGTGGCACGTACTCGACGAACGCAATTTTCTTTTGTTTCCAGGCAGACCTATCCTGCAGAAACACGAAGCAGACCGTGGGCGCGATTTACACGCGCACAAACTTCGTGACGTTGAAATACGTCACCGACGCCTGGGGCACCAACTCGAATGGCTTCCGCCTCGTCATCACGGCCGTCAAGGATCCGAGTGAGTATTTGTCGATGCGAACCATTTCCAACTTATTCGCGGGCCAATCGACTCGCTGACATGCAGAAATGCAGATCGCGAATGCGAACGCGAAACTCGAAACTCGAAACAAATTGTAATTTTTCGATGCGTGTAATACAAGAGAAGCGTATTGTTTATATCGTACCTTGTACCACGCACTTCTCTGATATCAGTGCTCAAAAGTGGCATTGCGTGCAAAAATATGTACACATTAATCTCTTACATTTTTTGCAAGATATCTGGCGCGTAAAAATCCCTCCCTGTATTTGTTCAATTTGACAAAGTAATTCTTGCATTTATGCAATTAGTCTATTTTAAGACTTACTCGCTGGAGGATGCAACTCCCGGTACTTGAAAAACATATTTCCGAGTATGCTGCTCTGAAAATAGAAACGTCGAAGTCTTTTCACAATCCCCATTCTTTTCTCCCGCGGTCGTTTTTATGCTTCACTGGTTCTTTAATCTGCCTTCCAATTGTATCGCGGTCACCGCGACCGACTCGAGATCTAAATTTATCATTCAATCGCTTTTATTCATTAGCTCTCGAGCTATTAAATTTGCCTTTCAAATCCAGCTTCTTTAAAGCGCCGTGTCAATTCCTCTCCGTCCCCGATATCGTATTTTCCAGCGACCACGTTTAATGCACGATTTCAAAATGCAGTCGCTTAACCGCGCGATGAACCTCAATTAACATTGGAATACTCTATATTCGTGCGATATTGCTCGTACCAATGAATGGCATCACAACTGAATCAGTCATCTGTGAATCTATACATAATTTCACATATCTAAAAGCGAGCTTCAGCAAAAAGAGCATTTATATTTCAACCATTAAGAAAAAAATAGTTGTATTTTCTAATTGAATTTCATTTTGTATTGATTTTCAATGTAGAAGAGATTAAATTATATACTGTTATGCTAAATATTAAATTGGTCAGTTTTTAATTTTTAGATTGTGGTTAAAAATGATAAATTTTTAAAAGTATTTACTTATATTTTTCTCGCATAAAAATAATTTTCTTATAAAAAAGAAGAATAGAAAAATTTATCTATAATGTTTCTTGTTTCTCTCAAAGATCACTAACGTTTTGCAAGTGGATTTAAAGGCCTTTATATTACAATCTCATAAACTATATCTGTGTTTTTGTCACAGAGTCCAGCTTCGTAAAACTCGCGCAAGACAAACAGCGCGCATAATCGACCAGTTTAACGAGCCATTTCCCAAGTTTTATACTAGTTTGGCGAAACAAGCGTCCGGAGACCGTTTTACATTTAACAACGTGGATGCGCCACGTTGCGGAAAGTTTGCGGATAAATATTGAATAAAATTTGTAATTGAAATAGGTGGTGACACAGTAAGTGACGTCGTTATTGACGCGTCGCGCGGTTCGACGTTGGTACGAAATTTTGATTCGACGATTCGATTCACGATTGACCGATCGCCGTTGCAAGAGTTTTCGCGACTACAACAGAAGCGTGACGGTGCGTTAACAAGCGAATTTCAATTCGTTTTATTCCGCCGTCGGTTTGTAGTTCGTAACCTACATCGCGGCGCGACATGTAAGTAACGTAACGCCAGTCACGAATCGCACCCATGACGTCGGACGTGTTAATGAAGACTGATCTTGTTCGCTCGTTCGCGCAATTTTTCATTATGGAGACGCGAGATGCGAATCGTGTCGGCTCGCGACGACGATAAATGCCGCTCTCGTCGCTTCGTCGGCGATTTTGTCGAGCGGACCTTCCGAAGCCGACGAAAGACCGTTAATAATACGGGGAACATTGAAATGAAGTGCTCCCACCTCGGCTGTCTAATACTGAGGAAAAAGCGTACCACATCGCTCCTCGCGAATCGTTATCTCGCTCCCCGCGCTCGTGAGACTCCCGACGTAATATTTCCATGTAATAAGGTCCCTGAGAAACGAGCACCGGGGACAAATGTAACCGCTATATTTTTATATTTCCACGCCGGAATCCTGATAAAATGCATAGGCGCTACTCCAATCTCGACGCCATTTCGCGGCTCTTTTGATTACAAAACGCTGCGTCACTAAAGTGCAGTTTAATGTAAAACTAATAACGTATTGTTACACATGCAACGATATACGCAATAAATATATTATGTGTTAAATCTATTTACTACACTTAGTTTTTCTATAATAAAATATCACAATAAAATAAAATGTCACAGTAAAATGTCACGTCAATAAATGCAAGCAAGATATTAAAAATGTAGACGTTATTATTTTCTACACGTTTTAAGAAAGAATTTAAAGAAGTTTTTAGTTTCTCCCTGCTAATCTTTATATTAATAATTTATACAGAAAAACTTGATGTTCAATAGTTTTACTTAATTGAATAATCATTAAATAGGAGTTGTATATCTTTCAATTTATTCTTTCAAGAAAACCAAGGACGTCCGACAATAATTCAATGTGATGATACAACACGCGTGTGGCAATAATAGCGAGTATAGAGGAAGCGTTAATCTTAAGCACTACGAGACTTCGGCATTTCACACTTGAGATCCACATCCAAGATGACTTGAGAGTCTCGGCAAAGTAGCTATCCAGTCTCGGGGCTCGACAGGTGTCGAACTTTAGCTCTCGTCTGCCGAACAATTTCCTCAAGTTGTAATCTTCCGGCGGTTATAAGGGGCACTTCAAGGATAATCCGAGAGAGTTAATATAAGTTAGTTCAGAACTAAACATAGGACGCGAAATCTCGGTCGCGTACCATCGCTGTTGTTCTTCGGCTTCTATTTCATCGGTATCGCTATAGATTAAGAAGCATAGATCCCGAAAAGATTGTTAACTTTATTGTTCACAACAACTTTCGCAATATCTACAACGCGGAGTAGTCTCGCAATTTCCCGACGCGAGTTATTTATTACAGTTAATGCTTTTGCCAGGGCAGCCGTGCCAAGCAAGTGTTTCGTGCGAGGCAAGATATCTTGTTTGCCGCAGTTCGCATTTCTGTTAAGTGCGGATATACCGAAATTGTCCGGAAATATTATATCCAATTTGTAAAAGTCATTTTAATAAATAAATTATCGCATCGCGAAATGTGAAATTCATTAACCGATCGCTAAGAAACTAGAATAAGAATATCCTACAATTCTTCCTAATAGCCACGCTTCACGATCAGGTCGAATCAAAATCAATCGCTAGTGGACACGTTGAAAGCAAACGATCTCGACAGCCGTTGTCGCAGGATTCTCGCATAGCTAAACACGCTCGTTATCGAGCGCAAGTTACGGTTCAGCGACATCACGGTAACGTCGCACCAATTTGCCGTAATTATGCAGAATGTGAACCGCGAGAGCGGCCACTGGGGGGTGTCGCTGTTCATCCCTCGGTTACCTCTTCACGTCAGTGCATCCCTTTTAATACGCTACCGCGTCCCCTTCGTATTCGTGTTCGAAGCGATCTGGCAAACGCGTACATTCGAGGCTCGCTACAATAATTATTGCGTGACCGCGATATGCTCTTTCCTTTTTGCGCGACGCTAATTACCTCGCGTGATTAATTGATGGACGACGAGGCGGCTTAACGTATGTCGCGGATGCAACGAAGATACATAGCATCATACGAATCCCGCGGCTCGCTGTGGGAGGAAGGACTCTCGATGTGCGACGCGGATTGACAGGAAATACATTTTATGGGCGATCTGTTTTCTCGGCTTTGTTGCAAAAACGCGACATTTCGACGTGACGTTATATGGCCCTTCTACTCTCGCAGATTTATATCTCGTTCAGGCGCGTGATGTGCCCCCTTTATCTCAATTTTTTTTTCGCTGAATTATCTCTCGCATCAGCATGTCTATCGTGATATAGCACTATAGTAAGAATATATACATATACATTTCCGATATTCTCCTATCTCTTCTCAAATATTACGTGAGCTATCAAAAATGGTGCTTTAATTTAAAATACAAGAATATTCTTTTCTCTGCTTAATTATATAAGTCAGTTTAGAAGATAGTAGCTGTGTATATACAGACCCAACAACATTTTACTATTCGAGAAAGATATGAAGAAAGAAAAGAGTTTGCATTTCTGATGGAAACAATTCCGTTTAAAACAATATTATTTCACTTTGGGAAACGAAAGGAGATACAGGGCAGGAAAGTACGTTTGATCAGCGCGCGAATAAAGGGATGTAATCAAATAACTGACAAGTCAATTACGGTTGCCGGCGATGACTCGGATCTCACAACATCTGGAATTTCATGATCGACGAGTAATTAATTGGCTCACGCGCCGGCCCGAGAATTTCTTCCGATCGAGCAGCGGAATCCCTGCGAGGGTTAATCACGCGCGCTGATAAATTGGAACGCGGATGATCGCGCGCGGCGGCGGGCACCCACCACCACGGATTCCGTTCGATGCGGTCGAAAAGTGCCAACCGCAATCGAGGAAACCCCCGCGGGCATTGTCTGGGCGACAGATTTCCAAGCCCGTCGTGTTCCCTCACATTCTGTCCTTCCGAATCTCGTCCGTCTGTCTCATGTTTAGCACAGTGAATTATAGTTATTCGGGGAAAGAACTATCGATTCAGCGTTTATTCATCGGAGCGGAGTTTAGATTGATTGAGATCTCGTGCATATTTTCATGTTCGAGTCTCGAAATAGGACAGAGCAGGGAAATGTTGACATTTCTAAAGATTAATTGTTTTAAACGATATATCGATTGCGAATGCACAAATTGCACGTGCGATGGAAACGTATTAAAATATTTATATTCGCGCAAAAAAAACAGTCGTTTCAAGGAAAGCGTATATAAATTGTGACATCGTGAGACGTTTCACCAAGCAGAATTCTCATAACGAAGAATTCCGTTAAATAAATATCGGAAATCAAGGCAGCGAGGAAGGCAAAGTATCTCGAAGCGAAGCAAGAAAACGACTTCGCGTCTTTTAAAGGAGACACACATCTGCACGACAAATATCTGTCGAGCGTCGAGCATCGCGGTTGTAAATATCTGAACGCGACGGTAAAATAACATGTATAACGTGCAGAGAAACACCAAACCGTCTGAAATCGCGCGCGGGGATACTTTGCTCTCAAACATTCCGGAACGTGTCTTCACGCGTATAAGGCACTGCTGTCAGCACCGAGCGTGTAATCCAGCGAGACACTTAAGTACCTTGTCGCCAAGTCTCTCAATCTCGAATAGTTAGCCGCGCGCGTCCTCAGCGATTTCTCCCTTAACTTTCATCGCAGGGGACTCGGGGCGGCAGTTACATGTGTCTGTCGGCACGAACAGTATGTCGCTTTCGCGATAACATATATACGGCGAAATGACATGTGCGATGTTAACTGCGCGCAAGTTACGTACAGGAAGGTTGGCAAGACAAGTTTCACATCTGGGAATAAAGAGTATATAAAGTGTCTGATTTCTTATTTTTAGAATCTCGTACGATATCGGGAAACTCAACGTAGAAGAGATTTTTTTTTTTTTTTTCAGAGATTCGCGCGTTTGTTTTATCGTTCGCGTTCTGTGGATGTGCGACGCGGGGATGAAAAATACGGGTAAAGAGTGCAATATAGCGGGAATTAATAACTTCATCTCTCTGACGCGCGACATTACGGCAGTCAGCAGGAAAGAGGGGGGGTCTCTTTTTCTTCGCGATCTCGATCGGAAGGATGATTCATGCGCCATCGCGCACGACTTCCCCCGAGTGCCTCCATTTTCTTCCATCTCGTCCGCGTGCCTTTCCTACCCTCTCACCCCCGTCTCTCATTCTCGTCGGGAGTCTTACGCCGCGCGCTCTCGCTTTCCGCCGTCCTTCCTTTTTTTGCTCGACGGATTCAATTCTTGCCGCCGTAGTGCGCGGACGCACTTTCAATCTTCCCCGACTTCTGCCGACATCGGGTAGCATTCGCATATCGATTTCGATGCGCCGACACCCCCTCGAAAGCATTCGTTTTCCTCCTTTCAATATCACGCGCCCCCCGCGTCGTTTTTGTCCGTCGCGTCCGGATGCGTCCCTGCATGTGATTCGAACCGCGGATGGAGAACGCGTCGCCGTATCAATCTCTTCCGCCCGACCGTACGTACCGCGGCCGGAAGTCGAGAGTTATCGTCGGAACGCAAAGACAGTGATGGTCAAAATGGGTCCAACATCGATAGAATATTCTTCCCCTTTTGTCCCTTCGTATTAAAATAATAACTTTTTTATTCAATACTATATATAGATATTGATCATCAACCGATAATATAAAAAAATTGTCATAAAATAACCTTAATATAAATAAAAATCAATAGATTAATTTTAAATAAAAAGTCAAATGGTAAGATTATCAATTATATTTATATAGCTGTTTTTCTTGTAGGATTTCAAAAAATTCATAGGCCTAGCCCTAGAGAATTAATATAATTACTGAGTTTAAAATAAAATTAAAAAAAAAGTGTTTGCCATTCTAATGTAGTAATATTTTGATATAAGAGAAATATATTTTTGGGGTTGAAGTACTTTCTTATCAGTGCGGTGTATCGACAGGCGATTGGGGCTAGAATAAAGACATTATTATCTATCTTTTGCGCCAAAGGTGCCTTATTTTCTACTTTTATTCACGCACGCGCTCGTAGGATAATTCCCTACAATCACCGGCAGTTTCACTTTACCCGGCAATCTTCTCGTTTCATGGAATGGACGTGTCGATATCCTCGGTTTCCAGATTTTGCCTTCGGCTCATCAGAATTATAGCCAGAATTCAACGAATATTCAGAGGCACGTTCAGCTGAGTTATATATAAACGAAAGCTTCATCGATAACGTTGAATTTGTATCTCTTATCTACTTACTAGTTATTGATTCTTTTTAGGTAAAAATCTCCATTGTAAGTCTTCAGCTGTAGTCGCTATATGCGTACAAATCGCGAAAGAGACAATCTAAAGTTATATTTTTAATTAGCAAGATAAAAATAGTGTAATAAATCATTCGTTTGCTGTAACGTCTGTATATTTCTTTAAATTCAATACTCCTGTATTTCCGTTTCAATTCATGCAATTTTTGTTAGTAGCCAGTGAGCGTGACCAACTCGGAGAAATACCAATTTCGAAGAGCTTTTGTAAGCACGCACAGCTTCGACATAACGTCTGAGCGATTTTTCTTGAGAAAGTTGTAAAAGTGCGCGAAATCTTGTTTCAAGGTAAAAGAAAAGTTATTTTTAAAAGTTAGTCATTACGAAATGAAAATCTTCACTCCTTTCGCTTTGTGTTCATTTTAAATATTCTATGATTTTTTAAATTTATATATGTTATATACTATAATTCATATTATAAAGATTACAGAAAAATAAACAGTATAAATAAAAAATGTATAAATTTTTTCCTCTTTTGAAAAAAGATTATACGTTATTTTAAGCGATGTAATTACATCTCTCTCAAAATATTTAACTCATTATTCTTCATCAAAGCTGAATATTACTGCAGAAATTTGAAAGAGGCAATCTCAATCGTATCTTCTCATCTCAATTGGGAAGCGCATCGTTTACGGTATGTACCCGTTTGCAAATGAGACGATGATTTCCCAAACTTGATTCCAGCAAATTGCGCAGTAACCAGCTTCGTGTAATAACGGACGAGACCTTAGCGGTGTTGGTTGCCAACGCGGTACGGGGGATGAATGCGCAGTAATATGTCGCGTCTAGTGCATGTGCACGAAAAGTTTTGTCATTCGGCGAAACTTCGCCGAAATGGACGATGTAGGGCGAACCACCGATGAAATTTAATCAACGATATACACTCCACCATTCCGCGGTTTACAAGTGCACTGATATTGAAGAGACGAATCGTTGTTTATGTTAGTAGAATGAAGCATCAAAGTATGCGCAAACGATTATTAAACATATATATATAGAGGAAAGTCCCCTATTATATGAGACAGAATCCTAATATGAGATATGTTAAGCTAAAAGGCCCTATATAGGCCCCATCTATTGATCCCACCATGAAAAAACTCCGCCATCTCATATTAGGATCCTATCTCATAATAGGGGACTTTCCTCTACGTATTTTCAATTTATAGTCATATAAAATAGAATTTAATTATATTTTTGCATTAATAAATTCCACCGATATTTCTCTTTTTATTAATCTTTTCAATATAAATAAATACGAATATTTTCACCGAAATTAATAGCGATACTATTGTCTTACCGTTTCTTTAATTTCTAGTTCTTTAGTTATTTCTAGTAATTTTAATAACATTTAATTCGACTAAAAGCTTCATCTATAATTTCTCTTTTTATGTAAACATATGTATGTAGGTTAGATTAAAATAAAATCAGCAAAATTATAAAGAAAAATAGGATGGATACAAATAGAAGCTATTATTTTGAAAAAGGCATTTAATTTCAAAATTTGTGACATAATTACTTCTCTTCTGATTTTGATAATCAATTTACTAATTACCGCTATTTTCGTTAATTAAGACATAAAAGTTATCACTTCAGCGCAAAACATATAAAATTAATACTTGCATCCATTCGTAAAGTTATAAAAACACGATCTAGCGTATTTCTGGATGAAAGAATTTGATCCATTGACAGCGACGCGTATCGCTGTTTCATCTCGAATTGAATTGATACATGGAAAATAAAAATATATACTTTTCTTGCAGTATTTTATTTCGCGAAAATGTGTATCGACTGGTCAGTCTGTATATAAATTGCGCTTGAAACCGTTAATACCTTTAAAATCCATGTAATCTCTACAGAAAACCTCGCTCGCGTTTATTTTCGCGGGGTAAAGCAAAAGCACTCGATTCAGTGGCTTTGAAAAGGTCTGTGTGCTCAGGGTTCGTATAGAACGAATCAATCCGATGGAAAAAGGGTAATTTCTTTTTTGTTTTGACAATAAATATTGTCGGAATGCGGCGGGTGCCATGAAACGAAACGAAATCACGCACCGGTCGGGCGCGTAAAACGCGTCAAACTCGGAAGAGCGATTCCAAGGATCCTGATGAAGATCCTTAGCTTTACCGGTCCTCACTTCGATTTAATTGACTGCGTCCCGGTAGGATTATCCGCAGGATTTCAGGTTCGCCCGCTTTAATCCACACATTAAAGTCAATCCGGGTTCATCTCATGCACGACACTGACATAAAATACACACGAAGCTGTGCGGCTTGTAGACATTTCCATTACGGATAGAACAGATTGACGATACGGAGACAATCATTACGGCGCTACGTGATTGTCTCGTAGATTAACCCTTCTGTTTGAAACTGTTCTACGCCATCAAATTAAGTAATGAAGGTACTTTTATTAACCCACCATATCCTACTTTAATTGTAAATTTTCGAAAAGACACTAAAGATATAGAATCCGCAATTCTTTACTCCAGATCTATCATTCTTTTCCGAGAGAAATCGCCGTTACATAAAATTACATCCGCAAAAATTGCAAACCATTGAAAGAAAAAGTAAGTATTAATTTATATCTGTTAATTGTGTTATAAAAAGTAAATTTAATTGCACACATTTATATATAATATATGTTAAATTTTCTATGACGATAGTAATAAATTAAGTTCACATACATCAACATTATACGCCGAGAACTAATCACTCACTGCAATTAATCCTGAATTATTATTTATGCATAGATGCCTAATGCTAATTAAATGCAAATGCTCTCTCGGAACGATAAAGCCTGCGTTTGACACGCCCTTTATTTTAGACGCAAGCGTGGAAGCGCAAGATGTCAGACACGTTCAATCATCCGCGGACATTAACCCCCGGACTGCCGGTTCACGGTTGTTGCACCTCGCAATTCGTTGCACCGGGAGCGCCCTATCACATGTAACGTTACAGACACGCGATGCATTTTATGAATGAAGCCGGCTCGCGCACAGGTTTATGCGGGACCCCGGCTAAAGCTATACGGCCTTCTTCGTGGAGAAAAGTACGCGATTCACTTGAAACGGAGGCTCTCTTTCTTCCGCCTCCCTTTTACGACTGCACCCAACTACGATATTGACTTTTGCCCGCCCTTCTGAGAGCCATTCCGCATTGTTTCTCCAAGCGTTTCCGCGAGAGCGATTCGTGTAATATTTACGTTTCCTCGCAACGACACCCTTGGTTCGCAAGTGACAGTTTTAAGCGTCATCTTCGAGGCAACGGCCGAGAAAATGAGTGAGCCGACTCGAAGAATTTTACCTCACGAGAGCTGCCTCTTAAAGCTCGAGCGTTTTATAGCGAGATTTACCAAGTGTAACGACATATAGGTATCACTTGACGAGCGAGAATTTACGCGAGAAATAATGCATAAATCGAAAACTGTGCTGAGCCGAACCAGATTTGAATCATTAAAAAGCGGTAATCATAAAACAGCGGTATAAAAAGATAGTAAAATCGTGATAGTGACCATGTTGCGTCACATCGTTTTTCCCTACGTAAAAAATCAAATAAACAAATAATCATAGAAAATATCATAAGATCTTATAAACACAAAAAGTTGATTCTCTCTATAATGTACTCTCTCCTCTTTTATTAGGTTTTATTTCATATAAAAATATAGAGAATTGTAAAATCGCTATATAAAATGTTGGGTGATTATTGCGTCAAAATCAACTTTGTCATATTAAGGCTTAATTACTGTTTTGAGATTGATAATAGTGGCGAACTTTAACGAAGCGGCCTGTAACAGGCGACGCAACGAGCAATTTCGAGGCAACCGGCGCGGAAAGGAAATTCATTAGCACGCTCGCGCCTTTAAGGCGAGCTCTTCACGCGAGCTTCTCGAACCTTAAGAGGTTCGATCCCACCCGACCTTGCCGTTCAAGTTCGCGTCTTGCTAATGCTATTTACAAGATGCCTCGGGATCATTCGATTGAGAATTCACGATGCGTTTTAATGCTCGTAAAAGGAAGAGCGTTTGACAACACCAAGTTTACGATAGTGCGCTTCTTATGGTGGTAATAGGATCAAGGTAGGGAATTAGTGACGTCGAAGGGAAACGATGGCGAAATAAACACCGCGGGCACGTGTGTGTTAGTGCAACCGCGCGTGCATTGAGGGTGCTCATCCCTTGTATTCACGCTCGCGTGAGCATGCGCGCATTGCTTGAGGTGATCGTGCACGAGATTGAACGAGGAATTAGGATGTGAAGGGCGGGAGGAAGCCGATTTCCATACGGATGGTTCCCATACACTCGCACACGCACGCGTGCGTTCTGCGCACGTTCATGTTCTATGGCACCCTCTTACCCCATGTACCCTTCTTTGTCGTGGTTTCTTAGTGGTTCAGGTACATAACTACTTAGTTTCGGAAACGCCAATTACTCGAGCTATTAGTGATTATATTGATTTGACTTTCTATTAATTAATCTTTATAATAGTCTATGCAGATAACAAAACACTTTTATTTAATTTAAGGCAGATTCTATATGTTAACTCTGATTGGAATGGAAATAATTTACTGTAATATATAAATGTACAAATTATTTACGAAAAACGACAGTTTCAATATAGATACTCTAATCTATATATTAATTGATATTTTTAGAAATTTTTCTTTGATTAAATGCGTAAATGAGTGAAATGTAAGTAATCTAATTATCTAAGCTTTTTTTTCTGGGAGTGTTACGTCACTGTTGTGATTCTTTCTTCTCTCCCTTATTGTTCCTCGTCCTTTATTGTCGCTCCCACGAACCTTCGCAAACCAGAATTTCGCCCCAGCGGCATAAGCAAATAACGTGTTTATGCATTTGCATGATGCTTCCGTAACGCGAACCACCCTAGCGAAGCTCGTTGCGCAGAACGGCGAGGTACGAGACGAGGCGTATTTGTAATCCGAAACCGCCGACTCCCAAACGGCATCCACCGCCGGAATGGATTTTACGTCCATGGAACGCGCGATTACACGTCGTTGCGAAATTAATAGGCATGCATTTGAACACGAACGAGCTTAGTCGTCCATTGCCAGTATCTCATATTTTTTTTTAATTTGCTTTCAACAAGCATACAATATAAAAGGAAAATTTTCAAAAGAAATAAACAACAAATATAAACACTTTAACAAAGAAAAATTTAATATAATGAGATAAACGTGTTGAACGATGTGTTAAAAATATTGTATAAAAATTAATTGAATGCATACAAGTAATTTACTATGCTATGTTAAAACGACTTGCTGTTATGTGCTGTAGAATGCTCGATACTGAAGAATTTCTACATGGACGCTTCATTTCTATCACGTTCGTTTGCTACTTGAATAAATTTCTGACAATTTATTTCCTTGTTGATTATAACGGGAAGTGATTTAAACATTTTTTTGCCAGTAAAAAATTCCGTGCTAAGGCAGTTAATGCATTATGTATACGGGTAAAATGTGGTGTCGCAAAGTCATCGAGCTTACAAAATGCTATAATAGTTTTTAAAGCATCATGCATTAATCATATGTAAATAGGGCAATGATTGAAAGATAATGCCATTGTATTACGACGGTGTATAGATGTACCTCTACTACTGCGCGATGGAACACACATTATTTTCTGGTCAATTTTTAATCAACTACACATATGGTCAGTTTGTACGATGTTTATAAAATTGTATATTCCAAAACTGATGTAACGCATCTTATCATTCTCTTTAAAAATTTCACATTTCGAACATTTTGCGAGCCATTTCGTGTAAAAGACAAATTTCCATAAAATCGGACATCGCTCATCTATCTCAATGAAACGCACCGCTATTTGTAGTAACGGGATCTTGGGATTATCGTCATTATCGTCGTTAACATCGTCATCGGCATCATTAAGCCAAAAGTGTGTGTCGTTTGCGGCTTAACAGCAACATACAACCCTCCTCACGCGATCCCCGACTTCGATTTTACGAGCGGATTGTCACGCGGATAAGATTAAATATGAAGCTAAACGAGAGAGATAAGGTGCGACGTAAAAGAGCGAAGTGACGCTTTCTCCTTCTCTCACACAATCTAAATTAATCTGGAATAGATATTTTCCAATATATATGATACTAATTTGTATTAGGATAAAAATTATTTAACTTGATTGCTTAAGGAATCCAAAAATTATTCTTTACTATTTTGAACCCTCTCCAAGGGGGGAGGGGGGCTCAGAAAGGTCTTCCCATCCAGAAGGGAAAGAAGAACCAGAAGGGCCAGAGAAGGCTCTTTACAGATGTACAAAGCCGCGCGTTTTCAGTTCAAATTTCATAAGGGAGAGTACACGGAGCATCGAAAAGTCGCTTTGCATATATGCAAAGCTGCGCAAGTTAGATCAGTGCAAAATTTTCAGTGCGATGAGATTTATTTGATGTAAGAATGATAATTATTTTATGAACGTAGCGACGGAATAATAATTTATAAGCCGCATCTTTAATTCTTATCTTTCATTTTAATTCCTATTTTTAATAAGTAAACCGCGTTTTACCTATTTCAATAAATATAAAGCCATTACCTTAATCGGGTTTATGGGTTATTAATCGAAAATTAAACGCAGAATGACAATCATGAATTCTAATAATCATAATCAGGTTTAGTATCTTTTTAGAGTCACTTGTAGCCATTGCATATTGTCGAAAAGTATTGCAATGATGTACGGCTCGCTTCAGTACTTGCTCGTTTGAGAGTTGCTAAATGTATGATAGTGTTTGTGGCTTCCACGTATATGAAACAACGTTAAATAATAAAATATGCTAGTCGCGCGCCAGCAACTGTTACGAAGCATTTAACATTTTATAATATTCACGCTAAATTTTTGACAACTTAAATATAAGTTGTTTATTTTCGAATTGAGAGTTACAGTCTATTCGCAGTTTCACATTTTTAACCCGATCGTGTCATCGATGTCGCGCAATGCAACATTCTATTTCAAGCCCGATAACAAGTTTGCACGTAAAGTGCAAAAAAGATCGGCTTGCATTTTACAGTATGCGCAAACGGACTCGTCCACAATGTCACCCTTACTAACAGCGCTGGCAAAACACGAAAATATTCGTAATGCAGCTCCGTAAAAAGCTTGGGACATAATCATCCAGAGAAAGAAAATTGAATTGAATATTGGATAATACAACATCTCGCTGAAATGTAGACTATGTAGACTGTAGAGCATAATGCAAAATATCATTTGCATTATAAATCTAGAATATCTTTACTTTTACAAAAGCATAACTATGAGAATTGCAATCTAATATTAAAACGTCTGCTTTTTAATTCAAAAACTAATAGACATTGTACTTTAGATTCAAAAGAAATTCTTCTTAACCTGCAAAACTGCAGTATTTATAAAACGTTTGTAATATAAGCATCATACTTGAGTAAAAGCTATACGTTCATCTTTTATGATCCACGTGCAGTAACAAAATCGTAAGTATATACGTCACAGATTGCGAAATTGCATGTCTCTTGAAAGATTACAGAAATCTTTTTCGGTATAAGTTGGCGTGCCATTTCCACGTGCTTTCGCGTGCAAGTGTTATATCTCACGACAGAATTTAATGGTCCTCCCTGCAGGCGAGAGGTGAATTTTGCTTTAATTTTAATAGCCCGATGCGGAAATTACCTTTGATATTTTATCTCTTTATTTAATAATATAATTAATTCGATATTTTTATTTCTGCACGTCAAGCGCACTCACGCTCTCCTCCCACACAGTCTATCAGATATTCAAATGCAGAAGTAGATATAAAATACAGGCAATTTAATTTGTAAATTTTCAAAATTTGTTACAAATTTCGGCTTATAATTCAGAATAATCTTCAAATAGATAAATTCGAAAATAATAAAAAATATCGCTTACAGAAAAATTTCATTAATGTTTAATTATATATATTTCTTTTGGTGTATTTCGAGTTTTGGATTTAAATGGAATATACGTTAATAATTAAATCCATTGTAATTACATATAAGAGATTGTCAATTACGCAAAATTGTTTCAAGAAAACACTTGAAACTATTTGCTCACCGATAAAAATTTTATGTCCTTCTGTTCCCTATGATGGGGATGGAGGCGAGCAAATTTCGCAGCTACCACGTGCATTCCCATTCTCAGTATATGCATGTGCGAACCTCTACCGAGCCTATAAGCCTTGTGTAAATGCGAGTACACGCGCGTGTCAATGTGCATAACACTCGGTATTACTGCACATCAGCGGTGCGGCGTGACTGCGCATCCGTTTGCTTAGCCACGACTGTTAATTTCGTCGGCATATTGAGCATATTTGAGCGTATACGATGTCTACCGTCCAACGTTAAATGATTGGCCAATCCGAAAGGTTAAACATTGACTCTGTCCGCGGGTGTCCATACCTACAGTCGTTCTTGTCACCTTCCTCTCGTTTTCTCTCTCACGTTGGCGTCACGTACGAAAGCGATTGCCACAGTAGTTATTATTGCATTTAAAATAATTATAATATTAAACGGTGTTCCCGGTACCGCGCGCGTGCGCGCGTGAAGGGCAGGATTATTTTACATCTGAATGTCATATGAAAATTCTGTATGTATGCCTATCGAATGAAACGATATCGCTTCCCACTGTCCTACTACTAAAAGCGTTATTCTCGGACCCTCTTTTAGCCAGAACTTTAACAAAAACTCCGCAAATGGCAGCGAATCATGAAAGTTCGGATAGAAAGGAAGGAATCTCAACGTTAAATTACATAAAATTACATATGGCAATCTGTGTGCCTTTTTGCCGCATACCCTATTCTTTCGAATCGTCGCCGATCCTTTTATTAGTTTTTATTACCTTCTCTGCGATCCCAGAAGCCCTCGAAGAGTTATAATTGCTAGCGGGAGAACGCGGAAAATCGCTGTCTTCGCCACCCACCATGAGCTTTTTCACGATCGGTGAAACTTATCGCTCGTTATTACTCGCATTCCACCGCTTGGACCGTAATTAGACCAGATGCTTCAAGAATTACGATGGTTCGATGTCCAAGAATGCGTCAGAAATGCTCTTTCCGCGCGATTGAAAATTGTTTTAAAGCGTAAATATCAAATATTTGAAATAGCGTTATTATTAAACATGAAACAGTTTCATATTTGATCATTAATTCTATATTATCGCAAGATTAAAACGAAATACATATTCTATCAATTTTATAATATAGAAATTAATAATTGCACAATATTAATATTAATGAGAGACTGAATTTTAGTATATAAAGGACGCAAAAGTCAATTTATGAGAAATAATTGATTTCGTTCGTTGTTTTTTTTTTCGTTGCAAACAATTAAGGAAGCAAATATCAAACAATAAGTTTCGGCGCTCTTTTGCAAAGTAAATTCTGATACCAAACAATTTAATTTACAGTTTGCGGTATGCGCGCTCGTTGCACAAAACGTTTATTGAAGCTCACGATTTCATTAAGCAAAAGAGTAAACTTATCGAAGCCATTAGCTTAATACTGAACTCAAGTTTCGAGTGATCCTCGTAATTGAATCGCGTGCGCGCGAATGCCTTTATATCGAGTGTATCTTCGAGCTCGTCGTTATAATTAAATCAAACAGTTGCTTTTATATCCGCTGGTCGAGGCTAATTTCTCCGCGATGCGATAGCAGAATTTCGATTGCTAGTAATTTTCATATTAAATAGCGCGATGGACTGTAACCTGGCAGATGACCGATATTCAAATTGCACGCCAGCTAATGAATCATATCATCCCGCAATCTCATCAGACATCTCATTAACCTGTAGAGGACGGGAAGCCTATTTTTAGGCTCCACGGGACTCGCTTAGTTTTCGTAGTATACCATTTTAACACATATATGGAAGTTATAAATAAAAATCATAAAAAGTCATGAAAAAACTTGCCCGTCCTCTAAAGGTTAAATTTGTTCTTTATAAGCGCCGTTGAATGTGCACGAACATTCGTTCATTATGCTATCAATAACGTATAAGTCGAAGCAATTTAGATTTGTTATGCTTCGTTTAAATGTGTATCAAGTGCAATTTATATATTCTCCCTAAAATATTTTAAGTAATGTATTTTCTCTCTTGAGTAAAATATAGATAGAGTTAGAACAAAATAAAATGTGCATTTTGGGAATAAAATCAGAAGTAAATTTTTGTTAAAATTTATAAAATTTGTTGCTAATTTGATCTCTAACATTGTAAATGAAAGGGGAAAAACGATCATACTTAATGTCCATCCAGAGTACTTTCGAGATAAATATATTTCAAGTTTCAAGACATTAGATATCTTATTGAAAAAAGTACTGACAGTGAATATCGGAATGCATAGTATTTACTTGTTAGTGTTTACATTGTACGTTAGACTCTGATCAGACTTCTTCTCACAAGTGCGTGGGCTATTACATATCGTTTTATTTATATATTTTTTATATAATTCCGAAATATACTTTTTAATTAATTATTCATTAATTTTTAATTTATTATTTATTCTTAAAATTTTTATTGTGACAGAAATTAATTTCTTTCATAAATAATTAAATTATACCATTATAAATGTATTATTGTGTGTGTGTGTGTGTGTATCTATTTTAGTCATAAAGTTATCTCCCTTCTTTGAAACTTACTATTGTAAAGAAAATTTGATATTTTTAAAGAATAATCACGTGTATAACGCCACGAATATGTCTGCCTCGTGAAAAATTACGTGGAAGACTATATGCGGTCTTGTGTATTCTCAAAATAGCCTGTCATTGAAGCTTCGTCGCCTATAAGAGAGGGTTCGTTTCGAGCTCAAGAGGTGCACAACCCTTCGACGAGGTCATTCGCGCGTATACAATGGATAAAGAAAGTATATCATGACTTGTAGATAGCCTTTAATGTACCACGGTAATTAAACTCACATGTCTCGTATATTATATTAGATAGACATAAAAGATAAAAGAAAACAGGATATAATGTAACATCTTTTCAAACAAAATATGATAAAGTAAATTTACGAGAAACGTAACAAAAATATTTATTTAAAAAAAAATTAAGTCATGGAAATACTTTCTCTGCGCATTAACAAATATTCCGTCATTTTTCAGAGCACACCTGCAAAGATTTTCGATGCACTCAGAATGAATTCTGCATCGAGACGGATCTCCTTTGTGACGGCGTGAATCACTGTGGCGATGGATCTGATGAGGCCACTTCCACCCTTTGTGCCAGTGAGTTCTAATTACTACAAGTTCATTATTCTTTCGAGACTTAATCTTTTGCTATTAACAATTTTAAACGTAGAATTTTAAACTCAGGTCTTGGAAATTAATGTTAGCAGATATTAAAATAAAAATATTAGAAAAATAATAATTAGAAAATAATAGATTTAATCTGTCTATCCTAATTAGAACAGTTTATCGTTGATGACGCTGTATTGTATACTATTATTTTGAATGCTAGTAATTAACATTATAGACGGTAATAATATGCTAGTTAACATGAAATCAATATGTTCGCCATCAAGCTGTATATCAAGGAACTATGTATACGTATCTTTTAAGACACGCTATATTTAATGAGCAAAGCGATTTAGATCGTAAAGATATAATCTCGCATGATTTAGTATGATTACTCATACGTTAGTTTCAAAAAGGTAATGAAAAAATGTAAATTTCAGAAATATTTTACCACCAAAAGTTAGTCGTAAATAACTTTAATTCGGGAATGAAATGGTTAAAATGAGATAAATTTGTACAATTCATAAATCTCATTTAGAGAAATATAAAGGTTTCATAAAGTATGGTGAGCACGTGTATATATTATGTGTCGGTAATAATTTTATTGATTAAATTTCGCGTAATTTATGGAAAGCAAGATTTAATTTCTTTGATTGATAAACTCAGAGTTTCTATTTTTTTTCACCTCGTGGATAATTACGGTTATATACGGTATACCGATAATTTACCGAGCGCTGTATAACGGTAAAATGATTTCCCTGATTTTTGTACGTGTGCAATGTGAAAATTGTTACAATTTTGTAGGAGAGAAACAGTTGTAAATGCGCCCGAACCAAATTTACATAATATTTATGTTAATGGTTGAAGGTACGCATGCGTCGACATCTGAAGAGGTTAATTGCCATGTATTCATTACATATCCAAGAGTAACTCGCAATAGCGGCGGAGTAAATTACTTGTCGCATAATGCTTGCGCTCGCAGGAATTTAGCATATTCTACAGATATTTTGTTAATTCGCCATATTCCTGTCACAATTTCCGACTTCAATTAGCAAACAATTAATTTCCATCATTTCGCGGCTTACAACAACGAGCAATATTACGTAAACAATATATAAAAATATGTACCTAGATTTCATATAACTTTTAAATGCGAGTTATTAAAGGATGCAATGTAACTACTGGGTCATAATTCTTTAACAATTCTGAAAAAGTTCGCGAAATTTATTATTTACGTGTATGTAGCTTTCTCTGTTATTTTATGCATCGTACACTGCGAGCAACTATATCGTTTACTTTACTACTATCGTAACGGTCATCGATTCATTCAAAAATTAATGCTGGCCATAAAATTTTTTATTACTCGCGTTATTTACGGATATCGTGGCTTATAACGGTAAAACATGAAGTACTTACATATTGCTATATCGATTTCCTGATTCGACGGAAGTGCACGCGTGTCAGGTCAGATCTTTGATGAAACGCGTTTAATTATCAAGTATATTTGCGCTTTAACAAGAAGTTCACTCTGTCTTTTTCAATTTTCTTTTTATTATCTTTTGTGATGCATTGTTTACTACAAAGAAAAGAATCTCTTTTCTAATAAAAGTTGATGAAAATCGAAACTGTGCAGATATCTCGTTTTATAAAGTTGATTAAAGTTATAAAAGACAGTTATATTACGTTGTGTAACTTTTATTATGTAATATTTTTCTCACGCGTTTAGCTAACATCTTTTTCCGTATTTTTTATAATGGCTTTAATTTATAAATTAATAAGGTTAATTAATTTTACAGAATTATTGCCACATTTTCCCCCTTATGTATACGTGCACCATTTTTATTACACTTCGATCAATTTGAAGCATATCTCTGTTTTTTGAAATTAAACTTTTCTGATTTAATGTATTTTCATTGTAACTTCAGATTCCGAGGCATCGACGATCCTAGGCATGCAGACTACTTGGTTCGCCATCGCCGTTGTTTTTCTGATACTCAGCATGGGCGGCCTGGTAACGGCGGCGGTTCTCTGCTTTTGCAGGCAGCGTGTTCCAACCCCGAGGCACCCCCATAACGCGCACAATGCTCAGTCTCATCCCCCAGTCAGCTTCCCATGTGAGTCACAAAAAACCTCCCTTATACACGTACACGATCGATTCGCGTCGTTGTCGCTGTCGTTGCAACCGCTCGTAGTCGATGCAACCATGTTAGTCAGCTCGTCTTCTTTGTGGTTTTACTTCGCGTACTATTACTTCAAAACACGGGGAAAAACTTTTTCGCTCTCGCAACGGTTGCGTAACGCCGTTACTCTAAACAACTGTACTTTAATGGTACGATCCCACGGGAACGTATATAATAAAAATAATTTTTGTAAGTTGAATGATCAATATGTTAATTGCTGTTATCAATTGTAAAGCATCAAATTTTTTTCCCCCAAATATTTTAATACAGAGAGTGCATGTATTAATTTCTGGGAAATATGATCGTTACTTAGATGAGACGGTCAATTTCGAGAATTAAGAGAGAAAATGAGTTAAACTATCTAGATAAGTATATTTTAAATATGTACTTATACAATTAAAGCAACTTCTTTTCAAAACGAAGTTATATTTAGTAATAAAAAAAATGAAAAGTTATAAAGCAACAAAACTGAATTTGAACATCCACAAGACATCCTGTAAATTATTTTCAAAATAGTTTTAAATCTCCATTATATATATTTTTAAATTAAATATGTATTTATGGAAATTCTGTTTCCACAGCACGGACTACATTAATAGTTATGAAAATTAATTAATTTTCCTCTGAATATGTTAGCAAGCGCATTTAGCTGATTTGCTACAAAGTTGCGCCCTGCACGGGTCGAGCCAATGATCAAAGGACGCACGCGTTCGCGATTATGGCATAAAATATTCATTTATTTATGCTATCACACGTGCACATCAGAGCACCATTATGTCTCATATCATTATATAGAAAAGAGGTCATAGACGTCAGTACATTCCATTGTTCCATTGATCAGTTCGATATTAAGTATAACGTATCTGTTGGATATTTAACTTTTAAACAAACATTATATATAATGTTATAAACCTACTTTATCACACATCAGGTATCGATATCGAGTTTTCATTAAAAAAAATAAAATGGAGATTTCAACGGGAGTTTATTAATAACTGAGTGGAATAGAGCATTATAGTTAACACGTAATCTAGAGCATTTTACTAATTTTATGTTTCAATCAAGAATTATTTAGTTTATAAGATTCTTACGAAGAGAATACGTTCGCGTAAAAGAATCACGGTGCGGTCTCGTTCCGCGCGTACTTGGCGCGAGAACGCCAAGTCTCGGACTACCGTGTCACTTGATTTTGTTTTATAAATATAGTATAATGTCTTTATTTCTAATAAATGCCTTCTAATTTGCAAAAAAAAAACATTTCCAAATCACATTCCATTGGTTTTGTTGTTGCATATTAACTATGAGCATACAAAGTGATGTGTATCTAAATTCTTGGGTGCATTTTGCGTTAATTAATACGTAATATATGTTTATCTATCAGCACGTTTGTAGATTAACAATGGATTACATATAATAATGAAGGATTGTTCCGGATTCGGAATTATTACAATATAATTACATTTACGAAATGTTACATTATCATGCACCGTTATTTCACGTCGCGTGCTGATACTCGATTATGCTGATCTCATTCGAACACCCCCATATGCAGTGTTTACTTTTCATTTGATTGCGTAGCGGTTTACCTCGCACTTCTGCACGTCATCTCGTTCCATGACAACGATTCTAATTAATTAATTTAATCAGATTTGACAGATGCATTTGGCGATCTACATCCGTCAATCATATATTCGTGGTTAACCATTAAATTTATTTGCGGACGGGAGGTTAAATAACACATTCGCGGTTATTCAAATTGTTTCTCGATTTCATCATTTATGCGATTTATGCTCTTGCAAACTTTTTTAAATAAACTGTGTACCCTTAATATCACAAGCAAGTTTTCAAATTGTATTATAAAGTAAACTATTACAAACAAACCAGATGTAAAAAGAAACATTTGTTAAAATATGATTTTAATGATTATTTAAAGTTATTTGGAAATCTTTTACTTTTACTACAATATGTTCCAATTTTTCTTCTCTGTGTGGAATTTTATTAATACTATAAGTACTAAAAAACTCGCAAGATTATGCAAATAGAGAGAAACATTCTGTATGTTACATAAAATATAATCAAATGTATTTATTTCTGTGTGCGATTTATATTAAATATGCTTTCGCAATATAAATTAATCGTGCAAATCGTACCATTGTTATTTCATTGATATCTTATCTTTCTAGCCGTGTTTGACGTTTTAGATTTTTTTTCTACTGTGTCAGGCTACTCTCTTAGTAAGGGCTGTTTCTTCTTTATCTTCATACGAGCAACGCCTCTGTCTTTAATAAATAAAACACGCAATGAGAACAAACATCTCACGACGCGAATTCGTGACATCGTTACGCGAACTCACGACCTTTCAATACAGAACAAAGCCGGCCTAAATATCTGCGGTCGGCGCTGAATTAATCAGGAACCATCGACGCGATTGAATCCCACTCGCTGCTATAATTAAGCAGCGAGAAGATCGATAGGCCATTGCGATATTCCGCCGCTTACAACGGGCGTACGTTATTTATTTATATACGCGTAACTGCTATTGCATATCGGCGGCTGCGACGCCGACGGTGCAACAAAATTAGAGAACGGATGCAGATGAAAAAAAAAACGGGAGGAAAAACCCGAACAAAACGCACATTGGTATTTTCATTAAGCGATCGATCGCCATACCACCGTTCGGTTCACTCGCGCTCGTTTTGTAATATCGTTTGGCTTTCTGCGATTTCAATCGGCTAGCATTTCTAGCGCGACGGTATCGCGATGTTTGCCGCAATTCCATCGGTGTATCGCTGTTGTTTTTTGGTCCCCCGATAATCGATAGCAAATAGCGCGTGCCTCGCGGCTTGTGCGTCCCGTTTGTTTATTGCCATTACTAACTGCGAAAATCGAGAAAGAGGTTGGGGAGATAGAGAAAGGAGGGAGGGGCGGGGAAGGGGGAGGGAACGAGAACGAGAGTGGAACTCGCACTCGCGTTTAAATTAGTTTAATATACGAGAGTTGGGATTCTATCTCTGCCTCTCTGGGTGCGTCGCGCGCGATGCCGCGCGCACTGGAAATTCGATTATCCCAAACTAATGGCAGACGAGCGCGACGGATAATTAATTCCCGGAGAAACGCGCGCTTTCGGCTGATTAATGGAACAACGTCTGTCTCCGTGCGCGCAGTTTTGCACACAGGCAACACGACCCAATGCGCTAAGTGATACGTTTTCGGCAGATTATTGACGCACGGGCTATCGGCGATGGTGCCACAACGCGTGTTAAGCAGAGTCGAGACCATCGAGCAAACACGAGCGCGAACAAATGCGAATGAACAACTTGCTTCATTAAGTGGTATTGGCGGCGCCATTCATATTCACTGAAGCAAATTATTCATTTGCATTTGTCCGCATTTGCTTGATATAAATCTAGCTAGTATAAATAGCTAGTGATCTGTTTTTTTTTTTCGGTATATTATAAATAGAAGAGAGAGAAGAGAGAGAGAGAATTTATATTTATGGAAAACCATCATTATTTGACATTAATGCAATATAGTGTTAAATCAATACGAGTTTGAAATACAATAAAGAGAACTATTTAGAACCTAATTAGGACCTAATTAGGACCTAATTAGAAACAAATAGCTAAATATATTCGAATACGTTTAAGCAGGATGACCTAATCATTAGTTCTGTTATAAATATTATATCTCCCTAGACCTTTGTTCGATTATCAGTATTTTATCTGCTTTTTTGCGAGTCGATAATTTGATTCATATCAAAATCTTAATAAAAATAAAAGATTTTACTTAATAATTTTTCAAATTTAGAAATTTTTTACGGGTATAGAAATTTTTTAATATCTACAGTTAAAAATTGTTTTCAGAGTCTAGCGTTTTTACTGAGGCTGCGTTTCGATATTCACTGCCAGTACGGAAAATCTACAGTTTAAGTCACGTATAAGAGAATTGTAGCCTTTAAGAGTTCTATTGAAAAGTATATGACTCCAATTCTGATTTATATAAAATGTTATTAACTTTTATACACCAAAAACGTGAAGATGGCAATCATAATATTTTCGAATCATATACTTTGTATATTTAATCGTCAGAACTTTTTTAAAACGTATCAAAAATCCTGAAATCCTTTTAGGAAGAACCAAAACTCTATCAATTATATCGAAATTCTAAAAATAGTGTGCTATCTTCGCAGAGATGAGGGCGAAGTTGTGTGAGCGAAGACCACTGCTACGTCGCGCGTCGTCGCCCCGATTTAATGGAGCGCGTCGGCTTGATAACACGACCGTCGCTTACGTATTCCGAGATTTATTAGTGACGCATGTAACGGAAACTTTTCGCAATAGCATGTTTCGAATATGGTGAACACTAAAACTGCAACAAGCTGCGCGTACGGTGCACGATAAGTTTAATGAAAAGATTGCAATTTACAGTTATGTATTTCAATGTTGTCACATTAGGAAAGTACCGTATTGTAAATGTTCTCTAATTTCTGTGCTTCCTCTTTCACTTTTAGCTACACCTGAATCATTCGGATAGGAATTAAGACATCTTTTAATCTTCGACCGAGCTTTCTCTTTCCATGGCACGCTGATTTTCTAATTTTTTTGAGGTATATTATCAATTAAAATTCTCTTTCACATCTCAGTCTGTACAAATTTCATTTTTCATTGAGATCAAAATTGTAAAATACATAATATAGAGAGAAATATATTTAATTATGTTTAATTTTTTTCATATTGATTGTATCTAATTAAAATGAATGAAATATTCTTCTATTATTTTTGCTTTTTGTTGTCAATTTTCACCTAATATTTAGTAGGTGTAGTAATTACTTACACTTCGTGACTGAATATAAGTCCGTACGATAAAAGATGTTCTTTTCACGGTACATTTTTACACATTTTTGATCAATACGCTCGCGAAATACGCATTTTACGGTTGCGTCAGTTTGTACAGCATCATGCGCGTTTGCACCACCGCTCATGCAGATATTCGTACATCGATGTGGCATGCAATCTCCTACTGCCGTTTTGTCTTTCGTTCGGCCGATATTTATTCGACCCAGTGCCAATCATGCTTCCGCCAAAACCCGTCCGGGGAAAAAGGTCAAATAATTTCGTAGATCGTAGCTAAATGAAAATTAATTTTGAATATAGACGTGAATTCGATTGAAACAAAATTCATGTACCTATCACGATCCGATTAAAACTCGCAACATCTTCGCTGACGCATCTCGAAGAGCGAAAATATTCAGAATGTATACCTATAATATGATTCTACATTAGAATCAGTCTACACACAACACAAATTGTAAATATATCTGAGAACGACACATCTGACAATGAGTTCGACGAGAATAGCAATAAATCGAAGCAATAAGCATAATCAAAGTAAATAAATACAGCGAGTTTTGTATTATAAATCGAAATAAGTGCCCAACTGGAGGGGTAAAAACCACAGTGGTGTAAGTCAATTTTTTAAAAATATTTTCTCGTGTGCATAGATGCAATCTGTACAATATATAAATTCCATCTATGCACACGAGAAAATATTTTAAAAAATTTGACTTACACCACTGTGGTTTTTACCCCTTCAACTGTACTATTGTAAAGTGTGAGCTTTCGCCAAATATTTATCGTAAAATCTCTATACATACGTGTTTCACGTAGAAAATTGTACACGTTTAAATAAAATTTTCGAAGAATGTAATCGAGAAATACTCAACATTTAAATAATTTGATTTAATATTTCGCAATAGCAAATTTTCTTTAGAAAAAAACACGAGTTTCTTTATGTAATAATTGTTATGCTCGGAATAATTCTTCCTAAAAACTTATATCAACAATAAAATTATTTCGCATTTGCACCAAGAATATGGTAAGGTATCGTCAAGAGAGTATAACATATTAACTTCTTTCGAAGAAGAAATTATATTGTATTCTGGAAATTGAAGAAAATGTAATAGCAAAAGAAGAGAATATATCTTTACAGATGTATCGATATATCGTGTCTGTCTCTTACAAAATAAATGTCGATATTTCATATCTTAACTAAAAGTTTTGCATGTGCACTCTTGATATTTTACTATCTCGGGTATACACAGGAGAATGTAGAATAAATGGAGGCAAAAGATACATCATTGGGGCTTTGGCTTTGGTCCAAAAAAGACTCGACAACTTCGTCGATGGTGTTTCCGACCGACTAGGAAAATAGAAAAATACGCTTCCTCATTCGCTGTTCTGCGTTTATGTACGCTTCAATAATAAATATAGTTGCAACAGAGTTCGTAATTGAATACACTGAAACGGGGAACAAAACGCAATGCGATTACGTGATAATTAATAAATGATACTTAAAATTCAGAATGATAAAACGCGAAGAGGAAAATGAGCGATCGGAGTATCACGAAGAGTCATTAAGTTTTTAACTGCAGATTAATGAACGTCGAAATATAATAACTCGTATGTATACAAAATGACATTTGTATTTATTCACAAACTAGTGAAATTAATTCATTCACTGATAAAGCCACGTTCATGGCAAATAATGCAGCTATATGCAATATAACGTCTATTTCGAGTATGTGTACTTTGGGGGGGGGGGATGGATCAAATTCGATCGCTAATATATAAGCCACATAAGCTAATTTAGGTATTTCCGCTTATGCTATTGATTTCATCGTTCGTCCATGTAACACGGATTCCACTTTTAAAATGGAGATTGCAGTATGATTGCCTGATGGGCCGCGCACCACAAATTGAGGTAGCCTGTACTCGATATCGATTTTCTTTGAAAATTCAGTATATAACACGATTAACGGGGATCTACGGTAATTGCAATTTTAACCGTAATTAAGCAATGCACGATGAAAATTGAAATGAACCGCTGTGCAAAAATAAATATTGCTGACAATATTGAAACTCTTATTTCGAGCAAATTGTTTATTGTTTTATTAAATTGTTTTATTAAATTTTTACATCGCATTGATTATTATTATTATGTATTTATACCATGATGCAATCATGACGCAATACGATGATTTTAATTATTAATTGCTCTCATATAAAATTATAAATTGTAATAACGTAACAATCTGTATAATTATTAATTATTTCGATATATAAAAATTTGTTTGAACTTTAAAATTTATTATCCCCAATTTAGTCTTTTATAATAATGCTAATTATGCGAGAACGAAATATTTGCTAAATCAAGTTATAATTTTTTCGACTGTGTGATAAGCTCGAATATGAAATAGGTCTTATTAGCCAGATATTCATATTTTCGAGGCATGTTGAAATGCATACTTCCGTCTGTATACAGATGCACGCTTTCCAGTATGAAATGAGATTACCAGTCTATATTTGGAGAATTTTTACGAGTGGCCGGGCTGGTCGGGCATATGGGGATTATGTAGGTGAAATACGAATGAGAGCATTCGTCCTTCTCTTTCCTTTTCTCTTTTAGTTTGTAGCTTATGCAAACAAGTTCGTTCCGGTCTTGGCTGGGCTCAAAAATACAGCCGAAAAGATTTTATATTTAAGCAAAATCTGAATCATTTGTGAAAGTCTATTTCACTATACTGTAAGCGATTTTATCTCTCGTTCTAACATTTTAGTTCTAATTTTGGATGAGATTTGCCATATATTTTTCACTTGCCTCTCTTGGATCGGTTTTCTTTTCTCTTAATTTTTACAGTAATATAATATAATCCATAATTTGCATATAATTATTTCCATAGTAGCTGATGAGAAATACATGCGGCCGTGACGTGGAGTGGTCTTAGATGACGATCAGTACTGATAATTTAGGCATTTATAGGCACGTATAATTGGGACAGCTTTTAGTCAATCGTAATAAATGGCAACGAATGTAAAAGTGTTTTTGGTCACGATTAACATTCACATCCTCGCCGGTCGCGAAAGTTTATTGATATGTTTGTAGGCTACGTGCCAACTCGAACGAAATTTCACCTTCTCGCGCTTTATCGAAACGGAAGTAACGGACGAACACTTTCACGAGCTCTTCCAAAACGCGCGGAACTTACACGGAGAGCTCGTGTCGGAACGATCGATGATACTTTATTCCAGGTAAGGAAACGGCACTTATTTCAAGCTTCTCGATGATATTTGGTAGTACAATCGCGGTAATTATTGCAAACGAGACTCGAGCTGTAACAGGAAGTTAACGCATTATTCAAAGCAGTTTTCGATGTCATTGGTGTTAGTCACGCGATGCAGGGCACATGTTACCGTGTCCGTACTGTAAATCAACTTCTAATTGCTCGAATCCCGCGTCCGCGCAATAAAAGCTCCGAACTTTCTTTCATCGTTAGAACACTATCATGATAATAAAAATATGTTTCCTCCAATCGGCACAACAATTCTGCAACGCTTACATATTTTTTACTTTAAAGTCACTTTTCCCAAAAATCAGATTAATTGCTTCAAAATCAATATGCATGAATTAGAGCGCAGAAACGTTGATTTTGAAATAAAAATATTAAAGTTCTACGCAGTTGAAGATACAGTAAAGTTGATTATTCAATCGTTAAACCATATACAATTACGTCATTCTTATTCTTTTTCTCTTCTCTTGAATTCTTTCTCTACTAATATATAAGAAAAAATCATTTATCTGCTACATTGCAGTGAGAAAAATTTCTTTATAAATAAATTTCGCTATGTGCCGATATCGACGCGCACAATTCCGATTAGCGGCGGTTAAAGAAACACGTGAGCATCTCGGACAAATACCCAATTTGTCCTACAAGAGGCGAGTGCTATTACAGCTCACACGTCGTTGCATCATCTCCTGCATTCATCGACGTATCAATTCTAACCCGCCAATCGTGCACCCAAGCCTTTATCCATTCGTCGCCATTATCGCAATCATTCCTCGAATCGCTTGCTCGTCTGTCGCCTTCGCCCAATCATTCCACCGATTATATCGCCGCTAACATTTTATCGTACTAATAGTATCAATCGAGCGATATGACACAATCAGACACCAGTGTATTCCGCAAAGTGCGTCGCGCACTGCTGGACGCTTGCATCGTGCAAGTACACAGAAAAATATCATGCAGTGTGCTCTAGTTCATCGGTTCGACCTACGTGAAGTTGCATCGTTTTGCGCGCAGAGTGGTGAGTGGTGAAAAGAACATAATTTTTGAGAAATAACGATTTAATTTTCTAAATTGATCAGTGTATCCGTATGTGTATCCGTTATGATTAATCCTTTCTCGTAATATCAAGCACTATTATATAAATATTAAAATTTTCTTATGTATATTGTATTAAAAAAATCACTTCTTTTGATATTTTATCGGAAAGTTGGCATATCTTAACGCGTGCTGTTTCGTATCAGTTTATCATTCGTGTACTATATTGTACAAACAAAAAAGATAAACGTGCGCGAAGTGTTTGTGAACAACGTGAACGACTTTTGAACCGAAAAGCCATTCTTATCAAGATAAAAATTCAAGAGAGACTCTCATCTTGCAATTTTTATGTTTTATTGGAAAAACCTGAATTTCTCACTGTTCTCCGGCATACTAATTCTTCGAAAAGACTTTCAATTTTTTAGTCACATTACTGAAAATCGCGGCGTTTACTTTTCGCGACTCACCCCGTCCGCGCGCATCGATCACCGCGACTGATAAAACACTCCTGTTAAAACGTCGCCGCGTGTGGCGGTGCTCTTTAGGGATTCCAAGCTCGTCGAGGCTCGTCCAGTACGTGCCGTTCGTCAATCGCGGAGTTTCGCCCGCGACGATCGACCAGTCGTTGCAGCGACCAGTTCCCGCCGGACGGTCGCCCGGAATCATTCGCAGTCGCTCCTTCGCGCGATATCACGGTCAAGGTGGAGCTTCCGACGGTTCTAAGATGACGACCACCAACCAGGCTGGTTGTCCACCAACCTGGAGGATTTTCACGATACTTCTATTAGTCTGCGAGTTCGCCGCGGCCGCAAACACCCAGACGTTCGTCGTAAGCAACACCGTGGACAATCAGATCGGTAGAGATTTCTTCGTGGGGCCCTGCCTGGTGAACACCAATCAGACCTGCCCCGATGAAGAAGTGACGTTCTTTCTCTATACCAAGCACAATCCAGATGAGGGACAGCAATTACTTGTAAACAACACCGGCTCAAATCTCGACGATACCAACTTCGTGGCAGCGATACCCACGAAGATCGTCGTGCACGGTTACAATTCGGACATGCAGCTGAGTTACTTGGTGGATATTAGGAAAGAATATTTGAAGAGGGGCAGCTACAATCTAATAGCAGTCGACTGGCGTCGTTTGGCGGGGGCACCGTGTTATCCCGTGGCCGTCCACAATGTGCCTCACGTGGGCGACTGTCTGGCGCAGCTGGTCGACCGTCTGAGGGACTACGGTGCCGAGGACATCCACGTGATTGGCTTCAGTCTGGGCGCCCACGTACCGGCTTTCGCAGCCAACGCGCTACGACCGTACAAGCTACCGAGGATCACCGGTCTCGATCCGGCGATGCCGCTCTTCGTTACCGTCAGCAAGGACGAGAAGCTCGACGCTAGCGACGCCGAATTCGTCGACGTGTTGCACACAAATGCCTTCATTCAGGGTAAAATCGAACCGAGCGGTCATATCGACTTTTACATGAACGGCGGAGTCAATCAACCTGGTTGCTGGGAGCAGGGAAATCCCTTCGGATGCAACCATCACAGAGCGGCGGAGTACTTCTCCGAGTCGATCAACTCGAAAGTCGGTTTCTGGGGCTGGCCCTGTTCTGGTTTCGTAGCTTATCTCCTGGGCCTCTGCCCGCCTCGATTCCCCGCGGTACTGATGGGCGAGGATGTCAACAGGAAGTATCGAGGTTTTCATCTGGTGAAGACGAGGGCGCATAGCCCGTACGCGGATGGAATGTTCACGGTCGAGGATTTTTACCAGCAGAATCTTTATCAGTGATCCTCTGTGTTAACACCACCTCGCGTGTCGAGATGATCTCGATGGTGCAAAGTATTTTCTTCGAGAAAAGTATTGCAAGTTATTCAACCGTAGTGAATAGAATACTCCGAATAGAATATATTCAAAGATACATATCAGTATGAGGGAAAAACATGATGATATGTGTACGTTGCGTAAATTGACACATAGTATTTGCTTAAAACTTTAAGACGGTGTTATGTAATCCATAAGTAGTTTTTTCTTAAAGATAGTGTGATATAATTTACTACAAATAGGTAAGATCTTTGTAAGATCTTATCTAAAAATTTATTTAGTTGAGAATATGAACAGAAACTAGTTACTGTATTATAGTTTATGATAATATTACTGTACCGTAAGTGCAAAATGTGAATGAAAAAATGGAACTGTATTTCGACATATTTGAAATATGACAGAAAAGAAGAGAACACGATAACTGAAAGAAACAGTGATAGAAGTAACAAACTTGGATATTAATCGATAGATTTTTATTAATCGGATCGATTGCATTAGTTGAACAAAATCAACGATTAATATTGAGCGGAATCTCGTGAGGCGTTTCAGCTTCGAAACACGTTACGAGCTCACGAATTTAATGCCGCGCGAGAAGATCTGCTAGCATGTCAAGGTCAGATAACTGCCTGGACCTGTTAATCGATATCTTGCAAAACCAGAGTAGTGGGGCAAACAGGATCGCGACGTGCTACAATTTCTTATCGATCCAATGCTACAATGTATAGCATTCAAATAAAAAATATTTAATCGTATCTGTCCATCTATCTTCTGTTTATCTATATATCAAGTTATCCGCCTGTTTCAATTGTTTCTCTTCTGACGCATTGACGCGGTGACAATACTGTCAAGCTTCAATATCGCTAAATTTGTATAGGCTTGCGAATCTAGCGTTGGATTTTCCTAATTAATCTTGTTTCTCTATTTATTATTCCATAAGTATTCTTCAATAATGAACAAATATACGACTGCTTCTTATATTAAATATATATGTATCAAACATATCTGAATCTATGTGACGTAACTGGTTTAGAAATAAAATGTGAGTCAATTGAGAGTAATGCAATATGTTGCGGAAAATTTTTTGTGCGAACCGTTTGCGATTTTATCTTTCTATTTATGTCTTCGTCGTCGAGAGACTATATATCTACTATCAAAGAAATTATAGCTCTTGCTATACTGAAAGTCCGGAAACCTTATGAACTGATCCTGTTAGGTTCTCGAGAATTGATCTCGGGAGAATAAGACTTATTGCCTTTTTGTATGTGAAAGACATTTCCAAAAAATATCGCATAAATGTGGCTTCGCGATTATTTTTATCTTAACTTAGTTCTCGCAGAAATATTTTTGTTATATTAAAATTTTATTTTTGTTAAGTTTTGCGATAATAATATATAAATCATTATTTTGTTAGTTCTTTTACCCGTGTATTATTTACATTTATAATATAAAATATTTATTTGATATTTATAATAGTCATGATAATGCCATAATTAATATTTAATATCATTAATATTGAAAAATAAAATAAATAAAATTTAAACAAGTGCAAATCAATCTAATTTATTTAAATGTCTGGAGACAAGTAACTTTAGACATTCTATTTTCAATAAATATCAAATAAGATACTCGATATTAATGAATAAAAATTTGATTGAACGTTCTCTCTTGCGATTTTAATATTCTATATTTTGCTTGACTGCGACAGGTGTTCTTTGTAAGTACAAATTTCGTTTTAATATATGCTCGTTATAAAACCATATGTTATAAGAAAATATATTTGTTATAGTATGCACATAAATGTACATACATCCAAAATACACATTGTATTTAAAAATAGGAACCAAATAAAATCTGGCAAATTTGATTTAATGTATTATCAGTAATATATTATGTCATTACCTTTATATCATTACCCTTTTTTTATCGTTAATTTATTTTATCTTAAATCTTATTTAAAAAATTGTTATAATAATAATTATTTTATTGTATGTTATTCGTGCATTTGTACTTTTATATTCTCCACGGAGTATAAGATTATCTACGTTTTATATTATATTATTGATTAGATATAAAATATTATAATTCTATCGGGTTCATAGTTATATCTCTGCGTTGGGAACTTTTACTTTTTAATTTTCGCACTGCTAATGCTAATGCATTTTTACGACTTTAATCATAACAGTTCGGACAACCTTGGGTTGCTTTTAATTTTCAATGAAAACTATTCACTGTAGGTTAAAAAATATTACTGCAATTTTTTTCTCTCTCTCTCTCTCTCTCTCTTTCTCTTTCTCTCTATCTAGGCCGCCCTGCACAACCACCCGTTATCCTCGTTTTCAGAGAGCCGCACATATAATGCTATCCAATCAACTTAATCCGCAGTATCAAAGCATTTGGAATCCAAGCGGCCTGATTCGAATGTTAATGAATGCGGGGAGCACGTTCCTGGGGGTTTCGGGCGATTGTATCCAAACAATTCGTTAGTAACTAACGAGACCCTCGTTACCGGCTACGTGACGGCAAGAATGATTGGAGTAAAAAGCGCGAGACAGTGAGTGATCTCTCTCTCTCTTCCGAGTAAGCTCAATCGTCATAGCTTAAAACCGAACGACAAATCCCATTCCGTCCCAGCAACAGGTTGCACTCGACACTAATTTGCGAGATTGTCGTCCCGCGTCCGCCCAATTAAGACTCTTAAATCGACTTCGGACTAGTTTCTTCCGAATGCAAGATCGGCGTGACTGGTAACAGGCGACAAATCGCGGTCATAAATCAGCATGTCATTTTGAGGATATATCTACATACAGATTGTTACATATTATTGTTTTAAACAATTAGTAAACTCTTCAGAAATAACCAAGTTCTTCTGGAAACAAAAAGCGCGTTTATAAGCTCTCTTTAATAATGTTAGACTAGCACTGAATGTACCTTTGTCGTTCGCGAATTCAATTTCTATCCTTATTGAATGCACAAAGCGCATGTTCCCAAAAATGTTGAGATCAAACGGGAAATTGTCGGCCTCGTCGCTATTTTTTCTACGAGCAGAAAAGCCGACTGATTTTCATACTTCGCGAGCGAGCAGCGGCGCGGCGGTCGTATTAAAAGTTACTGGAATAGTTGGGCGAAGCGTTTACTCGAATACACAATTTAAACTTAAGCGGAAATGCACATCCTTACTGGCCGCAATCCCGCATTCTTGCCATCGCAACGGACCGTCGAGGGAAGGGTTGATGGAAAGGGCTGGTTCGCGCCGGTCTCTCGCGTGAAGTGCGCAAGAATGCCAATCTCGGCGATAGAACGCGAGAGGTCTTTGGGAAAATAAAAGGAAAACTCAATAGAAAGAAAGAAAATGGAAGGAAGAAGGAAAAAAGGGAAACTTCGCCGAAAATGCCCCTAATGCATGTATAATATTTATAAAGACTGAATCATGCTACGAGCAGATTCTGTATATACTGTTATACGCGGAGATATGCAACGAAGATACCAAACATATAAGAGACATTATCTTGACTCAATCAACACTTCTCACCAAGTTTTACATTACAATTTTTCAATTAATAAGAAATATGAAGATTTAAGAGATACTTTTAAGCGATGTCTAAATGGCGTTGTGTAATATATTTAAGATAAAAACATAATTTGTATATAATTTTTCGAGAAAAGGTTTGTTTTTGAAAAGCTTTTTTCCGGAGTTAATAGCTTTACTTGTAACAAATTTATATTTTTTTTTCTCGGTCCACTTTTATATGGAGGTATATTACGATACCGTACTGTACGTCCAGCGATACTCGACGTTGCACGCAAAAATAAAAATGTGGGAGGAAAATCCTGTGTAGTCCACTTTCCATGATTTACCCCGGCATACGCGCACACACAAACATGTCTCTCTCGGTGTAGGTGATATATACGCATGCCCTCGCAGGCACAGTATCCGAGATAATTTGAATTCGCCGAGTGGAATATAATTTAATAAAACTTTACCGCGTGGAATTCGCATTAGCTACGCATTACCTTGGCTCTCCTCCGCTTCGGCTGCTTACTTTTACCCCCGGGGTTGTTTTCGTAAGCAAACAAATTTCTTTCGTAAGATTTACGGCAGTCACGATGTTATGTCTGACAGCATTTCGAGAACTTCGAAATAATTTCCTCTTGGCCTTATCGACTATACTTGCACGTGCTCCATTATAAATAATTGCTGATTCGCGCGATTAGCTAGCGTAGAAGATTTTGATATTGTATGATAAATTTGTGCAAATTCAAAATGCAAAAGATACACGGAGAGAATTTTTCGTTATAGATATTTTACCGTTAAATTCGCTAAATGTGAGACAACTTGGCAACCAATCAAATATTACCGGTAACAAGAGGAATTTTTGACATATACAAAAGACATTTTACAAACGTAACAACGTAACAAAAATTACCAAGCATATTGGTAATTTTTGAAAAATTGTATATTTTATTAAGGTAGATATTAATCAGAATAGCTCGCATAAAATTCTTCGTAATACATGTTGTCCCACAACTACCGTGATTTTCAGGATAAATTCTAAGAGAAAATTCTCTCTGTGTACATACTATCCGCATTTAACATTGTTAAAATCGTTTTATTCTACATCTCTTTGTCAAAAAACAAGTAATGATTTTTCGATAACCAGGAAATATTCAGGATAATTGCAAAATTGCCATCGAAAAATTTATAATGCTGCTCAAGCATATGGAATATTCAATTTTCCATATGAAATTCAACATGAAATTCGATTCTGTATTAATCCCAGTGCAATGGAATTGGATATACATAGAAAACGCACTACAAAGGCGTGATTTAATATAATACTCATGCAGAGTTTCAAAATCGCCCGAGATCACCCCAATAATTTATATTGATTATGAGCATTCTAATAATTTTATAAATCGTAAAAATTGCAATATTAAACAATATACTATGTATATTAAGTATATCAAATCGACAATGTCAAGGCATAAATAAATGTTGTGCAAAAGATAATCGCTTTTAGATAATCAATTATTGCGGATATACGTAACAATGTATATGCGCGATCAATGAATAATAATTATACGATAAATCGAACACGATCAACTAATAATAATTATACGATAAACTGGACACTCTTCTTCTCTTTTCTTTCTTTTCTTATTGTCATTCGTTAGTTTAAAATATATAGATAGCTATTAATTAGATTTTTTGTATTACACGTGCATGGAAAGTAGCACTTTCCGTGTGTGTTTTCTGTGCGGAAAGTAACGATTTGCCGACATCTACCTACAAAATATTCCACACGTCATATCCAAAGTCATATTTAACGGGAAAACCGTGCCCTAAGACTTATACCTAACGGGTTCAAGCCATACCTAACGGGTATCAACGCCATCTCGCAGCGCACACAGAAAACAACTACCGAAAATACCGCCACTTCGCCTCTTCCTAACACACACCTAACCTAACAGCTACTCATATGTCACTCTACTGTACATACTTGTACGCGCAACTCACATAATAAAGCAATTATAAAGTGAAAAAAATGGATTATATTATCCTAGAAACCGATAGTGACAACGAACTCACGCCTCCAGAAATAGTAGAAAGTGCCAAAACCGTAGTGCAAAATTTATTGCCACCAAAATCAAAAGAAAAATATATGATAACTTACAACAAATTTATGCAGTGGAAAGCTGAAAAAAAAACGAAATCTATGTCTGAACATACACTATTGGCATATTTCAAGGAGCTGTCAAAATCTCAAAAGCCATCTACTATGTGGGGAATATACTCGATGCTGAAAGCCACCATCAAAATCAACAATGATATTGACATCTATAAATATGACACACTCATTGCGTTTCTTAAAAGACAGGCTAAAGGATTTCAATCAAAAAAATCAAACATTTTGACACCAGAGCAAATTAAAAAATTTATAGATGAAGCTCCCGATAACACATACTTAGCTACAAAGGTAAATATCAAATATAAAATAAAAATAAATTATCGCATAATAACTCAATCATTAAATATAATTAGAAATATACAAATAAATAATAAAGACTTTACACATTATATACACGCATACTCAACTTTATACATTACTTACATGTATATACTTAACTATTTACAGCTAGCTACCATCTTTGGAATATGTGGCGCATGTAGAAGAGAGGAACTGACTAAAATAAATATCCAAGATATTGAAGACAAGCAATCTATATTGCTAATTAAAATTCCAATAACAAAAAATAATAAACCCAGAAGCTTTGTAGCCGCCGAAGAATTCTACAGTGTATATAAAAAATATATATCTCTTAGGCCAAAGAACGTTCAAACTTCAAGATTCTTCTTGAATTACCAAAAGGGAAAATGCACCCACCAACCAATAGGAATAAATAAATTTGGCAGGATGCCAGCCATCATCGCAAAGTATCTCAACCTATCAGATCCTGATTCTTACACTGGTCACACCTTTCGTCGCACTTCTGCCACGCTCTTAGCAGACTCTGGAGCAGATATCTTAACACTAAAACGCCACGGTGGCTGGAAATCCAACACAGTAGCGGAAGGATACATAGAAGACTCCTTCAACAACAAAAAGAAGATTTGTAATCAAATCACAATCACAATAGTAAATAACAATTCTGTAAACCTACAAACATCAGAAACAAGTATCGACAAGCCATCAACATCTACAATGTGCAATAACAACAAAAAAAACCAAGAAATAAACTTTAAAACTAACAACAGTCAACTAAATATCAACAAATTAAATGAAACATTGTCAACATGTAAAGCCAAAAATATTACAATAAATATAAACAACTATGCTAATCTGACAATTAAAATACCACCAAATAACGAATAATTTTTCAATCTTATTCTTTTAGTCTTTCATTCTTTTATTATCGATGTACGATCGCAATGTTAATTGTGGCAGATTAGTATCACCACAATATTCTTAGTTAATATAATTACATTTTCTTATTTATAAGTATTATTTATCATATATAATCTAGATTTAATACCTGCGTTTTTTCAGTGCAATAAAATTCATTTAATAGTCCATTTTTTATTTCTACTTCTAAAAATGCATATATTAAAAACAATGACATTCTTTATAACAGATGTGTGATTGTAAAATGTTATTATTTTTAGTTTATAATTTCACATGGATAATTTATAATTTCTATAAGTATTCAATAAATTGTTTTATTTACAAAAATGAAAAAGAATTCGCAACAAGTGACTAAAATAAAATAAAAAATGAGTGACAAAAACATCATACCAGATGTTCTTCTAATTTCTTTTTATGCCTTACAAAAAACGTACAAAGCTTTCTTTCTTTTGCAGGATATATTAATCACGACCGATACTAAATATATTTCTCATCTATTTGCTCCTGTAATAAACGTTGCTTTTATCATAGGCGGGGGGAGGGGCGGAGCCCCCCCTCCTCGCCTGCGCCCATACTCGGGGGGCTTTGCCCCCCCCCCTCGCCCCCCGCAAATCCTTCTTTAAACTAAACGCACTTGTGATATAAAATAGTGTGTGTAACACGTGCGGGTTGACACCCGCACTCGTGTAATATAGGTATCGCTCACTCGTGCGAGTAAACGCACTCGCCTTCGGCTCGTGCGTCTACCCGCACTCGTCTAATATACGCACATTTCCACTCCCTTAACCCCCATCCCTACATGCACTTGTAATACAAAATAGTATGTGTTACACGTACGGAAGTTGGCTATTGGTCACGAGCGCGGGTAGGCCTACCCGCGCTCGTGACCAATAGCCAACTTTCCGCACTTGTAACACAATATACTAATCCCTCTTCAAATGTGATATTTCTTTATATATCTTAGTATATCTACAGATACTAAAAAAAGTACTAAAAGTACTAAAAAAAAGTGTCACAATTGTAACGTTAAAATAACTACTATCCCTCTTTTTCAATTTCTTTCAATTTCTATTATGAGAATATCCTATTTTCAAATACAAAGTCTATGTAACGAAATCTTTAAGTAACATTGCTTGTACGCGACCTCAATTGCCGGGAAATCAATACCGGTCATTCCGAAATAAACGTAACACATATTCTCGCCAATTTTGCGAAATAATCCGCTGCTTGGCCGTTATTACTAGATGTCATCGCACAGTTTTGTTGGCGATTTTGCTAAAAGCCCTTTATGACGCATATGGAGATTGCAAGGAGATCAGATCCCGGAAAGCGTGATCATCCACCGACTACAGCCTCATGCATATTCCAAACTGCACTCGTCCGTCAGCTTGGAGAGCTCACTTTTGGCACTGTTGTATTCTGACTGCCACATAACTCGCATCACGTGATTGCCTCTGTATATGCGGAAATGGTTGCTCTGGGATGGTTTTGCTTTAGAGAATAGAATGCTATCCGGAAAACTAAAATCGCCTTTCATTAAACTTTAATGAATAATATCGCTAATGCAACCACACAGTTCGTTGATGTAATATAATAATCTATATTGAGAATAATTATTTAAAATTATGTCAAGTAAAAATCGTTTCTCTGTTAACATCTTGTAGAAATAGATTGTACTGTCTATTCGACATATTGCGTCGATAGGAGAACAATCCATTCAACCAATTTTAATCTTATCAAAAATAATCATGTGTATAAACTTTTAAATTTATCGTATATATCCACTTTTAATCATCGTAAATATTTCTTTAAAAATACGATATCGTGGAATAATGTTTGAGCAACAAGAACATAAATCTGCTGACGATAAAAATCTTTTCCCGCTTCTCTTGAAGCCATTTTCATGGCTCTTCTACAGTTTTGGCGTCGACCGTAAATTTTTGGCCGGATGGCATTCTTTAAGGCTATGTCGGCCCCTTTTTTTCGATGCTCTGAAAAATGTCGTTCGCGAACAGCGAATTTGCGGAAAACGCCGACGTCGTCGAGGAGATCAAAAAATGGGCTCTCTCCCTTTATGGGCGAGCTGGGAATTTCGTCGCGGAATGCACACCATTCCCCTATGAGGAACATTTTGAATTAAGAGAGATTACGTGAAAATGCATACTCGCGCAGTTATTTGGCAAACAGAGTATCAATTTTGACTATAAATCGACACTGTTTACGTGAAATAACCGAGGGTATCGCTTTCGATGCGATAATACGACAGCTATATCATTCTTCCTTGTTATTCCGTTGTTCACATTATTAACATAAAGTTATACATAAACGTAAAGTTATACGGAAATAAAAAAATTAATCGCTTTAAATACGGTATAGTGTAATAAATTCCCCTCTTTATATCGCGCCGTATTGATCGTCATTACAGTCGTTTAAAATTCCAGCTATGCAGCGAAAACGCATAATAGAGTAATATATCATAAGCGGTGCAACGTTTTCACAAAAATATGAGAAACGCATGCTATGCTATATCCTTCTGCATAATGTAACATAACGCTATTGCCGTATTTTGTCACATGAGCCAAATTGTGTGATATCGGATTTGTAATATGATATAGAGCAATTAATCGTTTGATTGTGCAACTGATCGTTTTTCAACAAGGTATGTTAAGAGCAACTGATTTAAATGAACAAAAAGCTGTTGTTTTTTTTTGTGCATCAGCGCTATAAAATAGCGATTCTGAATAACTATGCGATATGTCATAGAGAATAATAATACTCGGTTAAAATATATTCAACGATTCTGTTTAAATTAACAACACGGTGCTTGCCGTTTGCACGTAATACATACAAAAGCACAAAAGTCGGAACTTTTATGAAGCTAATACGCAGTTGCCTTGAGTTTCTAAAGTCGTGCACGGGTTTATCCCTCACGTCCCGAGCATATATTTAACGCTGCAACGCTTATTTGCACTGAAAAATCGCGTAAAGCCAGTAAAAGCGCAGGAATGTCGCAAAGCTGCTCACCTCTTCGCCATTCGGCAACGCCCGAAACATTTTAACGCTTTTTGGAAATATTTATCCATTGCATTTCTCTGTGACATATGTACATTTCCAATGCAATTAATTTGATTAATTTTGCTGGACAAACATACGTGTGTTTCTAATTTAATGAAAACGACTTCAAAATTTTCGAAAATTATTTGAAACATAGTTTGTTATGTTTGTCATTTAAAAAAGAGAAACTTTCTCGATATCAATAAATATGGTTTTAAAAGAGAATATTAAAAAAATCCTGAAATATATGTAACTCACAGCTTAAAAAGTTATATACGCAACGAGTTGTCAGAGCGAAATGTCGTCGCGAGTTGCAATTGTGGCAAATGTTGTATAGCGAGAGGGACGGACTTTACGCCATTCACGTCCTCGGCTTTCGCTCCGGCATAATCGCGCCGAGACGTCAGAACCACGCTGTGATGTACGGCGCTTGAAATCGTCCAAACTTTTGCATAGTTAACGTAAATATGTGCAACTTTGCCAGGCTATACCAAAGATCGCCGGTCGCCTTATCCCTGTCACGTTCCGCGCGTAGATTTCACGCTCTCGCGACACCACGTCTCCACGCACGCATGCACACACGCATGCACACACACACACACACACACGCACACGCACACGCACACGCACACGCGCGCGCGCACACACACATACACACACACACACACACACACACACACACACACACACATATACGGGCCGAAAAATCGTCAGGAACGTTAACCGCATTTCCTCGACCAAAACTCGCGAAATCCGCTTGACCCGGATTCCGACTCGCCCATAAAGCAAACCGTGTTCCGTTCGTCGAGATAAATGACGGCTGAAAGAGCGCGCAGAAAATTCGCCGCGTAATCGCATGCGGAAAAGCGCAATGCGTATCGCTGTCGACGGAGAAATAGATTGCATATCATCAATGGACGCAGGTTTCGAAAATTACACTTGAGAATTTTTAATCTCGTTCTCTAACTGTTATGTTGTGCTCTTAGAAACGAATTAATAATTCTTCTTTATGACATAAAAGGTAATAATATTTGCGTGCTTGCTATTGCGCTCAAAATAGCTCCGATTGTAGTACTATTTTCAATAAAGAGTATTATCTTCTGGCATACATTTAAATGGAATTGAAGATCTTTGCAATAAAATAATATAACGACGTTAATTAATAAAACGATACTACATGTTCGAATAGTAGAGTTTCTATAAATTCATAATTAAGGTTGAACTCTTTTAGAGAATTTCTACAACAATGCCGTTCTTAAGAAAGCCTATGTAAGCAAAAAAATAGAGATAGTTACGTACATTTTACATTCTAGAAAAACACTGTTCACGAAATGTTTCCTCTTAACTAATTCTACGAAATATATAAAAAAAGATTCTCGCAAAGTTGACGACTTTATCGTCGAGAGGGATGCAGGAGGTGTGACGGGACTGATGTGTCTTACGGCATTTTAGTGCAACAGATGTACGGATCGAACGGAGCAAGCGTCGGTCTACCAATGGGCATGACCACGCTGAAGGGCACAACCGGTACTCTGGGGCCCCTGGGGAACTACGGCTCGGGGATGGGAATAACGGGGGCCACGACCCTGCCACGGCCGGGAAACTGGCTGCGCCCTGCGGGCCTCAGGCTCGGGCACAGCGCGGCCCGGGTCCGCCTCTACTGCCAGGCAAAGTGAGGAGCCATGGTTCCGACAGGTGAGACATTTTTCATATATCTCTCTTCTATTGTTTTTTCGATCAGAAAAAAACCGCCGCGTTATTACATTTGCTTTTATAATTTTGTAACTGTTCGTATGTAGTATATCTCTAATAACCTCTTGGATATTTGTGCGAAATAACTGCAGTATTCTCTTTCACGTGTGATTGTAAAGAATTGTAAAGAAAGGAATCATAAGTTATCAAGTTATCAAGAGAAATAAAAAAGTTATGAAATTATTAAAAATTTAAAGCTCTCCAAAGTACATAATATCTTCGAAAAAGACATTATCGTTACACTTCTATTAATGATTGAACTACTTTTGAATTAAATAGAAAATAAATTCTTATGCATTATGTATTTTTTGTAAAACAAAGTCATGTATGTATTGTTAAAAATATATATATTTTTATTTTAGCAAACTATACTAACAACGACCAGCAATCACATTGCAATAGATTTTAACGTATTGTCATGTACGAACAGATTATAGCTTTTTTTATAGAGCAGTGAAAAAGATTATCATTTTTATAGTGTTCAGATTGGAATCGAAAGAAATCGGAGGAAGTGCGCATTTTTTATTGCAAAAACGATAAGTCAGCCAATCGGAAAAGAGCCGATCCTCTTTCCGTTGCATTATACACCGTCGTTATTGATTAGACCCTCGAAAGTTTGTTACCCTTCGTCATAAATTCAAATAGCAATAAGATCGTGTGAGGAACGATCGATATAATATAAGATATGTAGAGAGTTTTGAATTATAAATGTGCTATTAATGGATTAATCAACTACAAATTTAATGCAATTTCTCGTGTCAGAAAAAATATCTCTATAAATTTATTCGAAATAATAAGAAAATCTATTGAATATTGAAACAAACATGTGTTCTCATGTTTATGTTCTTTTATTTCACAATTATCGAAAAGAAATTGAAAGAAGATTAGATTCAAATATTTGATTTAAAACTGAAGCTAAAAATTCTCCTATCGAATAAGACTGGCTTAATTATTATATCTAATTGTTATAAAATGTACTAGTGTAAAACCATTTAGCATCTCGTGACATGTTTTGCACGTGTTTGGTTTAAAATATTTCTTGATAAGATACACAGAAAGTGCTACTTAATCTTTATCCTCAATATCTATTTTTTACATGCAGTTAATTTTAATTGATACATATCTTCCTTTTGTCTTTCAGTGACATCTCCTCCAGCCAGAAAGACGAGTGGTTTGTGTAGGTGAGTTAAAAATTATGGCGCATCCGGCAATCACACCGCGATTCGCTCGTTCATTTCGTTCTCTTTGAAACACGAGCGTAACCTGTGCTCGGTGGAACTTTGAAAATTTCAATTACAAAGAGTATGGCCATTATCATTGTCGCGATTACGTGGTCCGCCTCGGGGATGGACGTTCTGTTATGCTCGTATATCAAAGACTCTTTGCTTTTCAAAGTGCAATTACGAGGCAATCAAGCCGTTGAATGTCAATGTTAAAAAGTAATACCTACTCACATACTCGTATATCTCGACATAGCTTCGATATATCGACTGCTTATTTAGCTTAATTTGATTACCTATTATGTCTCTTTCCACGGCTATTTCGAATAATTGCATGTTATTATTATGGTTATGGCATAATAATTGCTTTTGTATATTACGAAAAGATGAGCGTGGTATTTCATAGAGAAATCGCATATACGCGGTACTTGCAATATATATATATAACTAAACTTTATTAAGTCTTACAAGATAAAGCAAATTTCATCACAACAGTCAAGTTACGATACGCGGCTTACAGATTTTTAGAGATTGTTTAGAAAGTATGTGTCAATGCGTAAAGTACTGTACGTGCATATTATAATTATTGTTGAAAGCATAAAGCTATCTCGGCTTACTCCTGTACATCATGTATTAATTAAATATGTAAGTTTTAATGTAACGTAGAATAAAATAACTCACATGAGAGTCAGAATCGTGAAAGGATAAAATACCTCGTATTTACATAAAAAAATAATTCTCATTTTATGCGCGTTTAATTCTTATCGATTTTTATGCGAAAATCCAGCGTGCATATGTTCAAATATTACTCTTTAAATATTACCAATTTCAATATTTCCTTTCAAAAGTGAACAATGTTACGAGCGTTTATAAAATACGTTGTAATTTGCTATCATATATGTACCCCTAAATTGAATTTTAAATTTCTATGCGTGCTCAATATAAATATAACGATCTCGCCATAATTTCAAGAGAACTAAATGTTACGAAGAAATGTGACGTGTGTGATACATTGAGTGTCACCATTAATTACATTCGATCCTACAATTCTTTGTCTCTTTGTAGCTGTAATTACACAAAAAATTCAGAATCAATTAAATCGAAATTAACTTCCATTGATGTCGGCGAAAATCAGCGATAAATCAAACAACGTGCATAATCGATTTGCTTTTGTGTCGATAGAGGCAGGCCTGGACCAGAGCCCGCAGGGTGAATCGGAGCGGTGGTGCCCTCACCGCCCCTGGGGGACGGGGCGACGCCAGACGTCGAATCGTCTTCTGCTGATCGTCGGTCGCGTGTTATCGGCAAACATCGAGCCACAAGTAACGCAGACGCAATTCCTAATCATCTTCTGATCCTCCCTTAAGTATCGTGGAACCGCACCGGAAATATAACCGATACGGACCGAAGGAAAACGCGGAAAAATTGAATTTCGTCGCGAAGAACAATTGTCTAAATCCTTTTTTACCTCATTTTGCAAAATTCTACATTTTGCCAGAAGAAATTTCTGTCACGGGATTATACGGATATTCCCGAACGATGAAGGATGGTTAGCTATTATGAAAATAAACGCAAACAAAAACAAATGGGGGAAAAGCGAGAAAGCAAAATCGATATTCCGAGTCGACATTCGCAAATTTGTTTGCATCGCTAATCGAGCTATTAATGAAGTAAACAGATTTTTACGATGATCGAACGAGCGTTGTTTTCGTAAAATTCGCTTGAAGAGAATACGTACAAATTGTTTACAAGGGACGGAAGCGGGATAGCGTCAACGTAATGCGAGGCGCGGACACGCGGTCCGAGAGACTATTGGACAAAAATTAATTGCAAACAGTATGAGTGGGGCGTCGCGTATGCGTACGTATGCGCGAGCGTGCGAATGTGAATAGAATGGGAGTGATAAATGCACGCACATAGCAAAAGGGGAGAGAGACGGGAGCTTCGATCTCGTGGTGCACGTGTGCGCAATGAGTTTTCGTTACGTAGCCTAGTCACGTAAGTCAGGTGTTTCTCGGTGTGTATTCTGTGAAGCAGTAGAGAGAGAGAGAAGAACGCCGTTTTAGTCGTACGGATCACATCCGCTGTTCACGGTAACGATTTTCGCGGGAGTCTTCATGAACCCGGCATTCTTACATTGCAATTGATAATTGCACTGCGATTTATTAAAATATATAAATAGAGTTATCTCAGTGAAATAATATTTAAAATAATAAATAATTCCAACTCATCTCTATAGACATGTGTGTATCAATAAAGAAGAAAAAATCACAACACAATATACATTGAGGATTAAACTGCCAAGCCAACTATGATGGCGAACGTTCGGATAGATTTATAACATTAAAAAAAACTATGAAAACAATGTACAACATCTCCAGGTATTTTTTAGCCGTTATACAATACATAAAACGTTATCCAATAATTTTTTTTTATTTGCTTCAAAAGAGAAACATCAAGAAAAAAGATTTCTACGAAAATTCGTCGCATGGAAAATCGTTACCGTGAAATCGTTATGTACACGCGCGCGAGTATTTGACGCAAAAGTGCGCTTGAGATGCGTTAGTGCGTATTGGCCGACGGAGTTGTAATATGAAATTGCAATCTATCTCATCCGTAGGAAAAGATTCGCGATTAAAGTTTGCTTTCATCATCTCTTTTTGTTTGACAATTCACAGCCAAATACTGATTAAGTTTCTCAATAGACATGCTTGTTATATATTACATAACTTTATGCATTCTCTCAAATATTTAAAAGAAACTTTTTTACTATAAAAGTTAAATATATTAATTTCAATGAATAAATCTACCAGTCCATTTAGGCAATATTTTGTCGACCGCTATTTTATTCGTTATCCAATGAAAGACTGTGCTAAAAAGCTCTCCGGCGCTGCCGTTCGCGCAAAGATTTCTTTGGATATCATAAATCAAGAGATTCTTTCTTCAGCGACTACACTAGTACCTCGTGTAGCTTTCTACGAGGACAATCACTTTCCTCCTACGCTTCTGAATCGGCGAAGCGCGAGCACAAAGCGAGCGGATACTTCGCGAGCGTGTACTTGTAATATACTTGTATCTACCATTAGCCGTTCAAGCTTTGTGCCGTTTCCATAGATTACGAATGCGAAAAAGGAAAAAGCATATACATATGTAGAAGTTATAATGACGAGAGAGCGGAGTGAAGAGGTAAAAGAAGAGTAAGAGAATTTATCATTAACATAGAGAGAATTTTAATTTCGCGACTTTAGCGCATAACTCGCGTCACAGTGAACGACGGAATTACCGATTATCACGCGTTTGTCACGCTCGAACGTAAATTAAATAAAACTTTGGTCGAGAAACGATTGCGATAATAAAGATCTTGAATCTTCACGTTAAAGCAGAAAGTTGTTTTTGGTTATGATTAAAAAAATCAAATCATTAAAGTAACATAATAATTAGATATAATAATTAGAAATTATTTTTGGAATATGTCACAAATTTTCACTTTGCAAAACTAAGATAAATTCGAATTTATTATACCTATTGCATATTTGTTAATCTCCATTCGAGCTTTATTACACCATATCAATCTGTGACCAATAATATCGATTTGCGTGCAATCTTTGCAAGGAAGAAATTAGGTAACTCGCGCATCAATACTATTTCATACTTTGACGAAAACATATCCAGAATACGTCGCCGATTTTACGTGCATGACGAAACATCGAGGAATATCTTCATTTTTACTGATTCATGAAGTAGCCTTTGCATAGCTTCTGCGAATCTCGCGTGATATAATATTTGATCGGCATGCATATCGACGCCGCCACGATTGAGACATTTACGAATCGAGCCGACAGACTGTAAATCAGAAAAGTGCGATTGGTCAACGTTCCTCGTTACCAAGATCATTTCTTAGATCACGATACCTATTTTCCAACATGTTCGTCCTTTTCAGCTCGGCCAAATGCTATTATAATTCATTAATTACTTCATCATTACAGTGTTAAAATTATTAATTCATATGATAATAGAATGCAATCAACACAATAATGCTCACAAGTAACATATTAACAAATACTAATGACAAATTAATAATCTGAGGTGCAAAATCTTTTAATGAAGCATGATAGCACGTGCTGTGGCAACTGAGCTGAAATGGACTCATAGAAATATAGTTTCTTTGAAGATAAAGAGTAGAAAAGTGTGCCTGGATTATGCGGAGTTGATTTAAATGATCTAAGCTAGAGAAAACGAGCGAATGACGACAGTATACGTGCGAGAGGAAAAATAAAGGAGAGAGAGAGAGAGAGAGAGAGAGAGAGAGAGAGAGAGAGAGAGAGAGAGAGAGAGAGAGAGAGAGAGAGAGAGAAAAGAGAGAAAAAGAGAGAATGCGAAGAGCGGAAAAGGATTCTCACACGATTAATATTACTGATTAATATTAATAATATGCTCATTGAGTGTACTATTTCTTTTCTAATTATAGCTTTTCACACAAAAGCTGTAATTAACCATACTGTCTGATGGTGATAACAATTGAATTTCAAAGATTAATTTTTCGAGATCGTGTGAGCCTCCACAAATGCAAATGGATTCGCGCGGTCCTTTGTGGCTCGAAGACCACGGTTATAGGATAAGCGAGGAAATAGGAATAGGTAAGAAATTCCGATTGTCGGATTCGGACACACGTAAGCTAGCTGAAACTGCCATGAACAGGACAGTGAAAGAGAGGAAATGTATGAGATATTAGTGAAAATTTAAGTCTGGAAAAGAGTATCTTATAGTCTTAATTTAACAGCTCGCGGTGAACTGTTAGATACTCGTGAACGATTAGCGACAATTAACCTGTAGCATATTTAAAAGACTTTAGGAAATTTTCGAAGTTATTACTTAAGTTTTTCAGTACATTAATTGAAATGGCTGATGGAGAATCATTGACATTTTTTTAGACTCTTCCGTAGTCGATTTAATTGCGGTGCACGCGAGATCAATGGAAGAGTGTTTTTCAATGAAAAAGAAACGATAAGAATTTTTAACACGTTTGTTAGTAAGAATTTAATATGAATGATATATTTCTTCGCGAAGAAATCGTAAATGCGCGTTATCGATACACTCGCGTAGTCATTACATTCGATGCAACAGTGCGGAAAAGGGATTGGCGCGTTATCACGTCGTAATGTCTCGTCCAGCAGATATACATGCGCCGATTAAATGTAATATATTTCCAATGCTGTCTAGCATTCTCCGAATAGAAATATATACGCAAGAAATGAAAAGAACTGTCTATTCATCAAATAATCAAAATATCTGAAATCTCTGTCCAGCGATATCTTTTTATTTCTTGTCTAATATTTCTTGGAATAAACATTTGTATGAAGTAAGAATAATTGTTCTGGGATTATCGCAAAAAGTTTCAGAATGTATGTTAATTTAAAATGATCAAGCCGATGACAAACGCCAATCACAAAAGGCAAATAATAATTTCATATTTAAGTATGCATATCAAATTAAAATACCATATCGCAATCTGCATATCACAGCAATCGACGCGTAAATTCTTTAATTTTATCAATATAATCTTTAAATAACCAATTTTTTTTGCACAATTCACACGACTCAACGAATTGGTAAAGCTTCGTTCGGCGTGGTCGATCCATTGAGCGCATTTATACCGTGTGTACTTTCAAAATCAATGTACGTATACCTGATAGAGGCAACTAAAGAGATAAGCTAAAAGTGGAACAATTTTGGGAATGTCCAGAATACTCGTCTTCTAACGATTTAGAAAATACGAGAGAAATCTAGTAGTGAAATTTCGCGTTAAAAAAATGTATAGGATAAAATGATTCTAATGTATGTAACTTGTTGCATAACATCGTGCGATATTCCGTAAAGCATTCCACGAAAAAGGATAGATCTTTATTAAATATATACATTTCTACTAGTGCAGGGTGAGAGAGCCTATACTTATAATGCAGATGCAGACACTGATTATTTTCTAATTTATAAATATACGTCGCGTACCATGAATAATTAAAAATTCTTTACTTTGTCTGTTTCATGTTACCATGATAGACTTGTGAGAATCTTGCATTAAAACTCGTTCGTACTAAACAAATTTTATCGCATATATTCCACGACAGTTCTTCGTTTACTAGATTTCCAAGCTCATTGTAGCGCGAAGATTTATTAATTAAAAATTCACGAAATGAGAATAGAATGTCGCAGCGCGCTTGTATTTCTTGAAAGTTTAGAAAAAAACTTAGATGAATCTATACAATATAGACAGATGTGTTGGAAAAGCAGAAGGATTAATGAATGAACGCGAGTGTATGGTGTGATTGCCCTTGGAAATTAGCGATAATAATAGTGATAATACGAGATAGGGGATAACGAGAAACGGGATAAAAATTTCTCTATAGAATCAGGCGATGCATTGTCCTCTTCAATTAATTTCTTCATAGTACTAATTATTTCTGTCATTTCAAGATAAGCTACTGGATTCTAATATACATGTATGTGTGTTTGAAGTTTCTAAAGAGAAAAATTATGGAACATTTTGGTAATATAAAATAACGAGCAAAATATATGACTGAACACTTTTATAGATTTGACATTAGATATAAATCAAATAGTTCGCATAATATTTGGTTAAATTTATAATTTCTATTACCAATCGAAATTAGAGTAAACAACGTTCACATTCGGTAAATGAAAGATGGAATACACGCGTGTAAAATGAGGATAAAGGCGGTCTCTGTCAATTGCAACTTGGTAAAGAAGAGATCTACCTCCATACAAGTTCCGTAAAAGCCGGTTTTACACGTTGTATATCTCTACAATTCGTATTGAGAAATACACGAGTATTATCATCGTTGTTTAACGATTAATAAAACTATAAACTATTTTGAGCATGTGATCGCATGCAGCAGAATTTCGAAGTTAATCATTCTATTATTACGTCTTATCTTACAAGATCTTCGGTGAGAAATTTGACCTATGCATCGCCAGATTTTTTTTTCGAAACAGATAATTCAATTCCACTCTTCGATAAAATCTTTCGAATATTGGGTATTTTATGCAATATCTAAATCAGTACGATCGAAATGATCGAACTGACGCGAGGCATGCGTGATAATCCGAATGAAACAAGATTTCAATGATGTTAGTAGTTAGTACGAGGGGAGTATTTTCACGGATGTGGGTAACGTTTATGACCTAAAGCGAGAAAAAGATGTAAGCGGACAATAATAAACCATTTTGGACACGATTTATCTCAGCCTGCAAGATAGTCGAGCTATCATAACGAACAGAATTCACTCACCAATCAGTATCATTCACCGCGATCGCCATCGAGAACATGGAAATACTCCCATCAAAAGAGTCTTCAGCATAGCACTTTCTACATTCTTTGCTGCGGTAGCATGTTAAGAGAACATCAACTTCAAATAAACTTTCGAGACTAAATGTTACGTTAGGCATAACGAGCTGTAGGTTAAACTTTTTATTATTTTTATATTAATTGAGTAATTATATCTCTCAATTGACTGCAAAATTTTGATGAAAAAAGAAAAGATATAAAAACGTGCACGAAAATGATAGTTTCTTAAAAGATCTGACCACTAAATGTAGCTAAAGATAACTTTAACAATGCACGTTGTTGCTAAACATTTTATTCGATAATATGCCTCATGTAATTTAAACTTAAATAATAATATCATTGTATCAGACGATTCATTAAACTCTCAGTTCCATTGGGAAAAGGCTGCTATTAAACATGTATCGTTCGTTATTAATCATTAGTCGAGCACGTCATAGTACTGTCATCTCCGAGAATATTGACCATCATAAAGATCATCGTACACATAATACGATATCATAGTGTTCGTACTTGTAACAGGACGTTTCCACTCTCGAAACTGATCGAACGCTAAATTGATCGAAAAACAAGAAATCTCGTATGTGATATTTGTTACTGAAAATAATGAAGATAAGCTGTTGAGTAATCATTGGCATATAGTATAATTGGCTTGAACAAATGAATAAATTTAAATGTAGAATAGATATTACAAATTTAATAATTATCATTTTTTGCAATATTTTATTGTCACAAAAAATATCTAGAAGGATAGGGATAACTTTTCATAAATATATTCATTTCACTAGATGCAAAAAAAAATAGATCAAAATTCGCGTTGGCAACTTCGAGAGTACGGAGCACGACATAACAATAAATAATGGGAAACAATACAATAATTTTTCATACTGTTTTTACTTTTTACTACTATGATTACGTATCTGTATAATCTTATTCTTATCGTATACTGTATATTTAGCCGCGGCGCATATCAAGTGATGCATTCTCCGACGCATTTTAACAGTGCCGCAAAAATTGTTCTCCGCAGGATTCACAGTCGAGCAAATGTTAAATTTAACGAGATAAGATTTACCGAGAATGTACAATAATTACATTGGAAATCTACAACTTTGCGCTACTAAGGATCGGTTAAAGAGTTCGATAAATCACGGAGATAGGAATCTAACAATCTAAAGATGCAGATGTTCCGAGATCCGCGAGATATATGTGGGGTCCAAGAATCCAAGAATGATGTGATCCTGTAATCTCAGACTCTAGGAAGAATCTAAAAACCTTCAAATATTTAAGGATCGAAGGAAGGAAAGAATTTCTCTCTATCAAATCTATCTATTCGAACATTTTCAACGATATCGGTATAAGATACGATTTATATATTTATATTTTTGCTCCGAAATTTTTAAAATGTTTACTGTTGAACTTTTTTTATCGAGCAAAGCTGATTGCGCTCGCTGTGAACTCGGTAGAGTCTATCTTTTGCAGCAATCTGTACTGTACACGCGTACCGACGTCACATCTTATACTCTATAGTTTTTATCTATAGCAGTTGCCGAGGATTCTCGATTATAATATTAGTATAAAATAAATAAGCTTGCGTGTACCGGTGTGCATATGTTTCGTGTGGTTGTACGTATGCGACTCGAGAGAGAAAGGGAGAGAGAGAGAGGAAGAGAAAGGAAGAGCGATGGCTCTCGCGTGTGTATTTATCTCAAGAACGGTTCGCAATCGGCGTGTAATACGAGAGAGAAAATATTTCCTGATCCTACGAAGAGAAAAACGGCGATAAGCGAAGCTTTGCGCGAATTTCACAAGTCTCACGAGATCAGATGCGAACAAGGAGAACTCGCGTATTTCGATAGAGATACACCCTCTATCGTGTTAACATGCTTTCAGTGTAAATTCTTTCATAAGCTAGATTTCGATACTCCTGATAAGAAGCGCACAATTGAAAGAAACGAATAGTTGCGCTGCGATTTCTGCGCATTTCCATCTCCGAGAATTATACAGCACAAAATTGTAATTACGAAGCAAAAGCTCTCGTTAAAGTACAAATCTCCAGGGACACCGAACTGTTATTTTATCGCTCTTTAAGGCTAATATCTTTTTTTGTATTATTTATGCCTCACTGGAGCTTTGAGCAATCGGAGGATTTAATAAACTCCTATATATTTAAATTTTATAAATTCTAATTGTCTGATCTAATTCTTCCGTCTGAACATTCATCGATTTTAATTTTGTTTCGTAAATCGCGATCTCGAGTAATAAATGCAATAAAAATAATTCTTAAGTCGGCATTACGTCGATATACAATTTACAAGAGCTTATATCGCAGCGTGCAGGATCGTAATTAGCGCGCGATATCGCGAAGCTTGTTAAACGATATCGTAAGAGTTGTTTAACGAATTTTCTATTTGATATTGCACAGGATAACACCACGTGTCGTGCGAGCGCTCTTATGCAGATATCGCCGTCAATTATAAACGAGAGCTCGACGAAATGCCGGAAGAAAAGAATACGAACGGTCGATAGGCTCGATGAACGTAGTTTAAGTACACGTGTTACCGTTATTTACTTGTCATATCGATCCGCGCATATCACGTGTGTAACAATAAATGAAGCAAGAAAAAGAAAAAGGAAGAAGCATAGACTGCCGTTGGACTAAGAGTCACAAATTCACATAATATTGTACACACTTTCATACGATTTTTAACATCCGCGAGAATATTACTGATCGATTTTACAAATCGCGCGTCGTTCGAGAAAAGTCGAACGAGTAGTGCTCGTCCACACATTCGACCGTCCATCGCCAGCAGGACGGGTCGACACATTGCCAACGGTTTTTCAAACGATATCGTCCAAGCGCTTGAACGCTTATCCGCGAATTTCCTGATGCACTTTTCCGGTTCTCCTTACGATTCGATCTCAATCAATCCGGTTCTCCAAAAACATTATTTACCTGAATATTATTTCTCGGTGACTATATCTCGAAATCTTTCTGGCATTGTTTTTACTATTTTAATCGTGACTTTGCCATTGTGACTATCAAAATCGATTCTAATATTTTAATATCTCGTTAAAAAGAAATTAAGAAATTGAAGTAAGTATTTGTCAAATGGCAAAAGAATATTTCTACAAAAATTAATAGATGAACATTTATGTTGCAATGAGAATCTCTATTGCTCAGTAAATTTATAATTCCGCAAAATTAATAAAATCTTGATTAAAATACGATAATACAATCTAGCTATAAATTTTTTTCTAAAATTAAAAATAACTTTCCGATGAATAAAACGTAATTATCGTTTAAGACTTATATGATGAAGGTTAGACTTTAATATACACTCTGAGCGATGCAGAAGTGTCGCTTGACAAGAATTTAGTCAACTCGCGTTTAAATTATATCTGCTTTATCGTGAAAAATTGAGCAAAGGACTGTATAAAACATTTTGCAATAAAATATTCAGGAGAGCATATGGGATAATCTCGGATTTTATCGCTCGGTAAAAATTCCGCAAATATATTTTATCGTGGACACGTGTGAAATATGGAAATTCGCATAAGCGTGACAGTGCGCTACGTTACCTTTTGCGACGAAGCGACAGGTAAGCCAATCGAGAATCGCACGATCGCGATCGAAGCGCGTCTCCGCAGATGGACTCGATAGCGATAGCAAACTATTGTATACCGATTAGAAATAGCGCGAAACAGACGCGTTCATTCGATTGATCGTGCGATTGATCGGCTGAACACAATGACCATGATCGAACAACGGGGAACTTCGAGCCGCTTGGTATAAAATAATTCAGCGCTTAAAAAGCCGAAAGAGAGGAACACTAATTATATCTCCGTAAATATCCTATAATATATTCAAAACAAAAAAAAAGATAACCAAAGCATTGTAACCTTCTAGAGGCAAAGAAGAAATAGCGAAGTACCTAATCTTGTATGATTTAGTTCGACCATTGATTTGTCCGTGTGTGTTCGTTACTGAAATATATGTTTCTTTAGTAAAAAAATTTTGGAAAATTTACATACTCGTGCGTGTTCGTGATTTCCCCTTACTCAATGTTCCTCGTTCCTTTCTCTTGTCATACGAATCAATGTATGTACAAGCAAATAGCAAGTTGCGTCAAATTTATTATTTATTTATTGAATTCAATTCTCAATAAGTGGAAAACATAAAAATGTTAACAAGGAAAATTTTACGTAACTATAATAAGATTTTATCACACATTAATACTTATTTTACATAAATATTGAATATCACATTTAAAAAATATTTTTATTTAATTAGAAATAAAAATATATCTATTCTGAAGTAAAATTGTATATTTTATTTAAAAAATAAAAATTTAAATATTGCTGAAAATTCTAAACAATATTTTTCAAGTTTTACGTGAGTTCAACGAAAATATGACGCAACAACACTAATAAGCAGATTGCCTAATTAATTCACTCACCGATTGCCGCTGCTGCTGCTGCTGCTGCTGCTGCTGCTGCTGCTGCTGCTGCACTCCCTTTCCAGTTGGCCCTGGAAATATAATAAATATAATTATTCATATACGTAATTATTTTTTATTAAATTAGTATAGATTTATTATATTCCCTTAAATTCCAAACACAATATTTTAACTACATTTTTATTTAAAACGTAACAGAATAATTACTACGATAGCAAAAAATAAACATATTTAATATAAGAATATTTCATATAATTATGATAATTCTATATAATTAAAATCTCATCATGTATAATTCATTTTACATAAATACTATATATTATGTTTTATAAATTTTATCAACTATAGAAAGGTTTTTTTTATTTTTATACTCAACCCTCCGTCTGTATACGTTTTTTATTACATCCTCAGAGTGTATACGTTGTCACGTTTGGCGCTATTTTTCCCTACCTTAAAGTATCTATTTTAAAAATCTGAAAAAATTCACAAAACACCTGTCTAGATTGTACTTGATAATTTTATAGTCATTTTGATAAACATCGTTTTTTTAATATTTCCGGACAGGCTTGCAAGTTTTACAGTTACGAGCAGATATCATTTTGGCTCGGACGCCACGGCGTCGTAGACCCACGTATACAGACGGAGAGTTATTGCGAAAAAACGCAAAGATTTCCAAAGAGCTATGATACTTAATAAATAAAATAATATATTAACCGAGCTATTCTCCGATCCCGTCTTCTCGCCGAGAAAAGTTGCTCCGACATCTATAGATCTCATCTCCTCGAACCACGCGTATTAATAACGATCGCCCGATATTTTATTCGGCACTCCCGACATTGCGCGAGTAATATATTACACACGAACCGGAGTAAGGTGGGAGGCGCGCGAGAGTTGAACTTGTCGCGATGCAACAGGTATAAGTAACGATGCACGACATAGCACCTTACGAATGCGATTATTTCCACGCATCACACCGTCACTCGCGTATTAGAAATGATCGTTCGCAAATATTCATCACTCTCGATATCGTATCTACGCGCAATTCACGCTTGGAAAACGCGAAAAGTACGGAGCGTCCTACCCGGAGCAACCCGGAGCGAAGTAGCGGCAAGTATGGCGGCGCGGCGAGGCGACCCGATAGTGGCGCGACGAGACCGTTGGCGGCGCCGCGCCGGCGCGTGACGTAGGGTGACGTCACGTGACGCACGGAGAGCGCGGCAAGACAAATTTGAATTAATGCTCGCGGAAATATGACGCTGTAAAATAAGAGTTATTATTTCACGATAATTACGGGCGATAGTCGTTTTTCTTAAGGATGCTTTAATCTGAATACATATCGCGCTTTGACATTCTTTATCTAATTAGATATAATTTGCGGACGATTTTAAGATACATTGAACTTGTATAATGACTTGCTTATTCGCGTGTTATCGTGCAAAGTTCGTTTTGAGTTTGACAGTTATGTCGAAAAAACATTTCAAGAAATGGGCGCTAAACGCTAGTATTGAATCGAAAAAATCTGTTAACATTATTTAATAAGAATGGATAATGATTTCTCGCAAACCGGCTAATATTACATCGATAAATACGATATTTGGAATAATAAAATTATAAAAATAATATTTATATTACGCCGTCTTACTTGCACTTCTTTACATAAAATACAGAATAACCGCGTGGAATATTCATTAGATTACTGAATATTCATTGAAAGATAGTCGCCCTAAATCGCGCGCGGACGTATACTAATTTGAACAAATTTCCATTAATTAATGTCTCATTAATTATTGACAGAATTAGTAGAAAACTACCCTATTCAATTTAACTCGCTCTATTTATCCACGAGAAGTGACAAAATCATTACCAGAAATACTCTAAATATATAAAAATTTTTGAAGATTTAATGATTATAATATAATTTTACTTTCAAACATTTAAGAACGTGTAAAATCAAATTTTTGAAAAACTTAACGCCAAATCCAAAATTCAGTTTGTATTCTAACGAAGGAACTTGTTGACATGATCTGACAGGGATAACGATCTACCGTCGCGCGTTGGCTAGCATTATGTCGACTAATAACACTTTGTGTTTATTATGAAATCCGTTACCTACGATCCTGTTAGTCTGTGGTGAGCTACCGAAAGAATGAGATCGCAGAAATATAATTTTAATACATAAAGTAAGTTTTTAAAAGTGTAACACTTTATAAATATAAACAAATTCTCTTTAAAATTTCATATTATTATTAATAATGTAATAAACACAACCGTCACAATATATAATAATATTGAAGTTGAAAATGTTAAGGTGTTATTTGAAAACGTGTACGCAATATATCTATTTTAATTTTTTTCTTTCAATAATTGATGTAATAATTTCTCATGTAATAATTTCAATGATCTTTAAGCATAGATAACTATAAGCTGCCATTAGTATTAGCTACTGCCATTAGTATTAGCCGATACTTTCTTTAATAAAAATATCCCTACACAGGTATTTGAACAGTAAATGATTCAACATGGACGTGGCACAAATAAGTAGCAGTTTAATATTTATTATCACGATAACTGCTCTTACTGGTGAAGAGCTAAATAATTCCAGTGTTGCAAATCACTTCCGATTACCGTCCCACGTAGTCCCGGTGCACTATAACATAAAACTAAATCTATCTCTCGAGAAATATGATTCGAATATGACACGGCCGTCATATACAAAGCAAGAATACGGCAGTTTTCTTTTTGATGGAATATCCCGTATAACCATCAATATCCTTCAATCAACGCGAAATATAAAACTGCACGCACTACATACATCAGATATAAAGGATTGTCTAATTGAACGCAATGGAGTAGTATATAATATACCAAAAAAATTTATAAGTAGCTTTGAAACAAACGTTATAGGCATCGATTTCTCCGATATTTTATCACCCGGGCTTTACATCCTAGCAATAGTATACGAGGGTCGAATTACGGATAACAATGCAAAAAACTTCTATAGAAGTTCTTACATAGAAAAAGATGAAAACCTAATGTAAGTAAATGTTATTATTACACATATTTGCACAAATCTATGATATGGAAACAATCTCTATTGTTTTTCAAAAGCAATTTCCAAGACATGTTGAAAGATTTATACTCAATTCTATATGCTTACATATCGCTTACGATATAATCAAAATGTTTAATTAAAAGCATCTTCAAGCTAACTTTATAATCCTACACTAATTTTCAATTATATTATTTGAACCTAAATTATAATATAACTAATATAACTAAAAATTTTTAATATATTATTATACTGTGCTAGATTGATTGCACCACACATTCAAGAGGTTGGAGCCCGACGATTGTTTCCCTGTTGGGATGAACCGCACTTAAAGGCCACGTTTAACATTTCTATAAAGCATTATTGCAATTTTACGGCTATATCGAACATGCCAATACGAAATAATTACGTGGGTGACGATGGCTTAATGTGGACACACTTTCAGACCACTCCTCCGATGTCCACTTATCAAGTTTCGGTTAGTTTGACTAATTTCCCTCATATTCAAATTAACAAAAATATCTGTTTATACGCAAAGCGCTCAAGTCTACAGTCACTAAAATATGCTGAGCAAGTTATAAAAAATATCACGTTGCATTTGGAATCTAAATTTAATGAAATAAAGATTCCGAAAATGGATCATATTGTAATTCCACATTATTTGCCAGACAACGGCATGTCGAAATGGGGACTCGTCTTTCACAGGTAATACATAATTCCAGAAATAAGGCAATGTGTGTACAGCAAATTATAACAATTTACTCTAAATGAAGAGAGGTTTTACAAATAAAACAGCATTTATAATAATTTTCAGGGAAGCAGATCTGATCTGTGAGGACAAATTAGACTCGATTATGCGTAAAATAGAAATCGCACGCTCTATAGCATCTAAAATAGCATATCAATGGCTTGGTAACGTGATCACTCCATCTTGGTGGTCTCACTTTTGGTTACACGAAGGTCTTGCTATATTATTCGGAGAAGATGCTGTCGTTAAGGTAATTACACATTTTTTAATGCCGCATAAATGTTATAGATTTATTTATTTAAAGATTCTTTAAGCCGGTTTTAATGCTAAGTAAGCCCAGAATACCAACAGATTATGTGTGTGTTGTATATTTTAAAAAATCTAGGTATAGTATAGAAGAAATACAGCTAAAAATTTTAAAAGCATTGAACGCGTGATAACATCAAAACACTAATAAAAAACTTTATTACCTGATTTTGACAACAAGTATTCTTTCAATCGTGTAGCATCTTATTTTCATAATTTTCAATATTTCTAATATTAGTTCTAAGAAATTACAAAATTCTTGATACAACAATGAGCATAACAGCGTCTGACCATGCAGAATAAAAACATGTCCAATTAAATATCTAATACACATAATTGTTTTGATATGATCAGAATCCTGTAGATCATGTTCGATACTTTTGTAAAATCTATTGTATCAGGCGATATTCAGACAAAACTGAACTTTGAACATGAGATAACATGAAGACAATAACAAAAAATTTTCTCAAAAAATTTTAACAAATATCTAATGATTTACAGTCAAGTAGTATCACATTTTAATATTCTATATAATTTTAATTATTTATACAACTCTTTTATATTTTAAAATAACAAAACTCTTATTGCATAATGAGCAAGGCAGCATTAAATCACAATGAAAATATATGATCTAGTCTTTATACAATTGCAAAATTTCGTTTTCAGTTCGTCAATAATTCCCAGATGATGGACTTGTTCATAGTTCAGAGTCAATACGATTCTCTTCACTTAGATTCTCATTTTGATATGAACCCTCCACAAATTTATAATTTGTCGCAGATTGATTTAATTTTTAGTTTTCCCCGTTACATCAAAGGTAAGAATTTATTAATAATTAAATATTTGGCTACAGCTTTTGTAAAAATACATATCATGAAAGAAATAAATGTATAGAAAAGCAGTTGGCTCAAATAAATTTAATTAAAATTTGAATATTTATGATCATAGAAATTGTTGTTTTGCGAATGCTCCAAAACACCGTTACTGATGAGGTGTTTCGAAATGGTGTCCGCACATGTCTCCACAAATAGTGAGTAACACAAACAAATACAGACGAATTCAGTAAGTCCCACATTGCAATAAAATCTTTGCACTGTTCTTTCACATTACTTGCTATATATTTAAAAAATCCTTTTTCTTTTTGTATTTATTTTTCTCCCTTTTAATAACATTCTCTTTTTATGTACTTCTTTTCATATTTTATTATACCTTATTCCTTAAATTCTTAACATCGTTGTTTATATATCTCATCTCTATCTCATTAATTTTCATATATTTAACCGATGTTTATAATTCTTTATCGTCAATAGTAATAATTTTTTTTTTAATTTAGCAAGTTCAGCTCATTGACTGTCAATGAATTTTGGTTCGGATATTATTTTTCGGATCAATATCACATATCACACGATTTTTTAAAATGGATAATCTACCAGCATTATCCTATCATAAAATGGACACAAGAAATACCTTTTTACGGACTGCTGACGCAATATTTTAATGGCCCGCATCACTGCAGTTACGGTAAATGGTGGATACCCATAAGTTTAATGACAAAATCTTCCTTAAAAGGATCCGATAAAAAATTAACACCGCAAAACCCGTCTTTACCTGTGATTCATGCTAAAGATGACTGGATAATGGTCGACATTCGGCAAGCAGGTAAATATTAAATATCACAAAAAAGTTTATTAAATATCGTTATTTTCTGAAATTAAATATTTTTTATTATATTCGTATTTTTTATTTATATAAATATTTAATGAACATCCCATGCATGCATATAAATATACTATCAGATATAACTTCATATAAAACATATGATACGCTACTCCATGTTGAATCTGTTGAATGAACATAGTAAAAATCTTATTTTGTATATGTATAATTTTGATGTTGTTTTTTTTCATTTCTGAAAATAACTAAATTACATAATATCATTAAGTATTATTGTTTGAAGCAACTTTTAAAAAATTACTAGTACATTAAAATAATCTATATTATAATAAAAAAATATGCATAACATGTATGTACATACTTGCATAAAAATGTTAATGTACGAACGCAGACACGCGTGAATATGCAACTATGATCACTTCGAATATCTTTGTTATGTTTCTTTAACACAAACAAATGACGATGGAGAAATATTACTCTCAATCTAATCACGAATATAATTATCAGTAAAATTCTTTGTTTTACAACAGGATACTATCGTGTTAATTACGACATGGAAAACTTGCGCAAAATTTCACTTTATCTCAATTCCAAAGAATATAAAAGCATTAGTGTTATTAATCGTGCTAAAATTATTGATGACGCTTTTCATTTCCTGCTGACACGTCAGATTAATGCAACTGAATTCTGGGCTCTCGCGAAATACTTAACGCAAGAGACAGATTACGTAGCATGGTATCCTATGCTCAAAGTGTTTGAATATATATCGAGTGTGCTTCCACTGTCAAAATACGAAATTAATTTTATTCATATTAAGGTAACAAGCAACATATGTACTTACCAGATTATAACTAATTATTATATTAATTAATTGAACATAGTAATTAATAAGTAAAAAAAACGTAGATATTAGATAGCGTGTGAAACAATTATCTGTATCTACAGTTGTTAGGTAAGTAATACCAAATAAAATATGTATGACTAAAAAAAGTATATTACAATTCGTAATCTCATTTTCAGATAAAATATGAGAAATCTTAAACCGTAGTATTATCGCGCATTGTAATTTAAATTTATATATTATTTGTATTTGTACAATATTAAGACTAGAATTAGAATACCGATACTAAGCCTAGAAAGATGTGCTGAAAGAAGTTTTAGACGCTCACACATCATGCCTATGATAAATACAGCATACCAAAATTTACGTCATTTTAGGAAACAATGGGGAAAATATTAACCAAGCCTCTGGAGATACTAGGATGTAAGGAACTTTCGATGGAAAAATACTTGATTAAATGTTTAAGACAAGAGATTGCAAAATGGGCATGTACAGTCGAATTGTCTGAGTGCTTACAAATGGCTCAATTAGTGTTAGAAGAATATCTACAAAATACTACATTAAATAAGTAAATTTCTTGTATAAATATTTCTTAATGTTTATAGTCATGCAATTACGCTCGACTACAAAATGCCACTTTTATAAGTACTCTTATTATCTCTTTTAAAACCATAGAATTACACCGTACTGGAAGAAATGGGCATATTGTAATAATTTCCGCACAATTAGTGCGGAATTGATAACAGGTGCAAATTTAACAAGAGGCAAAATAATTATATGGCCAGACATTGTGGAAGAATATCAAGAATATATTACTTGTTTCAAAGACGATCTTGCTATAAATTATATATTTTACACTCTTTGGTATGAAAAATCAGCGAGAGAAAGGCAAAATGGAACAAAGAGAGACATCAAATTTTATATTAATATTTTCAATTCCTTTATTGTAAGGCATGCTACGAATGAAATTTTCCTTAAAAGAATATTATCAAACATTGACAGCAAACCACCGTAATAATATTTTTCCTATAAATATTCTGTCTGCAATCGTGGTAAATTGTAATATATACTAATTATAGATATTCTGTTTTTAGAGAAATCAGTACAACTGCAGCTTTAATTAATATCATCAACCACATATATAATACAACGGTACTAGACAAAGTAAGTTCTGTATATCAAAATATTATACTCAATTATTAAGATTATTATTTATATGAAGTATATCTATATTCAGCAAACACCAAGTTACATGTAAGGTTACAGGTGGGTAGCGTACATATAAATACTATAAAAACTATGAAATGTATATATGCGCACGCACTAACACACATAAAAATTCACACTTATACACATATGCATTATATATATATATATATATATATATTCTAATTGTTTAAAAGTAGTAAATTATTGCATGATGAGATATAGCTAACTATAAACGTTATGATTAATAACATAATGCTAAAGCAAGAATGAATTATAATAGCATATTTATAGCTTATATATAAATACTAGAAATACTACAAAATGAACATATGTATGTATGTGTGTATGCACACACAACACACACAAACAAACAACATACACACACACATATTCACGCTTATACACATATACATTATATTCAATATATATATATATATATATATATATATTCTAATGTTATTTCTAGTTTAGAAGTAGAAAATTATTGTATGATAATATTACTAAACTAAACATTATGCTTTATATACGCAAGAATAAATTATAATATTTATTTATAGTAAACCTTCAACGAATATTGATCTGTTTCAGCTAAACATATACTTAAAGGATGCAAAGTTAATAGACTTAGGACAAATAGCGTCAAAAGTTTATAGCAAGATAAAAACACGTATATCTGAAATTGAGAGACATATTAGGCATTTGGATATGCTTTTAAATTATACGTTTGAGTTGAAAGAGCCGGGCGGGAAAAGGTCCAGTAACGAGGATCTCCTGACGGACACGTGCGCGAATTACTTCGTGATGTCGAATGGCGCGATGTCTAATGTGCCGGTCGTGAGCGAGCAGTCGTTGCACGCGCATCAGAAGCCGGCGGTTCCGAAGATGATCGACGTCAAAGACGGCGCCGGCGATTCCGCGACCGCCCTCGCGTCCTACGAGGATGACACCTGCGACAGCGACTTCACCACTTCGACGTCATCCAGAGACTACTGGACATTGAGGAGAGTCAGCAACGAGGTGCAGCAGAGCTGCGTATCCTGCCTGTCGCAGAATCTTCCCACGGAACTGCCGTCGTCCACCTCGCCGAGAAACTACAAGGATCTCAAGGAGAAGTGTCCGCGATTCTCTTTGGCGGCCTATGGCGAAAAGAGGTGCGATGCACGGACTGACGGTGTCTCGGGTGAGACGTTTCAGGACTCGAGTTTGAAGAGGCGCACCTTCAGACGTAAAGATCAGAAAACACCCAGGCCAAAATTTTCTTTCTGGATAGAGGAGAACCAATCACGTAGAATTCAGTGAACGGTTGCTCAAAAAAATTGGAAACGACAGATATATGCAATTATAACTACAGAAGTAAATACAAAGAATATATTTGCACAGCGACCATTTAAGTATTAACTTGAAGTATTTCTTTGTGTTATATTTATTTATTTTTAATCAAATATCGTAGAAATTATATCTTTACGCATTATTTCTAATTTTTCTTAATCTTGTCACTTTTCATATATTACTTATAATTGTAATTATTAATATTACTCTGGTTCTTAGATTATGTATTATTTTTAACATTGTTAATTTTTTAAGATTGTAAGAATGATTTCGCAACAATTGGTCGTAATAAACTATTTATATGGCTATATGGCACAATTATTTCTATATATTTTTAACAAAATATCTAATACATATCTTACACTTATAGTTTCCAACACATTTTGCAGTGAGGTTACAGATATTAATATAAAAATATTTTTGAGATAGTTATTTCGTCTTTAAATTTATTTTAAAAAAATAATAATTTATTACAAGTTTGTTAATTATTCGTGTTTACGTTGCACATCTATAAAGAAGTTTGAATTATTTTAAAAATAAAAATTGAAAATTTTTGTCTACATTCAGCAAGCTTGTAAAAATAAATATGTACATCTTGGACATTGGGAAAAATAATTTGTATGAACTTAAGATCTGATAGTCCTTCAGTTAACTTAGGATACTTGCGCATACTTGTATATAAAATAAAAGATTCTGGTAATGGTTTGCTCTCAGCTTCATTTAGAACGCAAGAACAACCATTATGAATTATTTTATTACATATGCAAGTTTTTCGCGAGTATATTTGGGCCAAATAAGATCTTACGGCTCTTGACTATCAACAAAGTATTATATTTGTAATGTTACAGATTAAATGTTTTTGAGGTAGTATTGATCTATCATGGTTCACTGATGAACACATCTACGTTTTAACTAACTGTTAATTGCTGAGGATGGTCCGACACATACAAAAAAATAAAATTTTAATAATCAAATATAACTTACGCGCCATTTACCGCGCTTAGCTTTTAATTAGCTCACTCCTTTTCAATTTCGGGATAAATAAATTAAATAACAGAATTATTATTATTTGAAATTACGTTGTTAGTTACATATAAATTTTATGCATAATTCTAATTAATTAAAGAAAGGTGAAAAAACCGATTAATTGATGTTACTATATTAAATATTGTTTGAGTTTTCTAACAAGATAACATCCCGAACCGGGGTATTCATCGATTTGGATTAACTTTTGTGAGTAGAGTGCGATTCAGTTTGTATTCTAAGGAGAGAACCTGTTTATGATCTGACAAGGACAACAATTTACCTCCGCCTAGAACACTATTGTACTAGGTATATCGACTAATAATACATTTTGTGTTTATTATAAAATCTATTATCTGCGATATTATTATATTATCTGTGGTGACCTATTAAAAAAGTAAAATCACAGCAATCGAAGACATATTACCAGCAATCATACGATTCGGGATAATTGCAAATATACAACTTATCGAATATCTTATCGATACAAAATTATTTCGTAATAGTATAATTTCGATAAACAAAGTGAGTTTGTAAACTCACATTATAGTATTTATAACACTTTATAAATACTATAATATATCCCCGTTTGAAGAATAAGCAATTGGAAAATATTATACATATATTTATTTGCAGACAGACTTGCAGAACCCATCGAATAAATATGTAATTATAAATTTATATCGATGAAATATAGAATTAGAATTAGACAATACTAATGTATTATAACCAAATATAGTCATTCTGTCACACAATATCATTTAGCAAAAATTCATCGATAAATGTATTATATAACGCGAGACTGATAAAGAGGTTAACGTAAAAGAGGTCAAAGATAATAGATTTTTAGATGAAACATTCGTCGCGCCGTTACAGTTTATCAAGCATAATTGAGTAATCAAACAATAATTAAAAACTTTATTCATTTATTTATTATTTATTTATTGATGATAAAGATCATTTTAAAAATACTTGCCATTCTACGTTTTGTTTTAAATATATCCTTATTATCTATAACCATAATATGCAAGGAATATGTAGAAGATTTGTAATCCATTTTTTTTAACATGCAATATACAAAAATATGCTTTTATTGTCAATTAACAATATAAAAATGCATATTACATTAGAATATTTCATACATATGTAGAGAAGTTTTAACATTTACTAATTTACTATATGAAATTCTGAGTCGTACAACAGAAGTATCACATTATCACTGATTTTAAAATGTTTGATGGAAAGGCGGATGCTTTGTGACAACGCATTCCTCATCCGCATAATTGCTGACAAGTAGGTACAGGAGGTACCTCGCAAACGCATTTAACGCACACAGAACTATAATCTGTAGCTTGATTCAACTCGTCGCCGCGGTGCATCGTCATATTGCCGAAATGACAAACGTCCTCATCTAAAAAGAACAAGTCTCGATGAAACATCTGCTTTACGATAAAATTAACTTCAAGATATTACATACCTCTTCGAGTATTTTATTATTGCATAAATTGAACTAACAATTCCCAAAACCGAAATATCAAAAGAGAATTTAAAAAGAAATTAAAAAATAGATAAATAAATAAAATAAAATTGTTTTTAACGAACAAACATCAAACGCGCTATGGATGTGACGTATTAACTGACATGCCTAATAACATAATTTCTTATGCTGAGGATAACGATGGCCAAATTACCTAATTATTATTTTATTGCAAAAGAAATTGATTTGCGCGTTGCTTCTCGTTTCTTGTATACAACATTTCTCGCAATTACCTCTCATTTCATGCTATTCAAAGCTCAGTCATAATTAGCATCGCTTGAATGTTCAAATACGTGTCGATGCATCATTTATGTTTCAATTCAATAAGCGAATTAGCTTGTATAAAATATAACTTTACATTTTTTCTATGAGTCAATAATTAATAAAATTAATAAAAGAGTCAATACTCAAGAGTATTAATTATCTCGGATCGTTCAAAAATTATTATATCTCTATAATGTTAAATATGAAACGTACCATTGGGATTTTTGTCGGCAGACTTCGAGTCGTTCTCGTTGTGAATGACAGTGTCGTTGTTGTTTTCTAAAAAAAATCAATAACCGTAATTGCTTAAATAACATAGGGTCTGTTTTCTACTGCTAAACTGGCTGCACCAGTTCAGAATTTATCTTTTTCATTTCAATGTGGAGTAAAAAAGATAAACTCTGAACTAGTGCAGCCAGTAGGTACAGCAATAGAAAACTGACCCATGACATATACCCAGATAGCAAAATGTGACAGAGCACGTTTTGCGATTTATGTACTGCATGTTATACACTGAGGAAAAAAATTGTTAATCCCAAGAAATATTTAGTCCGATACGTTCAACTAAACATTTTAGTTAGTTAACTAAATATTAGTTGGGCGAAACTTCCGAAAACGTCCGTGCTCCGATTTAGATGAAACTTTGTGAATAGGTTCCTTTTAGATAAAAAAGACATATACCAAAAGGATTTTTTGCGACTCCAAAGTTTAGCAACTTTTTTAACATTTATAACTTGCTGCCTCCGCGCATACATTTTCCACGCGAAACAAACCAAAACAGCTCTCAAGTAATGTAAACAACCATGAAGTCATACCCGTCAAAGTCATAACACAAACATCATTGAAACTTCAGAAAATCAGAAACGTTGCAAACTACGATGCACAGTTTTCGAGATATCAATTTATATAATCTATCACATAGTATAATAATATACATAGAATTAGCAGTGAGAGAGAGAGAGAGAGAGAGAGAGAGAGAGAGAGAGAGAGAGAGAGAGAGAAACAGTACACACGTAAGCGAGGGAAGGGCTATCGCACCTCCCCCGAAAGCAGATCCCCCGAACCTATTCACAAAGTTTCAACTAAATCGGAGCACGAACGTTTTCGGAAGTACAGCCCTAAAATGTTTAGTTGAACGTATCGGACTAAATATTTCTTGGGATTGACAAATTTTTTTTCTCAGTGTATCAACAGAATGCTGTCAATATTCTAGCAGGTTATGCCGTTTCAGTTAATGCTGTCAGAAACGCATCAAAAATTAAGCACAATGTGCGTCATGATGTAACAGCAGAAATGCGGCAAAAATTGAGCAGAGTTTATCAGCATAAATAGAGCAAATTTCAAACATTGCATGCTGACACAATGTGTCAGCAGAGTGCACACCGAGATTGCACATAACTTGCTATCATAGTGTAACAACAGATTGTCAGCAGAAATCAAACTTGTCTGCGAGTACACTATGATGGCAGAAACGCAGCAGAAACGCAGCATGCTCTGTTGGCATATCAAGACATTTTATTTAATGGTATTTTATTTATAGTTTATAAAATAAATAATTTTTATTTTTGAATAATCTGAAATATAAATTGTTTTATATGAATGTTAAATTCTGTGGATTTAAATTCTGTAAACATGATATATAATTCAAATAAAATTTGAGTAGTTATATAATTATTAAAAATTGCAAATAATACGCGTGTAACGGATTTTTTAATCCTTCTTTTTAAAACATTCTAAAAGAAACAGCTTGAATTCATTTTTAAAATATAATTAATTTTATATATACAACTGTTTACTAAATTATATATATATATATATATATATATATATATATATATATATGTACATAGTACGCAAAGTTGCAACTCGCAAACTTACGACATCTCGAAGATACGCTGCAACCAGTCTGTGGCGATTCAGTAGAATAAAAAACCGGAGCGCAGTTATGAAAAATGTCTCTTGCATGACGGAAATCGGGACTGCAATATGGATGTTTAGGCTTCATGCAGAAAGGTTCGACGTTTTTCCCTAAAATCGTAAATTTGTTTATGGACGTAAACATAGATTATATAGTTTTAAATTAAAAATTTATATCACAGAATTGTTACTGTTCACACATTACTGAATAAAATATATAGATAAACACGAATTTAGTCTTAATTATTATTATGACAAATACAATATATATATATATATATATATATATATATATATATATATATATATATATATATATATTTATGATATACAACAAGTGTTGAATTGTTTAATTTACTGGCTTGTCGACAAATAAGCCAGTGAATAATTATCAATACATACGTCGATGTAAGTTTCCATAATACGCATCTATTTCATTGAAAATTGACAATTCGCTTATCTTTACCTTCATAGCCCGGCTGGCATATACAGGTTAAACCGGGCTCACTCTCAACTTTGAAGTATTCTCCATCTCTATATTCCTTTCCGTTTACATTACAGATAGCTCTGTCTTCGGGATTTATAGCTACAAGACGTAAATGACTTTATTTAAATGTTGTACATATATTTTAGGATAGAAATGGCTTTTTTGTCGGCAGGTGGATTGCTATTGTTGAACATGAAATTTAATTATACTAAAGCAATCTTATTGTGGCTTTCTGACCACAATAAAATATATTCATCGAACGTTGTTATCTAACAAAGTTCGATGAATATATTAGCTAAAAAGGGTATATCGCGAAAATATAAAATTATCAAAAATTTATATTTTTATAATTATAATGATTCTATAGAGAAAGAACATAATTGGGATATAACTACGTGAATTTAATATAATATTTAGATGCATAAAAATCAGTGTTATCATGTTGTCAATTTATCGCGAATATATATATGGAGAAAATTTACAACTCTTAATTAGATTATGCTTACGACATACTTCCTCTCCGGGACAACATTGGTCCGGAGAATACTTTCTATAGCAATCTGGATTCGCTGGTCCGTGGAAACAATCAACTATGGCACAATTAAACGAGGCGCTATATTGAAAGCAATTACGTAGTTTTAATAAGTGAAATTTAATAATTAAAATATTAAAAGGAGACAACAATGAAAAAATTGATGTGAAAGTCTTTACTTACATGTCATCATGTCTTAGGGAGCAGGTGCAACCAATGTCACAAGGATTCGCATCTTCGTCTTTGAGTTTCTCTCCGACCGCGTACTCTTTACCATTGACATAACACTTGGAAGTGGATCTCTCTTTTAGATGATCACAGTTGTATTTTATCGCGCAACAATCGCCCTCTTTCTTAAACACCGGGATACAACCGAGAACCTCGTAATACGCCAGTGGACCCGGACATTTTGTTTTATCGCATTCCTCTTTACAAAAACAAAGAGCTTAAATAAATTTAATGTGATATATTACGGACTGTGATAAAAATGGATGTTTACTAGTCGGATAAAAGAATCGTTCTGAGTGCTTAGAGTTGCGTCGTTATTCGTCTAACGGAATTTTGAGTGAGACAGAATTATTCACGAAGTCAAAATGTCAAAGTTTATACAATTGTACTGAATCAATTAAAAAAAATTTCTCAAAAATGCGTCGTATCGTTATCTCTTAAATCTTATTACATTTGATAAAAGCATGTTTTTAATTGACAAAGTAGTTAATAAAATGATTATTATATTAAGCGTGCAATTGCAATGCATTTATAAAGAATTTGACGGTTGCATAAAAAATTTAATAGCTTAAACAGTATTTTTTTCGCGATTTTGCCATGAATTTATTATTATAACTGGCGCTGTAACTCGAGATTATATGATAAAATATTCGATCAAAAATAATAAATGCCTTAACTATTGCCTTACTGTAAGATTACGCAGATGAAATAAATATTCGAATAACTCTTTTTACAACAATTTATCGCACGTTTCCCGTAAGTGTCATCTCCATCGTTTGGGACTCACCTTGATCAACCGCGACTGTGACAGTGATGAACGCCAAATAGGCGCATATGTGAATGAGAGAACGAGAGCCACGACGTGTCATGTTCGAGCAATGTGAAAACTTTCGCGACTTGCGTCTGCGCTGCATCATTTATACTTCGACCAATGACCACGATCTGTACACGAGAAAGACAGTGAATATATGAATGACGCAGACGCATGCATCAGAGATATGATATTGGAAGAGATGGAAGAGGGGAAATAGTACGTATATGCGAGAGTGAATTGAAACATACGCGAGAAAGAGAGTTATAGAGAATATCTAGGAGGCGCGATAGAGAGGAATATGCGTATTGGAGGAGAATGAAAATGAGTATGAGTATGAGAGAGAGTATGAGAGAGAGAGAGAGAGAGAGAGAGAGAGAGAGAGAGAGAGAGAGAGAGAGAGAGAGAGAGAGAGAGAGTCATAAGCCTGCGTAGAGACAAAGAAAAATCTGGTAAGCAATATGAAGTCCTCTTGACCATATTTATCTTCATTTTGGATAAGAGTGAAACTAGTAACGTAAAATTCAATGAAGAGTTACTCAAAAAATCGGAGACTCACATAATGCAATTATAAGTAACCATCACAGAAATAAACTACAAAAAATATAGTTGCGTAGTGACCAATTAATTATTTACCTTAACGTTGAACATTTTTTAATGTTATTTATAATTAAATATATTTATAATTGCAAATATATTTATATATTTATAATTTCAAATATATTTATAATTTCACAGACTCAATATGCTAGTATTGGTCTATCATGGTTCACTGACCACATCCATCTTTTAACTAACTATTAATTGATTTATTTTAGACTATCATATGATTTATTTTGACCACTGATTTGTCCGTGTGTGTTCGTTATCATTACTGAAATATATGTTTCTTCAGGGAAAGGAATTTGAAAAATTTACACTCATGCGTGTAATGCGTGTTCGTGATTTCCCCTTACTCAATGTTCCCATTCCTTTCTCTTGTCATACGAATCAATGTACATAGCAAGTTGCGTCAAATTTATTACATATTTATATATTAAATTCAATTTTTAATAAACGAAAAAATAAAAATATTAACAAGGAAAATTTTACGTAACTATAATAAAATTGTGTCACATTAATACTTTCCATATAAATATTGAATATTGCATTTAAAGAATATTATCAATGAGAAATCAAAATATATTTTGAAGTAAAAGTATATCATACTCGAATCGACATTTCGAGCTGTTCATAATATCGATTCATAAACTACGATCCCGATTTATTTGACACTTTTGATAATAACTCATAAACGTGTTGTTGCAATCATTACGATAGTAAACTCCAATTTGGATTGTAGAATACTGATAGCTCGATTAATCGAAGATAACACAAGCGACATCGACCCTGAACCCTTGGCAAAGTTACAGGACACCTTTAGCTTTCCGATATCCGAATACCAATAATCAACCAAATCTTAAAGTATTATATATGAAATAGAGGTAGAAAAGACTGAAAAATATAATAAAATTAGAAATAGCCCAATATTTAAAAAAGAACCCCTTTACCGATCATCGCCAAATTCAATACCAACCTTCCTTAAATGATACTCTATCGATTAAAAAAAAATTAAGCCCGATATCTCAATATTTGCGGAAGTTAGAGCAACCACGGACATCAAATCCGCACATACACACACACACACACACACACACACACACACACACACACCACACACACACACACACACACACACACACACACACACACACACACACACACACACACGGACATCTTTTTTAATGCGATATTTCGACGTTTATAGAACACTCTGAACATATTAGCATTAAAAACTCAAAAAACAATCTTTTCTTTGGTTTCTTCTACCCCTACTTCATATATAATTCATTTAAATTTGGTCGACTAGATCCAACTTTTTTATATACGCAATCAAAGGTTCATATACGAAATTTACGAAAACAAAGCTTCCTCTATGAGGAAGCAAAAAATGTAATACATAATTAATAATTTTAAGGTAAATACATTTTAATTAATATTTTTACAATACAAATGAAGATTTTAAGATAAATACATTTTTATTGATTTTCTTCTCGCTTGCCTATTATTTTAATCAGTCCTTGCATTAGGATTGAGGACATTATTGTTTACAAATCGAAAGAATACTGAAGAGGACCCAAACGGAGAGTCGAAAAAATGGAGAGTCGAAATGTTTTGTTGTAATATATGCAAATAACAAATAATATTTATAATTATAAAAAAAAGAAAACTTTTAAATAATAACGACAACGTCCAACCAGGCTTACATGCTTTATATTTTAGGAATTGATTTTTATTTCGGAAAAGCTTATGAAATAGATAAATATAAAATAATATAATATATTTGTATATAGTATTGATACTATATTTATACAATACATATTATTGTTTCACGTAATACAATAATCTACAGAAACAATGAATATATATAGATGTATTTACATCCTTATCCATAAGATTATGCACCACTTGAACAAAGTTTTCGATCTTTGGAATTTTCCGCGGATCTTCTTTTAATAATAAATCATCTTCATCACTACTGGATGATGACGAAGAAAGCAAATTTAATAGTCCAAATGCTAATCGTGCATTTCGTGAATTTGAAACATTGTCACCATCCCACGCAGCCATGCATATTGCACTGAACTGACACCGTCTCTCGGAGCTCGTGCCAAATTCTCGCACTATAGTGCAAAAACTCGGCACTAGACTTCCCAGTGAAACAGCGCGCACCGTTTTCGCGCGCACCGAAACGCCCAGTGAAACACGTGTTGCCTGCGGTGAGTGCGCACTCAGTGCGTACTAGTTCTCCCAGTGAAAAACGCTAAGAGTTGAGGCCCGGGACTACTGCTCCGTTTAATCCGAAGTATCCGCGCGTACTTGTATATGGAAAAAAAATTCCCTAACTATTTCTGTGTTTTAAAGATTGTTTTCACACTTGTACATTTTGGTTAAAAAAGCGTCATGACGATAATCGTACCAAATCATGGTCGTATTGCCCTGACAATTATAATTGGCCAGTAGAGTCGATTAATATTTCCGTTGCTGTTTATTATTTTTGACTGGGAAAGTAAATGTGATTTATTCTGTAAATTTTTTACTCAAATTTTAGAGCGGCTACTCTACCGGAGTGATACGATCTCACTCTAAAGCTATAGTTAGTCACGGCTCACTAAAGCTCGACTAATAAATGACTCTAACAGAGTGAAATTTTCCACTAAAAATTGTAGCATGACACTTCTATGGACATTGATTCACTGTACTCGAAAAGAGTACTCTTTCACTCAAATGTGTGTGTGTGGAATGCGACTTACTCCAACTTATAGAGCGCAAGTTTACTCTTTCTTAGAGTGGCGAATCACTCGAAGTGCACAGACTCAGTTCTCACTTTCAAATTGTACGATAAAAATATTTTCCACACTTAAAAAAGCCGTGTAAAAAATTTTAATGTTGACGTTTTTTCGCGCGATGCTGATTGATTCTCTCACTATATTACTTCGGCTGCGTTTCGATATTCACTGCCAATACTGAAAATCTATAGTTTACGTTACGTATACTATAGATTTTCAGTACTGGCAGTGAATATCGAAACGCAGCTTTCGTGAGCATCTATCATCGCATATTTTGAGAGTTTTGTGTATCAAGGAGTTAATATAGTGTAATATATAATAGTAATATCATATAATATAGTATAAGAAACTAAATATAGCGCGCGCGTAATGCGCGTCTGTGTTGTCTAATAATATATAAAAAGAAAAGAAAGAAGCATACATTTGAAAAAAAGCGGACTGCCGAATGTAATCGGCGCAAATAATGGAGGTCTTCTACACGATGAACTGCTTATATTAAATTACTGAACTTTATTTAAATTCTTAAATTAAAAATGTGTATAGTCTGTACGGAAAAATTATAAATTTAACCTTCTATTGTAATTACAAGTTGGTCAAAATAAAATGGCCTAAAATGATAAGACTGTTTGTACAAACAAATGTTTAAGCAGTTATATCTGCTTTTCTCTATTATGGTTTTTTGTTGGTATATTTTTGCATAGAAACACTATTAAAATAAAAAGTATACATGACGCTTTTTTCTTATTTTTAATATCTATTATCAGGCTTAAATTATTCCAATTTATAGTTGTTATATGTATATTTTTACATTGCATTGTTACTAGTGTCCGACCTTCGGCTTCAGCTTTGGCTTCAATCACTTTCGGCCACTTTCGGCCACCTTCGGCCACCTTCGGCCACCTTCGGCCACCTTCGGCCACCTTTGGCCACCTTCGGCCAAAAATTATACCTTCAGCAAAACAGTCGGCTTTGGCCAAAATCAGTCGGAAGGCTTAGCAGAAGCCGAAGGTTGATCTACATAGGCGCGCGGACGTTGCAAGTGTGTGCCGGCGATTTTTAGTCTAGTATTCTAGTTTTAATATCAGATTTATTAATAACTTTCCACTTAAATCGTGATTAATATTAATAATTAATATTAATATAGAAATATTAGGAATAAAAGAAAACTGATTTCTTTTTTAAAAATATAATAACGGCAGTAAAAAATAATTTACTTTTTCAAAGCAAAATATAAAAAGGACGAAGTGATTGTTGTTTTATTTTAGTTACATATGATTAAAATATTGAAAATAATAAAAAATAAATAAATTTGTGCTTGTATTATTTTAAATTTTACGTCACACAATGTGCAAGTTTTATAGATAAAAGCGCCCCTGGACAGATCCCACGGTCAATTTTCCCGACAACAAAGGACAATCGCCATCTCTTGCCATTTTCTGCCGGAACACGGTCAGTTCGAATTCTTATAAGAAGTATACGTAACGGTCTGCGACCTGCAACGTTAAGGTAACTAATCACAACTTAAAAGAATTTTTTGCATGCACTGAAGCTTCGGATAGAACTCATGTCTCGTTACGATCTGATGAGGATTCGTCAAATATAGTGATATATTTACTTGATGTAGCATTAGATCGCGTAATTGAGGTCGCATCTGACTCTTCATCGATTTTGATCGCCTTTTTTGTGGTGAATCTATATGGGCTATAGTTAAGCCCTGCAAGAGCTTTTCATCGAATGCGCCTTGTAATAAAAGTTTATTATTCTTTATTTTTTAATTTTTAAAGATTTATACATTCTCTAAAAATTTCTTAAACAATATAATAACGTAAGGATACACACGTTTTATAAAGATAATCATTCTAACGTATCTGCCAAGGCAGGTAGAAAATTTGAAAGCTAAGGACATTCAAAAGCGAAGGATCTAGAACTATGGTAGGGACCGGGGAAAAGGTCGGTCGAGTATTGTTCCCTAACAATAGGGGAAAGGAAGGCAAAACGGCACCTGCAGGTATATAACACGGACCGCTCTCAACATATTTAAACCATTAGCACTCTGTAGTGGTAACCAGCGTTATGAATAGTATGTCTCCCATTCACATTCGGTCAGTGCGCTCAAAACTGTCATTCGTCGGCACTGTAATTTAACAAGATAAGATTTCTTTTTTATGGTTTGATCTAAATTTTACGATTTTCAACTAGCCTTCAGTTTATCTTTGGATTTATCGTAATAAATTTTACTAACGCATATATAAATTAATATTGTTTCTTTTTGTTTTAAAGTAAAAAAAATTTAAAAAAATAGTACAACATAACTTAAAGTTTAGAGAGTGATTTAATCAGTACCCAAAAGGCAAAATGGCCCGGGCAAAACGAACCGAGCAAAACACATGGTCTGTTAATGACGTTATGGCATTGTTCAAGCGTTATTATTGTTATTTATTAATTTAGATATATGATAACCACAAACGAAAAATAAATCGACAGTTTTGGGACAAAAATAGTATGAAAAATGCTATTGTAAAAATTGCTACTGGTGCAATGGCTCTCAATAAGGCGTCGACTTTATATAATGTGCCAAAAACAACTTTAAAAAGAAGACTGACTAAATATAAATTCTACTAAAGATATTGACAAAGCCACAGAAAAAAAATGGGTAGGTCCATTTTGCCTTTAGGAGTAGTCGACCGTTTTACCTTGCTATGAAGGTAAAATGGATCAAAAAAAAGATATTAAAAATCATTTAATATCTTTTTTATCTGTGATTTGATTAAAGTTTGATTAATAGATAATAAGGAAAAATAAATACTGATTTGTTATGTTATAATAATTTTATAATAAAGCTTACTGTTTCTGCGTAAATATTTTTTTTCGTTAAGTGTGCCGTTTTGCCTTCGTTTTCCCTATAGGCCCTAACGGTTACAAAATCAAACTTGTTCTGTACGCGAAAGCAGTCGGACGTATAACTCTTGTGAGATTGTGAGATTGTGAGTTTATCGTGAAGTACTCTACCGATCGCTTGAATTTTTAAGAATAAAAAACTTTTCTTATAAAGCGCATTCGATGAAAAGCTCTTACAGGACTTAACTATAGCCCATATATGTAGATTCACCACAAAAAAGATGATCAAAATCGGTGAAGAGTCAGATGCGACCTCTCCTGTCAATATAATAACATCCAAGTTTTCAGTCTATTATATCAAGAAGCGTGCTTTTCGGTGGATTCCCCAACCTTCTCACGTAGTGGGAAATGTGCATATCTGACCCTGCTCTCCAAACGATGTCGGAAATGTCGACCGCGAGGATCGGCACAAAAGACGGACCTTTTCATTGCTCTGAGGTTCTTGCCTGCGCACTATTAAAACTGCTATCACAGTATAAGAATGCGTCTATAGTGAGGTAATCATCCTTAACTAAAAGTCAACCCCGATAGAAAAAGATTTATAAAATTATATGACAAAATCTGGATGAAATTTGGAATGCTGCAATTACGTGTCTCAATATTTGCAACAATACTTGTAGAAATTTAATTTTTAATTATAGTGTAAAAATATTGATAAATATTTGCACAATTTATTTCTAAGTAAATGGTATTTCAGCAAAACAGCAGCATTATGGCGAATTATGTTACAAATATTTGCAAAATTAAATTTGGAAAGAAATTGTGAAATAATTGAGTATATATTTCAGTTTTTATTACGTTACTCGTGTATTATGTAGCATATTCTGTGTTTGCCAGGTTGCCCTTGGATGGCATCCTTTCTCGTATGTAAAATATGATGAACGGTGGTATATATGTATATGTATTTATGTAACTGTTATGTACTGTTATACATCAGTGTTTGCTGATTCATGCATTATAGGTTTTTAGAAGTTTTTCCCCAAAATTATGCTCTGGTATAAAATCGTCATTCCAATTTTCTCTAAACCAAAATTTACAATCTTATTCTTGCTGCTCTTATTACTCCGTCTTGACAATTATGGTCTCATATCATAGTTACATCATATGTTTTAAAGAAAAGATTGCAATTAAAGAAAAGATTGCAATTGTCACACAATGGCTTCTCGCTACAATGCTATTGCTGTAATAATCACGAACATATGGATACTCGATTACATGTAAATAATTCAACATTATGTTCTGGTGTTATCATTCTGACTGACTTTTAATTATAGCTTTTAGATATGAATTTCCGGGAATAAACTCTTAACTAACAAGATGCTTCGAGCGGCTATTAAGTTTATGACATATAGGTGTCGATATGTTTTTTTCTTTTTTATTCCCTCTCATTGTTCTTTGTTTTTGGCTTGATATCTGTGTCCCTTTGTATTTCGTTGTTTTTAGAGTGTACTTGATAAGGACCAAAAACAATGGTCGAAACATCGTCATATATACAAAAATCAGGGGTCATGTATAAACATTATAATAAATTACCAGTTTGGTCGAAATAAATGGTTCTTTCTTGTGAACTTATTCATGTTACATGCAGATTAAAGGCACGTCCGTGCAGGAAAGTGCAATTTTAAAAACACATTGAATCCTAGAAGAGAAGAATAATCGGTGTTTGCTGGGATAATTTTACTTCTAAATGTCGAATATGTAAATAATTGTGCAAAATTTAAATCTAAAATTGAATTTGCCAATTTTTGTGCAAATGTTATTCAGAAATTTCATGTTTGCAAAACCGCTGCGTTATGGCGAATCATCTTAATGCAATAATCGAGAAATTCCTCTCAATTGAATGAGGCAGTTATTGTACAATATTTGCGCAATTTTTCTATCGGAGAAGAGCTTTAACACATTGAATGAAATCAAGAAACAGAATTGGCATATAAATTATAATACCGCAACGAAAAAAATAGGAAATAGGTATTAAGTGGCAGAATTCATAGATATTCAATTAAATTTTTAGATCTCGAGATCGGAGTGTCTTAGATAACTGTGATATCGTAGTAGGTGTTGGCGGCGAGTATGATCCTCCCAGACATCGATACGACCATCACGTGAGGTAAAATAACATACTTTTTACTGATACACTATTAAAGAAAATCTCTGTTTTCGCCACATCGTTATTTTTTCCTTCCTCGTATCAGAGAATTCCAGGAATCAGTGAGTACCATTGTAAAGAAATCAGGGTACAATTGGACAAATAAATTAAGCAGTGCGGGATTGATCTACTGCCATTTTGGTCATGATATATTGAAGAGAATACTTTCGGACGTAACCAAGGACGTACTCGAGGATACAATCGTTGATGAAATCTTTAAGATCATTTACGATACGTTTATCCAGGAAATCGACGCTATAGATAACAATGGGCAAATGTACGATGCAGGGCCATTGTGATGTTACAAAACGCTTCTCCAGAATAATTGCATCTGCATTTGTTTCAGTTATCGATCAATTACCGATTTAAGCGCGCGCGTAAGCAGATTAAACTACCAGGATGAGAATATCAAGACACAATTTGAGAAAGCCATAGCTTTGGCTCAGGATGAATTTTTGGAAATTTCGCACGTCACGAAGAACATTTGGTTACCGTCAATTACAGACATGCGACGTGCTGTAGAGAATCGGTTCGAAGTAAGAAAAACTCTTTTTCTAGTTCTCTTTTTGTTTTAGATATACTTTCGACTATCGTTTAATGTAAAACATTCTTGTAAGGTTGATTCGAGCGGAGAGATAGTAATGGTGCCACAATCATCGCGGTGCCAAAATATGTGGCGGTTTGTGTTTTATTTGGCAGAGGAAATGAACGTCTCGCCATCAATAAAGTACGCCATTTCTAAGACTGGGAATAGTTATCGTATTAGGTGTATGCCGGTTAGTTCCGAGCGCGCAATGTTATTGCCGGAAGCGTGGGGCGGTTTGCAGAGTGATGCCCTTGTAAAAGTCTGTGGAATTGAAGGCGCTTTACGTGTAGATTCCAATCGGAAAACCGGCGTTCACAAAACTAAAAACGGCGCAATGGCTATGGCGCGAAAAGCGCTCAAAATTGGGAAAACTGTTCAAGGTGGAGAAGAATGACTATGTCTAGACCATTGATTTTCTTTCGAATTTTTATGACAATTATTGTAATTTTTTAAAAAGATTTTTTTAATTAAATGCAACTCGATCTTCTACATTTTGTTCTATTTAAAGACTCCGATCATTTAACACTCATATTAAATCCCAATATAAGAAAATAAATTCATCTTTCGAATGGTCGTGCGTCAAATACTTTTAAATATATTTAATAAGAACGAATAAAAAATTGCATACACTTATTATATAGATCGGAAAGAGATGGCACCACCTAGACAGCAAAATCCTCCCCAGCCTGTACCGCAGGTGCCTCCGCAGCCTCCACAAGCATCTGGTGTCAACTCTATCGAACAGCAGCAACAGCAGCAGCAACCGCAACAACAGCAACAACAGCAACCTCAAAATAATGCTGGAGGTACCTTCCCGCCTTAGAATTCGATACCACCAATTAGTAATTAGTAATTAGCACGATAAAACAGCTCGTTTGAAACAAAACACTAACAAAAACTGTCTTAAAACTTATATTGATCCGATTCGCCTCGGTCTACCCTAAGTTATTTGATGGATAGAGTATCATTAAAGGAAGATTGTTATTGAGGATCGGTGAAGAGCTTACCGATTTCTGCTTAAAGTGTATAAGATGTACATGTACATGTAATTTTATATAGAGTATCATTAAAGGAAGGTTGTTTTGAATTTTGCGAGGATCGGTGAAAGGGTTACCGATTTCTGCTTAAAAAATGTGTAAGATATTTGATGGATAGAATATCATTTAAGGAAAGTATTGAATTTGGTGAGGATCGGTGAAGGAGTTACCGATTTCTGATAAAAAAGTTACATGTATAAGTTATACATGTAATTTTACATAGAGTATTATTAAAAGAAGGTTGGTATTGAATTTAGCAATAATCGGTAAAAGGGTTTTTTCTTTATAAAATTTCGGATTTTTTGAGAAATGTCCGTGGTTACTCTAACTTCCGCCAATTTTGAGATATCGGGCTATTTATGATTCTATTATATTCTTCAGTCTTTTCTACCCCTATTTCATATATAATTCTTTAAGATTTGATAGTTGATTAGACCCAGCTTTATACGCGATTAAAGGTCCATATGCGAAGTCCATATATGGACCATGTAGCCTGAACTCCCAAAGTCAACATCGATTGACATTGCGTAAAACCCCATTTGTGCTGTAGCTAACCCTCTATCAATTTATATAAAAAGATTAAATTTAAAATTTTAAAAAGTGTGTAAATTAGAAACTTGCACATTGCTTCCTCATCATTACAGATTGCTACCATTGCTCCCATTTTATTTCGCTCATAAAGCTTCCTCTATGAGGAAGCCAAACTAATAAAAATTAATAATGCATAACTAATAATAATTATGCATTGAATAAAATACAAGCTTCTTCATAAGAGGAATTTTGTGAGCGAAATAAAATAAGAGCAATGGTAGCGATCTGTAATTATAAAGAAGCAATGTGCAAGTTTTTAATTTGCACACTTTTTTGTTTTTTTATTACATAAAACAAAAAGAAAATATTTAACACAATGAATCACTTTTTACTTCGCCAGTCAAATAATAAAACAACAATAGAAATATTAATCGACTCTACTGGCCATTATAATCGTCAAGACAATACGACCACGATTTGGTTCGATTATCATCATGTAATCTTTGATACTTATATATATAAGCATCTCATTTAAATAATTAAATTTATTGCAAAAAATATTACCTTAGCCAGGGTTCGAACCTGGAACCTCCTCATTCCGTGTGGGTGTCGTCCTTGTAAAGTAGGCTTTAAAGTAGGCCCGTTCAACCGTTAGGTGTCAGGATTGAGGGCAGCAAGAAAGGATTTCCATAGGGGCGTAGTAGGAGAAACACACAACTTAAACACGAGGACACCCACACGGAATGAGGGAATTCCAGGTTCGAACCCTGGCTGAGGTAATATTTTTCGCAATAAATTTAATTATTTAAATGAGATGCTTATACAGGGTGTCTCTGACCACCCGTATCACCCGATTTATTCGTAAACGCAACATTTTAGAGAAAAATGTTTCAGACAAAAGTTGTATGGTTTCAAGGGGTATATAAGATGGTGTCATTTGTTTGACCTTGGATGGTCGTTTAAAGCTCACGTGAACGACACCTTTAATTTCTTACTTAAAACGCCTTATATTGTAGTATATCGTTTGAAAGGGCATAAAATAAGAAAGATTTTGGCGCAAGGTAGAGGTCGATACGTTAACCCATTCAAAAGTTATTTAAGGTTAAATATTGGCGTTCTCAAACTTTGACCCCAAAATAACTCCCGAACGGATCAACGTATCAATTTCTGGGTTGCGCCAAAAATTTTCTTTTCTTATGCTTTTTCTAACGATATACTACAATATTGGAAGTTTTACTTACAATTTTTTAAAGCCCCAGGGAAACTGCAACTCAAAAATTTCAAATGCATTTAAGTTTTTTATATATATGATTTAATTAGCGTGCAATATAGATATACGTACCTGGTCATTCTCAAGCGCAACCGTATCTTTAAGTTCCAGATCGAAATGAGGATCGCAAGCGAGGGCGGGCAAGGAGGAGCGCAAGCAAACAAGCTTATCGATTACTATCGCACAAGCTATCGCACAATGTGTACTTTTTCTTCGTCAGAATTCTCGTACTCGATGTTTGGCTGTTGAGTCGGTTTACTGGCATTAAGAAGTGGCTGCAAGAGAAAGGCCCGAGGATTCTTTGGATCGCGCGTCTAACGTTACTTCTTCTGGTTGGGGCTTGCATCGCGCAGATTATTTTACTATTGCTGGATCTCCATGCAATATCCAATACACTGGAAAAAAAAATTCTAGAATTAGAATTATCTTTAACAAAAGTTTCGCTCGACGAAGCAGAATTATCTTTATTTCAATTAAATAAATATGAGATTATTATTATGAGAAACGCTAAGAGTGTCGTTTACTGACGTGTTCAGACGTGTTCGGTCATCTATACTCAGAGTGTGAAATATATACAATAAATAGAGTAGGGGAGACCGGGGCTAGACCGTTAGTTTTTTTTTTATGCCGATTTTTAACAACAAAATAAATAATTGTAGTTAAATGTGGTATACCACTGTAAAGAGTGAACCTTTAGCTACAAAATTTATATAGGAAATTTTTATCTATGTTGCTTTGTTTAACCGGTATAAAGCAAAAACGACAACGGTGGAAAAATTGAAATCTCAAAAATGTCGGGGTTGAACCGCCACCCTCCCGGGATAAATTAGTTTCAGGTTTGATCGGCCATGAAATATTAAATATCTACACTGGATTCGTGTTCAGCATGCATTACTCTTTATAATCAGCAGCATTTATAATCACGTACCTCGAGATTTGGAGAGCAAATATTATTGCAGATATTACAAAATTTCCACGCGCAGAAAATTTCACTTTTCACCACGAAAACACGTTTGCCTCCGTAAAAATCATAACACGGCAGGTAACCTGCCGAAACTCCGTTGGTCACATGGGTACCATAAGCAGCGTTTACAATGTTAATAGCGAGTTCGCACAATATGCAGGTTCCGAGATATTTGATTTGGCGGATTACCCCGTTAGGGGGATTACCCCCGACCGGTCTAGCCCCGGTCTCCCCTACTTAGTGTGTTAAGAAAACGAACTGTTTATTACCTGCCCGTCTCGTCACATCTTATAGCGTTCCGAGCGATAGTTTTCCAATAATTATATCGGGATTATATTAAGTAAATATGCCATATCTAACGAAGACCCTGTTGAGCTTGACTTTAGTCCGTGCTAAATATGCCAGGGAGGAAATTGGTAGGGAAGAGTTGGATAATACTGATCCCCGGGAGAAAGAGATTTATGATTATAATATGATGCAATTATATATGAATTTTGTCTCTATATGATCATATATAATTATATATAATCATATATAATCATATATGAACATATACATATAATGACATTATACATATGTAAATATATATAATCATAGGGGAGACCGGGGCTCGTTGGCACAAGAGGCAAGTTGGCAATGCGTTCCGTTTATGTATTTATAGCGAAAAAAAAACAATGGAAAAGTTATCACAAAATATCTCTTATATGACATAGGTACTTTTCCCAAAGTTTTATTTGATTAAAATATTACACAAGTATTACAATAAAAAGAGAGAAAACTCTGATTCAAGAGGTGGCAAGTAAATTTTCGAGCGTTTCAAAATATCGTATTAATATTCTTCAGCTTGAGAAGTAAATCAAAGTCACGTATCATTAATTAAAAGAAAAGTTTCTGTTACTATACGACATGTTATTTTGACTAACAGCTACTGCTACTGCAATAAATTACTATTTATTGTAATAAAATGACTGAAATAAAACGTATGTAGAGATGAGGGTTGGCTCATATCAACAAGGAATGCTTAGCTTGACTTGTTGCCGCGCGCGTGAGACCTGTTTGAGCATGTGATTTGCTACCTACAATGCTGATAGAAGCTATAAGATATATATTTATATTTATATTTTTATGTTAAAGAAAGCTAAATCTAAAATAGTTTACAATTGTTTTTCAGTGCAACAGCATTTTGCTATTCGATCATTACAAAATAATTTTAAAAGATACAATCTTTATCAAGAAGTACGTATCTGTTACCCGTTTTATGTTTCTGTTACGTTTTCATTAATTTAACATGGACTTTTGTCGCATAGCATTACCCTACTATCGGGGCAAGTTGGCTGCAATGCAGCATGTTCATATTTCACTTATTACAAAGAAACTATACAGAATACAGGAGATTTTTCTGGCATGAAAATGTAGAGAAAGGTTCTCTCTATCATATTAGTACTGTTTAATCATGATAATTAGTTGTATAAAACCTCAAATGCCGAAATTGTGAAAACGGTGCCAACGAGCCCCGGTCTTCCCTACTCTAAATATAATAATGATAATTAGTTGTAATAGAAAATTGAACTAAACTTTAAGTATAAATAAAATCATTGTTTACGAGATTAACTATTCTGCATTAATTTGGTAATCTTAACATAACATTAATTTTCGTCTTTTTCTTGCCGTGTAGATTTGTCAAATATGTATATCTATAGAGTTTTGCATATTATATTAGCACAATTACAGATTTTATATCTATAGGTATGTATAAACCAAACAAACAAAAGGTATCATATTGCTAAAACATACACATATTCATATTTTATTTAAAAGTTGTTATTAGTAAAATATAATGTGTTTTTGTATGTAATATTCGGAAGAAACTTCTTTAAAAAAATCATAATTTAATATCTTTTGATTGTAATAATATTATCGTATGCAGCAAAAATAGTTCCTAATTTTGTTTTATTTTAGAGAGTAAAAACGCAAAAATAAATATTTTCTTTTACATAAGTAATTATTGATGTAATTATTTAGGTAAATAAATATTGCTATTTTTTAATAACAGAATTTTTATATCTTTATTGTAAATGTTAATAATTTTTGTGGTAAGCTAATTACTTATGTAACATAATATTAAGGGGATCCTGCAGCCGTATGATTTACCGACATTATCGTTTTCACATAAATCTTTTAATTGGCTTTATAGAATTGCAAAAATCTTTTACAGAATTAAAGTACGCACAAAAATCTAGGCTAGCAAACGCGATTTTATATAAAAAACACCAAAAAATTAAAAATGTTACTTATTTGGGCACATACAGCTGTCACCTGACGACAATATTTGGTTAAAACAAAAATTCTGCAGTTTATACATACATAATGTTTGTCTCCTAGCCTTAGGAAAACATGTAGGAATAATATCGTGCAAGTAGAAGTAAGATTCAATGCGTACAATAAAAGAAAAATGTGAATTTTATTTTAGTACTGCAAATACGGATGCAGAATGACAAGAAGAGCAGCAACAGTAGTTGTCGAATCTTGCAAGAGATGGCGAGCAATCAAACAAGGACAGATGTCATTTCGTTAGACAAAGACAGATATAGGGAAAACAAAATTAGAAAGGTTGACATTATCGACATCGAGGAAGTTCGTCTGTCACTGCAGGATCCCCTTAAGTTACACACTTTTTAGATATATTCCATTTAGTTAATTTATTTAATATGATTGCGATTGTTTATTTGATATGATTGCTTTTTCTAATTTTTATAACAGTTTCCTTAATTATAAACTAAATTTTAAGAAAATAATCTAAATATTACTAAACGATGAAAAAAATTAAAAGAAATAAATGTATTGTAATTCATAAATATATTAAAAAAGTTAAATTTCTTTTTTGTACACTTTTATTATGCATTATTTAATTTATTTAATTTTTTAAAAATTGTTTAATGCGACTTAATATGAGAATCATGTACTTTCATATTCAGGCAAGCGTGAATAAGAAATAAAGACGGATACTTAATTTCTGTACACTGTTGGAAAATTTGTGTTAAATATAACATAAATCGCATGTCCCAAACGGTCCACTCAAATTTTTGTGTTAATTTAACATAATATGGATGTGTTAAATGGTAACACCGATACTATGTTAAAATATTTCAACAGAAAAGAAATGTAATTCTGATCGTAATTTGAGGTTAATTATGTGTACAATTAACATAACTTTTATGTTGAAGTTAAGATTGTAAGATAAAATCAACACTCTTTTTCTGTAAATTTTTATTCCCACTTCTGTTATAGAGTAAAATCAACACTCTTTTTCTGTAAATTTTGACACATTTAACAAATACGTTCAAATTGTGTTACTTTAACATATTCTTTAAATTATTTTAATAATTTTACTTTTTAAATTTGTTAAGTTCAATTAACATAGCAGGCATATGTTAAATCTACACATGTATGTGTTGATTATTTTACACAAAAATAAAAATAAAAATTTAGATATTGCTGAAAATTCTAAGCAATATATTTTTCAAATTTTACATAAGTTTATCGAAAATACGACGCAACAACATTAATGCCATATGCCAATAAGTTGATCGGCCAATTAACTCACTTACCGATTGCTGCTGCTGTTGCACTCCCTTTCCGGGGGGTTGGTCCTGGAAATATAATAAATGTAATCATTCATTAACATAATTATTGTTTATTAAATAACTACTTTAATTAGAGGTTGAATAAGATTAGTAAAATATTTTTGTGCAATACAGACTTATTGTATTTTCTTAATTTTCGAACACAATATTTTAACTACTTTCTTATTTAAAACGTAGCAGAATAATTACTACGATAGCAAAAAATAAACATATTTAATATAAGAATATTTGATATAATTTTGATAATACTATCCTAATTAAAATCTCATCACGTATAATTTCCTTTACATATAAATACTAGATATATATTATATTTATAAATTTTATTAACTATAGAAATAAGGTTTTTTAATTTTGTACTTAAATTGTGAAAATACGAACGAAAAGTCTCGCAAAGAGATATAACACGTAATAAACTAAATAATAAATTTACCGAGTTGCTCCGCCGATGCTATATTCTCGCCGAGAAAAGTTCCGCCGACATCTCATCTTCTCGAACCACGCGTATTAATAATGATCGCCCGATATTTTATTCGGCACTCCCGACAGTAATATATTACACACGAACGCGGTAGTAACGCGGGAGGCGCGCGAGAGTTGAACTTGTCGCGATGCAACAGGTAATAACGATGCACGACGTAGCACCTTACGAACGCGATTATTTATTCATTTCCACGCATCACACCGTCACTCGCGTGTTAGAAATGATTGTTCGCAAATATTCATCACTCTCGATATCGTATCTACGCGCAATTCACGCTTGGAAAACGCGAAAAGTATATACGGAGCGTCCCACCCGGAGCGAAGTAGCGGCAAGTATGGCGGCGCGGCGAGGCGACCCGATAGTGCAGTGGCGCGACGAGACAGTTGGCGCCGCGCCGCGTCGGCGCGTGACGTAGGGTGACGTCACGTAACGCACGGAGAGCGCGGCAAGATGAATTTGAATTAATGCTCGCAGAAATACGACGCTGTAAAATAGTAGTTATTAGTTGCTTTCCATTTACATCAAAACTCAGATAATTCTCACTTGTGACGTCATAACTCAGTTGAATGCACGTTCCTTTTGCATGCTGACAAGTGAGATTTAATTGAGTTTTTATCCACAATCGAGACCGTGTGCTTTAATGAATCTAATAGACTCACATTAAAAGTGAGGCTATGAATCTGTATTGTTATGCGATAGTTTTGTCATCAAAATAAGCAGGTAAATACAAAATTACATATCTTACCTGAGTATAAAATACTCACATAACTGAGTGACTCAGATCACTTGAGTGTAAATGGAAAGCAACTATTATTTCACGACTATTACGGGCGATAATCGTTTTTCTTAATAATGCTTTAATCTTAATACATATCGCGCTTTGAAGTTTTTATCTGTTTAAATATAATTCGCTGACGATTTTGAGATACATCAAATTGAACTGTACATTGAATTAAACGTCTCTTCAAGAAATACAATCTATCTTGTTCAGTTGGAAAATACTGTCTTGTTAATTAATTTATCGTTTATATTACGCTGGATTTTTATGTTTTAAGAGAAATACGAAAATTATGTAATTTTAAAACATCAAAATATTGCTTGCGGCTTTATTCCTTCTTTCCTAAAACCATGAACTCGAAATGTATTGAATCCTCTTTTCCGCAATGCTGATTGGCTATCTCAATTAAGTGTCGTATGCGCGCTTGCTTCGCGAGGTTCGTGCAAAGTTTGTTTCCGCGTTTGATAGTTGTGTTGATCAAACATTTCAACTATTAAACCTGTTGCCATCATTTTATAAGAATGGATAATGATTTTTCGTAAACCGGCAACTATTATATCAACAAATGTAATATTTGGAATAATCAATTATAAAAATGATAGTTATTATGCCGTCTTACTTGTAATTTGTAAAACAAAACACAATAAAATAACCGGATGGAATATTCATTTGATTACATTATCGTCTTAAATCGCACACGGACGTATACTAATTCGAATAGATTTCCATTATAAAATGTTCCATTAATTATTAAAAAGATCGATAAAGGATTGTCCTATTCAATTTAACTCTATCTATTTATGAGAGAGAAATGATAAAATTATTACCAGAAAGTAAATTTATGTAATGTAAATATTTAAAAAGATAAATACACACTTTAAAATTTAATAATTATAACATAATTTTATTTTTACACATTTAAGAACGTGTAAAATCAAATATTTGAATAACTTAAGGTAGTACAGTCCTTTCGTCAAATAACAGTCCGTCATGAGGTAATTGAAAACAAACATATTGCAACATCCCAATAATTATAATAATATATAAAATATGATTTTACACGCAGGATTTAATCGTATTTAATTATTTACTAATTAAAAAAATATTACAATAGTAGTGCGGTTGGACTCGATTTAAGTTAGGTCAGGCATGACGGTACGAGTAAAGCAATATGCGATTGGATCCACTACTTATTTAACCTCATATATCAGAGCAAAACATTCGACAAGCCCTTATTTTCTTAAGGTAAGTACGAAATCCGGAAACTTCAGGGAATATTTTAAGACATCAATAATGTATTCATCTGGTCGCTAAGTACATGTATTATTAGTTGAAAACCTCGGCCGTGGCGATTTGCATCATTTTATCTTTCTCGTTCATTAGCTGTAAACAAGGATAGAATGACAATAGTACGCTCCGCGAACGCACATTTAGAATGACTTATTTCTTGACGTGTCGATAATTAACCTCACCTGATTTTTCGTATACATGCCCTTTATTACTGTATATTTAACATATATCAAATTTAGGTACCTATCTAATACTTATTTTCATGAAAGGACTACCTTAAAATAAAAATATTTTTGAGCTAGTTATTTCGTTTTTAAATTTATAAAAAATAATAATAATTTTCTACGTAATTTTCCACGTCTATGAAGAAGTTTGAATCATTTTAAAAGTAAAAATTGAAATTTTTTGTCTACATTCAGCAAGCTTGCAAAAATAAATACGTACATCTTGGACGATGGAAAGAAATAATTTGTATGAATTTTAGATCTGATAGTCCTTTAATTAGCTTAGAATACTTGCGTATACTTGTAGATAAAATAGAAAATTCGAGTATATATAGTAATTGCTTGCTCTCAGCTTCGTTTAGAACGCAAGAACAACCGTTATGAATTATTTTATACATATGCAAATTTTCGCGAGTATTTTTGGGCCAAATAAGATCTTACAGCTCTTGACTATCAACAATGTATGTTTGTGACGTCACATATTGTTGAACTACATAGTGTCTTTGAAAGAAACGGGAAACGCAGCTTCGAATATGTACTAGAATAATGATTCTGCGATATACTTTTTATTTTTTTTTAAATTGTGTTTATATCTCAAATTTGTTTTTTGTTATAATTATATCATCCTGAATGTATATAGATCGTTCTAAATGTACGTGCTTTTGTAAGCTTTGTTATATATAAGCGGATTTTAAGTTTTCGCTACAAGAACGGTTCAAGCTTCAGCAACATACATATTATAAAAACGCATAAAGCCATACCAAATATCGCCTAGGTTCCTTATTGCATAACTGCATTCAATTGTATACAATATAATATATTTGTAATACATGACTGTGTGTATTATAAAACCATATATAAAAAATACCATATAAACGTACAAGACGAATTGTAATTTTATACTTGTTATGAATTAATTGTACCTACTATTTACTCTCTATAAGACTCGGGCCCGCTAAGTACGTCAATTTTAATAGTATAATTAGTATAATAAAAGAATTTATGATGTGTATAAATTCATACTCAGTTAGCGTAATGTTATAACTATTAATGGTATAACTATTTTATAGCAAAAATAGATTAAAACTACGTTGTTTCGCACAAAATAGCTATTTCGACTGATGTATTTTTCTTTTACCTTCTTTTAAAAAGCTATTAAATATAATTGAAACCGATTTTATCATTAAAAGATGGAAAATGTTATTTTCCATGCAACTATGATATTACAGTAAGATTAATAATCGACTTGATTAACGTACGCAATAATAATTAAAATACCCAAATCATTGTCTTTACGTAGTCAGCATCTCGATTTGTTTCGTCGTTGAGAAGCTAAGGAAATTTAACATTACGATCGCTAAAACGATTATAAAAACCGTTCGTCTCATCGTATTAGAATTAGGACAGCTACTTCGATGGGCACAAATACTTGGCGCTCTTTTTTTGCTTTTTTTTTAAGTACTTTATATTTGTTAAACATAATTCTGAAACCGATTTTGTCGTTGAAAGATGGAGAACGTTATACTTTATTTATTGAATACAGCATCATGTCGATAGAATGAAAATGTACTGCATATTCTTCGAACAAACTATGTACAACTGTAATGTTACAATAAGATTAATAATCGACTTGATTAACATACGCGATAATAATTAACAATGCTCAAATCATTGTCTTACGTAGTCAGGATCACGATTTTGTTTCGTCGTTGAAAAGCTAAAGAAATTTTTAACATTACGATTGCTACGATTATAAAAACCATCTCATCGTATTAGAATAATTTGAGAAATTTCCAAGAATCGGGGGTACAGGGCATCGTAAGGTAATAAACATGTTTCTTCGTATCTCAGGCGTGCGGCCGTTATTGTTTACACATAATAATGCTCGCCGCTTGCCGGGTAGTGAGGGTGGGGGTGACTGCGCGGCGCGGCGCGGGCGCTCCGCTCGGTCAGCTCGGTGGTGACTCGCCGTTTACTTCGCTCAGTTCGCTCGCGACCTTCGTATCGGGTATGTCGGAGCGTCACCCGGCGCGGATCTTCCCTTCTCTCGTCTCTCTCCGTCACTCTCTTTCTCGCGCGCGCGCGCGCGCGCGACTAGTTTCTCGACTCGGAATTTCGGAGTGATCTCTCTCTCGGTTTAAGAGTGTAGCACCTGTGCCTGTGGACGGAAGAAAAGACTGTGTTTCATCTCACGCGTTCTACGTGCGAGATCGCAACCACCGGTAGTGGCGCGTCGCGTGGTGGTTTCTCGTCGTTCGTTTCGCGCGCGGACAGCAGGAGCGAATACGCGCCGGTAAGAGATCCCTCGTTTCTCACTCGTCGTCGGGAGCAACAAGTGAGCCCGTCGGGAAGTGTCTCGCGCCGTCGAGGCGTCGAGGCGGACTTCGAGTGAACGGCAAATTCGAAACGCGCCCGTGCGCGTTCGACGCTAAATTCACGTGGCTCGACTCCTCGCGTCGCGTTCGTCGGTTAAGAAACGACGCCGACGTCGTGGTAACGACGAATATCGCGCAGGGAGTTTGCGGGGAGTGCGTGTACGTCGAGAATCGTCGAGAATCAATCGCGATTTCGGAATACGCGCGTCGAAATCGCCGGGATTGGCGCAACGAGGGGACACGGAGACGGAGCTCGGCGCGTGGCGTCGCTCTGAAGTTCGCCAATGGAGACGAGATGAACGCGGCGGCAGGAATCGCTCCGGGTATCTCGTCGCACGCATCGTCCAGAGAATCCAGGGACTCGCGATAACCGTCGGTGAATCGGCGACGCGGCGACACGGAGGAGGTTCGATAAATTCGCTTGGTTTCCGCTCGCGATCCGTCGCGGGGCGATTCAACGTGGCACGCGACGGCATGACGCGAATCGATGAATGACGAGTGCTGGAGCCCGGAGCGGAGTGAGACGATAACGAGAGCGTAAGTGATCCGGGATCTTTATTCTCTTTAATTCTCGCGTTCGACGATCTGCGGTCTGTGTGAAGTGCCCCCCTTGTCAATGCTCGCCTTTGTTCAGTGGTATCAGGGAATTGCGGGAATCCTCATGGACCATGGCCGCTGCCACGAAGAAGGGACACGCGGGCAACGTGACGCCGCGACGCATCCTCGTCGTCGTCCTCTCGTTGATCCTGACCGACCTGACCGGCGTCCAAGCGGCGCGCGGATTTAGGCACAACCTGAAGCAAGGTAAGTACCTGCTACCCGCTGTCGAGTGCCTCACTCGATTAATCTAGGCTAGTCTGGTTCAGTGTGTTTAAACCACAATATTCAGCGTTGAGCAATTTTATTGAATAAGAATAGAAACATTTTTACTGTAACTCAAGTTCTTTTAAACGAGATTTTTTTTTAAATTTTGAATTCCATAATTTACAAGTATTTTATGATAGTTGGCTCTTTTCTTAATTAAAATCGTTCGTTTCTCGAAGGAAATTAATTAGGAATTTCTCGAAGGAATTTTAATTTTTGAGAACGTTGAAAAAATCATGGTTTAGTTGTAATTTTATAATTATTTTTTTATAGAAATGATTTAAAGAACACTGATCCACGACAGGCTTAAATGCAATAAAGACTATTAAGAGGAAATAATAAAATTATAATTTACATACATTTAAAAGTGATGAGACTATACTAATGTGAAAACCAGATGTAATAGTCAGATCGTTGAACTTGTTAAAATAATATATCTATACTTTTATTAAAGTTACATTTAATATTTTACCCAATATTTGTTTTAATCGTGACATTTTATTTGAAATGGAATTTTATTCTTACAAAAAACGTATCGGTTTATGAAAAATTGAAACTCCATATATCGCAAATCAGTACAATTGTATTTTTTTTGAAAACAGACACCTTCTTTTTCATTGTCTGACGCGATTTATATTTTTATTCAACAAGTCTTTTGAACTTTTATGACACGCTTCGCAGGACGCGAGCTTTATTTCCTCTTATGTATGTCTTTTAAATGCAGATTACGATATCATTGCCGATGCGGCCACTGACGTTATGGCGCTCGGATTTGCATAAGACGTAAATATTACGCACACGCGTGGAACGCAACCATTTATCCGTAACATACTCCGAACATTATTCAAATCGGTAACACAAGGTTATCGCGATTGAATTTTACTGGGAGCAAACTGCCCGTTTTTAAGAGAATCAATCCTGTTTTATGTCATATTGATACACATTTATATAACTATACCATATTTATGCTGCACATGATTTCTTATTTACATCGGTAGAATAAATTGGTGATCGTACATATGGTCAAACGTTATTCGTAAATTATTCGAAGCTTTCAATCACAAGTGTCTCCGATGCGACTCATGATGATCTAAAAATAGAAACTTAAGGCCATTGCACGTAACAAAGTTTTAGTCATAATAGGAAGGCCGTAAGAAAATAGACCAATCACACTTGATTATTCTTCGAGCTCAAGGAGAATAATCGACTGTGATTGGTCTATTTTCTTACGGCCTTACGATTATGACTAAAACTTTGTTACGTGCAATGGCCTTTACATATTTCGTTAATAAATACACAAGTAATTATTTTTAACTTCGATAACGTCCATCGTTACGCTTAGCTTCTAGCCTTAAATGTGCAACTGCCACCGGTATTTCGCGAGATATTTTCTAAGCGTCTCCGTCCGGCATGGAAGTTAATTAATCGATATACCGCATTAAGTCCTGCACGGATTGCACTCTCGAGACTACTCACGCGATCCGCGAGTATAATGACGCCCATGCGATGCTGCGCTACGTACTTACCCTCGGCGATATTTTCCCGAGATTAAATCCCTCGCGCGCGGTATGCGTGGCGCTTCTCGCGGTTTTCTGTCGCGATAACGCGTAATCTCGCTTCTTAAATTTCGACCGACAGTTTCCGGCGTGACACGAGGCGGAGGCCACGATCGCCGATCGCGTGTCCCGGACGCGGTGCGTGTGTGCGGTCTTTTAAGATATATATTGTCGAAAATTCCGGCCGAATCCCGCGCGCGCGACCTCGTAAAACGCGCGTCTCTGCTCCGAGAATATTAAGCGTCTAGGACATTCCGCAGCCTCCTTCCCCTCCACTTTGGGGAGCTCTTCGCTTTATATTTAGCGACACGACGACGACCGCCTCGAATCTCCACCGGTGTGGGGCGCACCGCGAGTGCGAACGCACCCTTTTACCTCGTTACTCCGGGGCGATCAAAGGCGGTCTTCCCGGGGCTATCGATTCTTTCATATCGGCGATATCGCGTGGAACGTGCGCACTCGAACGATGAGTAACAAAAATGCCGAGAGACAGGAGAAACGCGTGGAGAGAGAGAAAGCGCGAAGAGGGTAAAGCGTTTCCGGCCGGTGTAATTTAATGTAATTTATGAGCGGCTAGACTTTTCCGCGGAGGATTTATTTGTAGACGCATATAAATAAAGGAACTGTGTCGCGGGGTATATGCATGTATATATTATTTAATATCTGTTTGAAAGCATTAATTAATTGCGATTAAAGATTTTTGAAGATGTGATATCTAGAAAATATTTTCTCAGTTTTTGACTCTCAAACCAATAAAATACATATAATATTTATATTTTCTCTAAAAATAATATGTAAAGTCAATAGAGAAGGATCTGGATATGTTGAAATAATATCAATATATAATTTCAATTTTTTTGAAATAATATTAATATTATATATTTTTATATTATTCTGAGATCGTAAAATAACCTTACTTTTGCATATTAAGTTTGTTCATATCTTTCAAGATAATTGAGAAAAAATTTCGCATGCTAAAAGTATCATTTACATATAACTTTTTTAATTTGATGGCGAGCGTCGTATCGTTAATATGAAAATGCAAAAGAAGTATTCGAAATTCCTCGGCGCGACAATGTATCACGCCGTTCTAGATCGTTGTGTTTTGATGACGTTCTCTTGAAACTCTTCGACCATCCAGTGGCTCGTTTACGAGGTAATTAACAGCCGGTTAACGGCCGCCGAGAATAATTAACTTTGGCGGATACTTTCGTCTTTTGTGTCGTTTATGTTCTCGCCCGTCGTCTCTCTTCCGCTCTTCTCCGCACCTCTGATCTCCTTTTTTTTCTTCTCTTCTGATTTTAAGCCTCTTAGATGCTCCTCTTTCAACAGACAGAGGCCGGCCGCGCGAGAAATACATTTTTAATGACGCGCTTACGCGATGACTGTGCGGCTCTCTCTCGCATCGATAAATAAAAATAACGCGTGATAATTAACGTTTTGCCGTCGGCTGCCTCTTCGACGCGAGATCGATCGATCGATCCCACACGTAGCCGAGCAGAGTCGCGCCGCCTCCGATCGGATCTGCAAGATATCGAGATCAAGCGGCGCGCTCGCACCAACCCGCTTGTGTGTATCGCTTCCTGTTTCTGCAATCCAGCCTGATCGGCTCGTACACCGAGTGGCAAAAGCGAAATTCCACTCTGGAATATTGCGAAATGTATTCCTCTGTCCTGCCACGTATGTAGCATACAATACATAGCATATCGTGATCGTGCTTGCCATCGCGCTCGGTCTTGCTTTATACTCCGCGTTTCAGTCGACTGGCTGAATGCTTAAACTCGTTTATGTAGATTTTCGTATGGATAAAAATGAAATAAAGTATATACATCAAAAATGTTGTTTAATAAAGTCGATTAGAAAGAGGTGACGTGACAGATATACATACAAATTAAAAGAATACTCGAATTTTTTTTATTATTTGTAATGTTTTATTTAAAAACTTTTCTGTCAATATTTCTTGTTTCTTTATAAACAATATATTGTAATTAATATCGAATCAAATGATTTGTGTTTGGATAAATCATCCATTTTGTAATATCTACATTAATTGTTATACGCTATTTCTGGTTATCTACATATATAACTGACAATAGGTAATCTGTCATTTAATTTTTATCGCAGAAATTAATGCTCACTATATCATGTGTGTTTCCTCATGGGTCTCATTTCCTGTTTCTACGATGCAATCTGTGGTTAATGATTAAAGCACCTAAAGCGATATTGTGTATGCAATTTGTTACGAGATGTATTTATATACATTGATCCTCTGTTCGTGTTTTTTTTTTAATTTTATAATTTTATAGCTGCATATTGCACATTTTTCGTACTATTATACAATATTTTTTATATTGTAACTTTTATTCGTGCAATACTTATAATAAGTAAAACTTCTTAATCTCTATTTCTCTTATGAAAAACTGATTGATATCTAATGTTTGCCATATTATTATCTAATATTTTCTTCATAATTATCGGGAACGGTACTTTATTCAACCTATATCAGATTAGTTCTTTCATTATATATTGTGCCTTCAAAATTATTATCAGATAAACGGCGTTTGATCGCGCATTTAACATTTGACTCCGTCCGATATTGATGACTCGGATAATGCAATTTCTTCTCGCGAGATTTTCGGGTAACGCCAAGCCACGCGAGAGAAACGATAATGAAGCAACTGGCTGAATCGAATAAAGATAAAGGGATAAAGACGCCGTTGCGGTACCCTCGAGTTGTCGAGGCCGTGGAAGGCGGTACCCGGACTCTATCTAAACGGCGAGGATTCGCCCGAGGGGGGATCATTAATTTAATTAGTTTCGGAGAAAGAGCGGATTTAATCGTTCGCTCCAATGGATCGACGTGAATGCTCGTTGTTCGAACTCGGCGGAGCGGGCGTTTCTGCTTTAACATCCGTTGCGTTTGATCAGCAGCTATCTTAAAGAGCATTTAACGGGGAAGTTTAAAGAAACATCGATGAAGTCGATTTATCGGTATCGGAAATTTGTCTCAATCGCGTCTCATGTCAGTCGGCATGCTTTCTGACTGATGCAATTCCTCTTGCAAGAAATATATGTTTCTAAAGTTCCATAAAATATTCATCTCGATTTATTTATTAAACGTTACTTATTAATTAAAATATTGTAATTAATTACTTGAGAAAACTTTTTCTTTAAGATTGATATATAAATTGTTAATTATAAATATGTGTATTAATTTTGATTTAAGTGATAAACGCGACGTTTTATATAGAAGTTCTAAGACGCTTGGCTTTTCGTTGCTTCTGCCCGCGCACTTAGTATCCTTGATCTCGAGGGTTGGCTTGCAACAACGGGCGTCAATCACTTTGAAATACGTCAGTGATGACATAAACGATTCGCGGTCGACGTTACGTAGGTATAGCTCACCTGGCGCTTTTCGAAGCCGACGCGATGCCCGGCCGAAATCTCCGCGCCGTTCTCGAAATAATCTCATTCTCGTTCCGCGCGCGCGCTTCTCGTTTTGTTCCTGTTTAAATGCTAGGCCGGTCTGCTCTGCAAAATAACACTGCCGGCGTGTATACGCGCTCGGAGTACCGAGGGTTCTGTGGGACCACGTGGACGCGCGGCTAGGCCCTTAAGGGAATGCGAGACCGACCGTGACAAGGGCGATCCGCTTGAACTGCGAACCGTGACCTTCGAGACTACTAATTGTAAGATCCGTTGCTATTAATTGCTCAAACTATTTTTCTTTTCTTTATTCTTCTTCAAAAGAAATTTTGATGATGAACACATCTTCATCTTTTCTGAAAAACCGATATTTAAATCAAGTATGATGCAACTATATTTTTTACTTATAGAAACAAATATGTTACAAGAAAAAAGGATTATTTAGGCTAAAAAAGAAATCAGTATTTTGAATTTTGGTATAAATAGAAATTTGTGACTATTACTTAATTAAATAATAATTGCCCGAATTAATTTAAGTAATATCGTCGAGAATATCGTCTTTGGCAAGCATCACAGTCCGAATTTTTTTTAGATATTAATCATACATGTATGTCTCACCGTAGATATTTTAAGACGTTTCCTGTTAGGTGTCTGTTACATGTTCGAGAGAGACGTATCAATTATCGACGACGAGTCGTCGACGTGCGCTACTGTTCTTAATTGGCTCGGACGAAATTAGTTCAAACGTGTCCGCCGGCAATCCTTTTTCAGTCGGATCGCTCACTATACCCGATCGAATGGCGAGCATTTCCGAGATGACGAAGTTCGATCGTTATCACGTCTTCCTGTACACGTCGATTGCTTCGCAACAAAATTGGATAATAAAATCGCGAATTGCCGCGAGTTAATAGGAGGATTCCAATATTAACGGGTTATACTGCGCGAGAATCGATTCTCAGAACGAGGTAAACCGTGCCAAATAGAATTTACTGGAAGCCTTAATACGATAATTCCACGGAAGTGCTCTGACAGAACAATTTATATTCTAGTTATTTTGTACACTATACGGCGTTTAATATGCTCAATCTGAAAATTATAATTATTTAGTCGGTTAAATGAAAATAATAACAGTCTTAATTTTTTAATTTGCGTGTAACGACGTATTCGGAATAGAAGTAAAACAATAGTGATGATACAAATTTAAATAATATAGCGAACTTACGACTATCATGTATCCACCATAATTAACGCACATGTAATTATTTATTAAGTTGAAATGTCAATTTAGTGAATAAACTGTCGTCGTAGATCTCATTGCACCGACAAAATCGCAGAGCGAATACGAAATCGCGATCATTACTGGTACAACATGATCGTGCCCACGCAGGTGATAAAATGAATGGACATTCGCAATGATATAATACTTCGTGGGCTATAATGTATAGCGCGTATATCTTGGGGAAGCCGAGAAAGATCCCGTGAAAGACTCTCTTTTTCATGAAAGACTCCGTTCTATTTTGAACTCTGCATTCAACGAATCGATCATTCATTCAGTCATCGATGGTAATGTCCCGTGTTTAGCAAATGGCTGAGCTTACGTGCAAGTCAATTAAAAAATATCAACCGCGGTTAAAGCTCTCCGAAAAAAAATAAAATATATAAAAATAAGATAAATGAGAGCCAATACGCACGTTGGTCGGGCAACGGTTACAGTATAATCGGAAATCAATATAATTAAAACAAATGTTTTATTTGATTGATTTTCGATTATATTGTAACCATCGCCCGACCAACGTGCGTATTGACTCTCATTTGCCTTGTTTTTATATTTAATTAAAAAAGTTGCTTTTATTATTACATATTATAACATAAATATTTTGACTGAAATTTCTCTAATATACTAATAATGCTATTGCCAGTGACATTGAATAAAACATTAAACGCGACTGTAAAACAAAACATATTAATAATATTAATTTAATTTAATATTAGCAATGGTATCTTTCGGTCCTATCTTCGAAATATTTATATGGATATGAATAATTTACAGCAAATCTTCGTACTCGACGATATCAGCATTTTTACATACTTTTCTCCCACCCCGTATGTTAAACGTGCATGTGTATCCCCGGTTGTATTTCAATCGAGCTTTACGACGCGTATTATGTCCGCTTAATCAAAACCGCGGAGGTGAGACGCGGCCATGAATGAACATGATTAATGAAAAACATTAAAAGCGCCGAACGGTGATAGCGCTCGATCTAGAGACGGAACGATTTGTGCGCGCCTCCGGGTTGAATAATTTAATAATATAATACATCAAGGTAAAATGCTGTTACGGTATCAACGCCACATGAACGTCTATATTGGCATAATAAAGATTTTCTCGGTACGAAGAGTTTACGACGTGCTCTTTTCTATCTTTTTCTTTTCTGTAATAAAAACATTCTTTGGAAACAAAAGAAGAAGGAATAAATTACCGTCATTTAATGTCATTTTTTATTCGTATGTCATAGCTTTTATTCGTAGACACGTAATACCTAATGTAAATTACATATATTTAAAGGAGTTATATAATTTAATTATATAATTATTGTGTTATATAATTATATAATTATTGTTATTATATAATTATATAATTATTAATTATATAATTATCGTCCTGATATATTTCCATTTTAATATTTTATATTACATTTTTAGGACAGTAATCTTTCACTTTTGAAATTAGCTTTCCTTGTCTCGTTAAAATTCCTAAATCTTTATAAATGTCAAAGATTTTCTATAACGTACATGGATGTCTATATTTATATCGCAGATATAAAATAGGAACAGTTAATTTAATTGGCAATGCACTTATAAGAAATATGCCAATAAGGTATAAAAGGCCTTTTAGTAGAACATATAAAATGCATATATCTATATTGAGTCCAGCTGATGGAATTGCAGTCCTCATATTCTCTCAGCACGAATTATATATATTGCTACCTCTTGGTGAGTTTGTGGATCGTGTAATCCTTCTTTACGGTTGTGAGCGTGACATCTTATTTTTTTCCATCTGCAACGCGCGCGGTAATGGATTTTATCTCGCCTTAACTTTGAATCGATCTGAAAGCTCGAAAATAATTTCGGGGATCGTTCTCGATTCTGTTGACGTTCAGTGCGATCATCGCGATACCTCCCACTGTTTTATGATGAGCGTGATCTTTTCTTATGAGGATAACCGTGGCATCTTCATTTTCATCGTTCTTTCTACCCGGATCTTCAATCAGAACTTTATACTCCATTCAAGATAATTTTGGCAATCTCCAACTTAAAATTATTTTTTGTAATAAAAATTTTACCTCATTACTTAAGCAATGAATTTATACAGTGTGTTAAGTATAATTGTTGTCGTCACAAATAATAAGTTAATTCTGTAAGTAAAATATATCTACCAATTAAAGTAATTAATTTTTAAATTTCTAATTTAGATAATTTCGATTTTATTTCTATATAAAACACAAAATAATAACATTTATTTAATATGTATAAAATATTTATTGAAAAAGAGGAATATTGAACGCGTGAGAAACATGTAACGATCTTTTATATCGATCAATAGTGATCGATTACGTATTTGTTATCATGTTTTAGAGACTCCGAAATATATAAACTTGATCCAGAAATTTGTAAGTAGAAACACCTTAAAACCGGAATAGCAATAGGCATGATTCATAGTAGCGGGACTTGACAGCTTCGTCCGGCGACTGCCTCCGATTGCAATGTCGCATTAAGCCAGTAAAATCCGGGTTCGTAAGGAGAGACTATTTATACCGATTCACGACGAGCACAGCGCTGTATACTTATTTACTTCCTACACCATCTTATCTTGCTCCCCGTAGCATCTTTCAAGAATATTTCTAAGAGGAGAAAACGAAGCTTCTTTTGATACGCAGTATTCTCGAAGAGTTCTCCGGTAATATTGATTATAACTATCAGCGTAGATGATTAGTTAAGATGATTAGTTAAGAATGTCTGAAATAATTTTACTTTACGTAATTCTCTCATCACTGTGCTTTTTAAAGTCTCGTAATAAAATACTTAACATTCGACTCTGTTATAATTTGAAATGATACAATTAAACCTTTAATAATTTATTTTAATAAGCAATATGAATAATATATTTATAGAAAAATATGCCATACAGCAAAAATACGTGATGAATTTATTCACGAATATATAACAGCTGCATTTCGGTGATTTCGAAAACCCTTCGCGTGTCAGTCATAGAAAGATATGCTCCAGTTATGATTTGTCGAGTTCAGTCGCGTGTTTTATTCACTCCGAACCGGAAGTAGAAGGTGTAGTCTCGCAATAAAAGAAGAGGGCGGGAATCTTTGCGCGTAAAACTCCGTTTCGTAAATAGGTTCTGTCGTGTGTGGCAGGAAGTCTCGCCAGATGCTGCAGATGAATCGAGATTCTTTGCATCCGAGACTCGTTGATGTCCAAATTATTTTAAAACGGTTGACGTCCCCGAGATTGTTTGATCGGCGTATTTGATCGAGAGCAAGTAGAACGATTCTATAATGCATCGCACGTTATTTTCAAGCTGCGGGATCTCAAAACAGACGCTCTGTGCAATTTCGCCGTTAATGTGCGAGCGATAATAGCGATCGCATGGTAGCAATGATGAGGTGAGATGGTTACCTACACGTATCCCTTGCAAAACGGCAACCGGCCTTTGACGGAATACAAATCGTCCCGAGGACACGCGGTGATCGCGTCGACGAAGCGTCGATAGCGATCGACAAGCTGCAGGTAACTGCGCAAGTAATCGCTCAAGAATCGCCGTAAGAGGATACCCGCGCGTGATTGACGCGAATCGCTCGGAATATAAATTCAACATTAACGATAATAGTCACGACTTACGGTAAGAATGCTAATTCTAAAAAAAAATCCTTGCGTGTGACAAATAAATAGGGTATCAATTTTGTTGATAATTTCCTGTACATTTTCTGACGATTTTCTGCATATTTTTACAACGAATCTATAAAGACTCGACTTTTTTTAGAAAATTACTGCACATGTTGTATTATTTTTTAAGCAACTTTTTGTAATTGCTATTTACTGTCAATTATTTTTCTTTTAAGAATCATTTCTGATTTTGTTTCTTCAACCAATGTCACCTTTTTTTTTACACATCGGTAAATGTATCAATGATGCATTTTTTACTGTGTATCTGCAGAATAAGTACAACGTTGGTACATTGGAAATAAATATCCGAGCTCTTTGCCGAAGTTCACGTTCGAGGACGCGTAAAATCGATAACCCACGATACCAAATTGGATGTTACGAAGGTAATAACCGTCGAATTACACGAAACGACCAGCAATGGCGGTCGGCGTTCCTTCTCGGCTTTCGCTACGAAATTTCTTGCATCTGCAACGCGGTCAGGCCCGCTGTGCCGCTCGCGTTAACGGACGCGGTATTTCACACGCCTTAAGCGTTCCGTGCGTGTAAATGTTAACTTCCGTGTTCACCAAGCGCGTGTAATCGTTTCTCCCGAATCCAACGCACGATAATCACAAAGCGCGGCCGGCAAAGAGCATAATTGTCGTCTTTCATATAAAGAGGTATACGAATCTGCATCGTGTATTTTGCTAATGTTCAGTATTTAAGCCGCATATATTAAAACGTTTGTCAATTAATTGCTTCACAAACTTAGCCAAGATAATGTTTAGAATTTCGTCGGCACTGTTAAAAAAATCTAATTTAAAAAATTATTATTAAATAAAGTAATTAAAAAGAATATAAATCTTTTTTAGTTTTCGATGTTTTTAGTTTTATCATACTCTTTCTGTACTATAAAAGTTAATACTTTGATATGATATTTGCGACTAAAAAAAAATGCGTGACGAAATGCGGTCGATCGACGGTCGTAAAGGCGAACGTGTTAAGGCGAAGCACCTTCTCGCCTGATTCGTTCGCTCGCTTGCATGATCCTCGAACGAGGAGTCAACGGCGGTAGAATAAAAATGTCCATTCGGTGTGTGTTTCGATCTCTTGTTTCGGTCGTTCAACCTGCTCCTCTTCGTTTCACCTCCTCGCGCGCTTAACCGCCCACTCGTCCGAAAATTGCACCTTTCAGATCGAGACGCCTACTCGCTCGCCTTTATCGCTCTGTTTTTTCCGCTGCCTCAGGGCGCCACCGCACAAGAACCGGAAATATGCCGCCGAAAGATAACTACAATGAGAACTGCTTGCACAATATACTTTAGAGAATATCACGGTGGACACAAAATATCATGTGACTCAACGTTTATGTAATGTTTTTTTCTTTAAATTTGAAATCGTTAATGAAAGTCGTCTTGTGCGTAATAGATTGCGCATATACACTTGTTGTACAATTGACACATGAAAATCTTATTTAAAAAACAGACTTTGACTATTAAGTCCGAAATTTTTTGTAGCTGAAATTTTGGAGCGTTCTTGGAGTAAAAATTAAAAATGTATCCTAATCAAAAAGGATTATACAAAGAGACATATGTAGATAAAGACATAATAAATACAACAAAAAATGCGCGGATACATCAGGTTAAATGGAGCACTTCCAGGTCTCGTCTGTTAAGGAGCTTTTTATTTCATTTAACGTAATAAATCTTGGAGAGAATCTCCTCGCACTTGTACATTTTGGCACAAAACGCAGAAACGGTTGTTGGGAATTTTTCATTTACGCATATGATGCAAGTCATCATTTATACATATACAAGTACGCACGGATACTTCGGAGCTTAATTGAGCACGTTTCAACTATTAACAAACTATTTTATTCTTACAGTCAAGAATCTTAGAGATTGTTTTTACACTTGTATATTTTACCACAAATCTCAGGAATCAGTGTTTTTGTGAAGATTTTATCCTGCTCTCTTCTTTATATCTTTTGTTATTTGTTTATTACTTTTAAATTGGTTTATTTGTTATAATTTAATGGTTTTTCATATATATTCTTTTATAATTTTTTTTAATTAAGGCAATTTTATAATTTTTTTTGTGAACGCTCCAAACTTTATCTGCATGAAATTTTTAATTTAAATCTGATCTAACTAACGAAACAGACAGAGTTCGATCGTGTTGGCAACGTTTTTCATCCCTCACATCTAAAGGAATCTCGGGAAGATCTCACGGATGCATTCTTGCGTACGACGATTAATTCAGTGCTCTCTTATTAGCGCCACCACATGCACTCGTTTCGTCCCGCTCCGCTGCTTGCAAGTCGCTTTTTGCCGCTTCGCCAGAAGCGCCGACGTGCTTGCGCGAAAGCCGCGGCTCTCGTTGAGAAGATAGCAGTTGCTCTAAGGCTAAGGCCAAGGTTGGTTAAGGCAGTCTTCTTGGACAGATAGAGCCTCTTTCCTTATCCGTCCCTTGCATCGACTATATGGTCAAAAAACCATATGGTATCTTTTGCTTTTTTTTTGGCTTCTGAGTCAGAAAATTTTTCTTTGTAAAAAGAACAAAAAAAAACTAAAATAAATCGAGAACAATTTATTTTCATGGAATTGTGATAAAATTAGAATGTATAGGAATATAAGAGATAAATATTTAACAATTGTGAAGAAAATTCCGAATACCCATAAAATAACTTTTTCTTCAATTCTTGTAACAAGTCGCTTGTTTTTACTAAGATTATCAAAAGTAATTAGATATTAAAATCAATTCTCGTTGATTTAATTGACACATTATTAGAGCATTTATGCGTTAATGCATTAATGCGTTAATGAAGCCAGTGTTAAAATCCAAATAGAAGAATTTGATTTCTAACAAATAAATTCTCTTACTATATACCAGATGCATTTGAAGAACATTGAGAAAGAGAATTATTTTGACGCTGAATCTTGATACGTTATATGTCTTTTTAATCACTGTAAAAACAGAACAGATTATTACCAATATCAATTTTTAGTGTTTATTTTTATAATATATTGTACATTTATTTACTATTATACATATTACTATTACATGTGAATTTTTAATTTAGTAAATTAATTTTTTCACGATTTTTTTAAAATTAAAATCGATAATGAAAATTGTCTTATGCCATGATAGACTGCGCAATTTTGTTATTCGATCTCTGATGCATCAAGATATCAGAAAATATGTTTCCGCTCTAAAGATTCTAGTTAAACATTGCTAACCTGTATCTACGTTAATTAGTAGTATCAACTGTGCCGACTAATGTAAATAAGATTGCAATGATCGTGAAGATAACATCGTGCAACATGCACTGTTGAACCAGCTCATAAATTAAATACCAGTCTTTGCAAGGAGATCTGTCAAGGAAAGAAGTAAATCGAATAGGAGAAAATTCTTAGTAAATACATGGCAGTTTAGTAAATACCAGATATTACACTGTCTATAAAAAATAAAGACGATATAAACTTTAATTTTTCTACTTTTTATTTAAATTTTTTCTCCATATTAGATAACTGACAAGTTTCAAGAATAATTATTCGCTTTTTCTTATAGTAATTTATTTTGATGAAAGCACATAAATTCTTCTATATATAAGCTATTTATTAATGCAGATGCAAATTAAATTTACTGTTACTGTAACAATATCTAATGTTAGATTGATTATTATCTTGAGATTTTATCGTATATCGCACTATTTCGTAATTCTTTTATACTCAACGTTGTGAGAAAACTTTGAAAGGCAGTTTTTAATTGAACAAGAATCATATTTATGACCAAGATTGCACTTTGCATTGTCTCTCCTGATTAGAAACAGTAATTTATCGATGAAATTGAGCTTCTTGATGTGGCCTCTTTATGTCACGCCAATAAGATCGATTTACGCCATTTACGGTAACCGCGAAATAAATCGTTTATATTTTCAGAAGAGTTCTCGTTGAAGTCGTTGAAATGCCTCTCTAGTTTTCGTGGAAGATACACACAAATCCGTTACAATTGCATTCGCTTAAAACATGAAAATGCCATGTTCTATTAACGAAATAAGATTAAGCTATCCAGCCCTTTGTAACTTTGTATTAGCTGGAGCAAAAAATTACTTTTAAAAGCAAAAAATAAATAATTAGCAAATTAATTCCATATACAATTTTTTGTGTTCTGATAATTTGGCTTGTTAGATAGCTTAATATACCTAAATTAATTTTCCAATCAACATTCTATTTATTCAACACATATTTTGTAAAGCGTACTTGATGAGTCGTAACATATCTTGTTGATAAACGACGTTTCGAGGCATATTTTTCCGATAATAGTTGATTCCGGATGAAATTTATCTGGCGCTTTAACTCATAAACCTGTTTGTTCCACGCTAACCATACTATATTGAACATAAATATGATATATCGACTTCACGTCGTAAGTTATATTTCAAAAATAAATCTCTTAACGTGCACGATACAAGATTATTATAAAACAATGTTTGTTTTTGTTCTGATTTTATAATTAATTTTTATGAGAGAATAAATAATAAGAATGCATTTAAAGATATTATTTATAGATGTCAAATATTGTGCCTGAGATAATACTCGTAGGGGGAATTATAATAGAAATAATTCCGCAAAGTCATTCAGCGAAACCTGAGTTAATACTGCGAATACTCACATATATTTAAACATATCATTCACACATGATATGCACACATTTTTATGAGTGATAGTATGATCAATTTTTGAGAAGAAATGGAAGCAAGATAAAACTTAATTTAAAAATAATGAAAAAATAGGAGTAAAATCCATATATATATTTAATATAGATGAAGCAGAATAGCTAAAGTTTATGGTTTATTTAGATTCCTTAATTTAAATAAAAATTTTACTGTATTTCCTTATCACTATTAGTCATAAGCGTTAACTCATATAACATTTGACTTTTGTAATTATGTGGTTTCGTAAATCTTGTTACCGGAAAAAGAATATAAGAAGAGATAAACGTTAAGTAACCCAACTAATAAAAGTTAATTGATATTAATGGGATATAATGAAACAGGTGTTGACCCTTTTGGCGTTGAATCATCTAATCGCGGCGATTCCATTGTACGAAATCGCAGTAAATTGCCGTACGGTGAGATTTATGTCCGCTTAGAAAGTCAGCGGCGTACTTTTCACGGTGAATCGACATTTTCGCCGCCATATAAATCACCCTTGCGAACATCTCTCACTTTAGAAAGCGGTAATCACTTGACTTTTCGATAGTGGGTTAAAAAACTTCTTTTTTTACGTGGTCAAACTCGTATTCGCTGAAACATGCGCGTTAAGCGCTTTGCGCAACTTTCTTTGCGCATTTAAAAAATTAATATTTTGCAACGTGACCATTTGGTTACCGTGAAATTGAAATCTACCAAATTCATTATTAATTATGAAAACAAATTTTACTAATTTCTTATCAGCGTACTTAATAACGATTCAAATAATTGCAACATTAGCCAATTATTCCCTCATTTCGGATTAGAGGTATTAATTTACAGACAGTTATTTATTAATAGTTAACTCCGATGCGGCACGCCGCACCGTGACGAAAGTCGTCGACGCGGAAGCGATCGGGCGGGAAAATGCGCAGTCGACGGCGAGTTTAATTCAACGATTTGCAACGTGTCTTCCCCGCGTGCGCTTTATACACTTTGTTGTAAAGACGTCAGCGAGCTGACAGCGCGCCAGACACTTGAAAGGGACGAGCCAGTCACGCTCGCAGATCAGATCCTTTGTCGGTGGTGCAATTAAGATAAGGACTCGCGCAGGAGAGGAGAGAACGTTTCCTGTCACAGGGCGGCGATGTCGCCTCGCACCGAGAAAGCGGCAGGCTCTTCGAAAGAAGTCAGCGCTTCCACGAAAGGGGTTGATTGGCCGAAGCGCTGTTCAATTTGCATAGCTATCATTCTAAATTGCGGTCTGGGAGGTCCGAATGCGGTTATTGCCAGCGTAAAACCTCGAGCGAAATGATTCAGCGCAATAATATAGGAGTCATCCGAGCATTCGCGACGAGTTCCGGAATCGGCAAAGTCGTGGGATCTATATTTACAGAGAAAAATTTTCCACGAGGCACATAATTCTTCGCGGAGCATTAAATTAATTACTATTATAAAATCATGAGTACAAAATATTGTAGAGTAATGTAGAGAATAAATTATTTATTTGAAATGAAATATGAAAAATCTACATTTTTTAGCTGTTTGAATTTTCAAAAAATTGTAACGTCAAGTTTTAGTGCAAATTATCTTAAGCATTAAAGTCTAACAGATTTCTATAGTGAACAGCATTAAGTTAAAATGCACTTAACTGAAATGGATTGTCATAAATTGAGTTAATCCCACTCTATGTGCGCGTGATGCATCTCGTTTAGATTTCGTTACGTCTCGCGGTAGTTATCAATAAACCATTAGCGTGTCGCAGAGGAGATTGAATTAAAAGGCTCGTTGGTCAGAGTGACGGGATGATTAATAATCGGTACATGAACGAATATCGTGTGGGCAGCGCTGTCACGATTCGACCGATTGAAGGAGAATGCGTTCGTCCGAGTAGAACGTAATGTAAGTCGGCCACCGTCGTGGGCAGTATGACCATTAATTCGTTGCTACATACGTTTACGGACATGAGATCGAAGCCCGCTTGATCCAATGATCTGATAGACTAGATTTAACACATATTGCTTGCTCACGTTATATAGTTATCCCCATGATTAACAAAATGTAATCGAGAATAAGCGCAATTAATAAATGTTCATGGTTATCGTTTTTTCGCGCAACTACGTAGAAATTAAATATTAATATTTATCTCTCATAAATATTCTACGGTTAAATATTCTACTAAAAAACAAAACTTATAATTTCGTGACTTACGATTTAATGCTATTTTAAATCTTATATTATTATAAGCTTCCATATATTTTTATTAGGAAGTAGATTATCAGGATAATAGTAAAAGTAACCTCGGTTCTTTCGTAAGATTGTTTTTGGAACTCTGGCTACGATATATTTAGGTATCTCGTACTTTACAGCCATGTACGCCATTACATACCTCGTTATCTCGCGTTACACGATTTACAAGCTGTAGGGAAATTACTTCAATAATGTATCAAAAATATGGCTCTCCCTAAGTAGCGTGCGGTGTTTAGATTTCGGTGGAGAGACTCGCACGTCACAGATTATCGCCTCGCTATAACTCTCGTGTGGAAAAAGTTCCGAGCTCTCGGTCGGCTTATCGGTCTGAGAACCACTTGTTATACTAGGAGAGCGAGACTCGTAAGTTCTCTCGAGACCATTGATTGTAAGCTACATTGTCGAGCACGCGTGCACACATGGACATACTTCATGATTGTCGCACAATGCACGCGCACTCGAATATCTCAGAAAGGCAATTACCGCGAATTACGTTTTTATTCTGCCCCTTTTCCCATATCTCACTCCGTCTGCTCCTCCGTATTTCTTTCTCTGTACTTATTTTCGCCGTATTGCTTAATGGGACATCAGTACCGTTATTGTGTAATTCTTCAAAAGCTAATATGGCCCTGCTTTCCGCATAACTTCAACGTTGATTGAGTATTTGTAATCTCGCGAAAGCGCATATAATTGAATAGATAGCAAGTACATTGTTTAATATGATAGAATAATTTATAATTTGATTGATAGTATAATTTATAATTTATAATTTGATAATTTTTGATATTTTTCTTCTTGCAATGTTAAAATCATTTAATGTAGTCACGTCTTTTACAAGCAATTGCTATTAACAGTAGTGTCAAAATGGTAGTTCCACAAATATTAGCACACCATTTCAAACACCATTGTTATTAATTGCGGGATATTGTATCCATTTGTAAATACACCATTGTCAAGTGCGTACATAATGAGAGAAGGATAGGTTGGGAAACGATTAATCGCAGGGCGACTCACAATCACCATTGTTATCATCAGTAGGGATACTTTACGCGAGACGGTCACACTGTTTCGAGTTCATTATCGAACGTGGCGGCCACGTGGTTGCACGCCGTCCGCCACTCAGACATTTAAATTGCACGCGCCACGAAAGCAACTCGCGCGGCCGGTCGTTCGCGGGACGCTGCATTTGCCGTATCCGCAATTGCAATCCGTTTTGACGTTTACCGCACCAGGTGCACCGGACGTGTGTAAACAAAGAATTGTTACCGTGTGTACGCTCGCTTATTACAGTAGTCGCTACTTGCATCCTCTCATTGTACTATTTGCATTCTTTCTTGTATTCGTAATCGTTCTGTGAGAGTGAGAGAGAGAGAGAGAGAACGGGGAGTACTTATACACGACATGAATTCAGCGTTGCATAGCGTTGCTCTGAATCTAGCTACGAACATACAAATGCATTTTTGAATAGAATTTATTTGGTATAACATGATAAGTATATTCGTATTTTTATACGTGTATTTAAAAATTGGTATACTTTATGTAGTTTATGATCTAGATACACAAAAATTTCAAGTCGCGTAACTTCAGGAAGCTAAAAAATTTAAAATCACGCGATTCGGATTTTTAAAACTTGATCATTCAGAATGAGGATTATAATTCCGCTAATCAAAATATAATGTAGCAATTATAGTGAGTTCAACGCACGTTGAGACAGATCAGATCACGTTTAATTGCGGCGAGTTCACCGCCGAGTGCCAAACGCCGTTTCTGTTAATCTCTCTCTTATCCCTACGTCGTATCGCATCGAATTCTTGACTGGCGCGTTCGAGTACCGTGACCATTAATATTACACCTCGTTAATCCCACCGAGAGCGAGTCTGATTAATCGATTGAGCCGCATGGCGATCGGCAGGCATCAATTATGGCTACACCGACAGGTTTTCGTTTTCGGCCTGATATTCGCCGCGGGATGCCACTTATACGAATAGCCGGATCGATAATCGATTTCTCGCGGCGTTCAAACGCACCTGTAATTCCGGGCATCCGTGTAAATCAAGTGAAAATGCGATACATCGAAATATATCACGAGTTACGCGCGTGATTCTTCACGACGCTTATTAATGGCAGCGATGATAGGCTCGAAGATCACAGAGACGCAACGCTCGTTAAAATCTGGTTTAATAAATTAATTTTACAGTCGACATTTTTGAGATTTTAAAAGCAAATAAACTTTAACAGAGGAACGATATTCTTCTCTCATATTATTAATCTTTGTCAAGTTCAAGATTGATTATAGTTATTTTATTATTTCTTATTGACATTTAATTGAAACGTATAATTTTTTCCGACTATTAAATTGAAACAGTGAAATAAAAAATTTACGAACGTAAAAATCGTTAGTTTTACAAATATAAAAAGACTTCTAATGCTGTTGAAATTTCTCAGATTAAAGAATACGAGTTGTCCACGATGCAGTAGCCTTAAATTTATTACTAAGTGGTAGCACAAGTAGTCAGATGTATGAAATAGCTTATAAATGCAGCGAGCTCGTAATCAGCATTAAGAAATGTCGGAATGTCTTACCGCGTACAGACGTACAGACGTACTTCAGTTCAATGACGGTATACAGCTCTAGCTTATACTTCATATGAAGAAAATTGACTTTGACAGGCTGAAGTGGCGGTCGCGAGCACTTCTTTTCACTGTCTCAATAGGGTGTCTACAAAAATACACCGACCGTCTGGAAAGCATACGGTGCTTCTTCTTTGCTTAGTCTCGCGGTTGCCAAAGAAGATCCGAGAATGAAAAGTGGTGAAAATCCCGGAATCCATCACAATCGCACAATGGCGCGCGTGCTGTATCCGAAACCGAATCTCAGAATTACAAGGGGTCCTTTAAGAATCTATTCTAGCCACGATTTTCGGGGTCGTACTTTTCGAGATTGTAGAGTGCTAGGTTTTCCTTCCTCAGAAAATCCTCACCTCTTGGCATGCCCGAACACATAAATTGACATTAGACCCATTGAAGAAAGAACAGTTAAAGTAGCATTCCTGAAACTTGGACGCTCAAGACTATACCGCTTTCTCACTTTCCACCGATCAGCTAACAGACGCGTTCGAACCGCGTTTTACACCGCCCGATATGTTAATGGAGATGTAAAGCGACACGTTCTCCTCACAGATACGACACGCTCGATAATTTATTATAATTATTGTTGAGCATCCGGATTCTTCGCCACGTCAAGTGCTAACTCATTGCACGTGTCGCCAACGGGACCGCCGTGATTTCCATTCATGTTTCATGTACATACACTTGACGTGTTGCGTCGATCTTCAAAAGCGAGTGGGCTTTACGACGACGAATGACGCAACAATAAACTGTGGGCCCGCCGCGATTCCATTCCTGAGCCAATATTTCATTACGGATACCCGTTCCGATACCGGTATCCATTACTTGATTTGTAGCCCGCCGGCGAAACGAGTATATGCTACCTCGCACTATTTCATCGTTGTTACCGTCAATGATAGCGCGATTTACTGCGCGTATCTTAATGATTGCAATGTGAAAATGTAATGTTGGTTCGCGCATGCACATTTCCTTAATATTAATATAAATTATAAAATAAGAAATAGGAAAAATTTATTTAGGTATACCTAAAAATAGAGAACAGTTATATTTATGCAATTTAATTAAATAAAATTAATGCATTATTTGTTGAAAATATGTATGATATTCCATCATTAATAATTGTCAATTAATTCAATATTATATAGAACAGAATGTGTTATCGCTAGTAATTTTACTTTTTCAGTCTCATTACAATAATTTATTTGCCTTTGAGTTTGAATCACTGAAATAATCCATGATTAATTACTATAATCATAAAAAATGTTTTGAAAGCCGCTTCAGGAGCCCAAGTTACTTAATCTTACGTCACCGTGCAAGAGACTTGAATCAAGTCAGTGGCTCGCTTGGTGTGGGTAAATACATATTTTTCTTTTCTTTCACAAGAGGATGCGATCCTTGAAACACGGGTGAAACAAGCCGTAGCTGGCTGAACTATTAGTCATAAGGACCACCAAGCGCGTTCCTGGCACGGCCCAGTTGCATGTGAACCAAACCACATCAGGATATTTTGTAAATACGTTATCGTGAACACGAGAGGAAATGGAACTCTTAAGTGCGGCCCCTCGAGTTCTTCGAGAGGACACGCTGCACCTATTAGCGGAACAAAAAATTCTTCCTGACGAAGAATGGTTTAAGCGAGTCTCATTTGATTCTCAAGAGGAAGGAGCTGCTTTTTGCAGAACACAATGAGCTTGTAACGCGTGTAACGAACCGTAACAAATGACCGTATGTCGTCATTGTTTTTCGGTATAAATCTGCGCTCTCTATTCGTACGATTAGACTTTTCGATGAGTCATATGTACCGTTCGGAAGATTAATTCCTGTTAGAGAAAGCACACAATGAATAACTGAAAACTTTTTATTATAAGTTTTGTCAAAGTTTAGATATAATATTGGCTACATCGTAAAAATAAGTTTAAAATTTATTTTGTCTTCTTCTTCTATTTAGTTTCCGTTTATAGATTCAAATAAGCTTTTTGACCTTTTCTTGTCCCGGGATAATATCGTCTTAGGATAATCGATTTGGTCGTTGACAAATCGTAAAGACGCTGAGCAGGCAGGGTTACGACGACATGATCCTAATAATAACGGCAGCTCTTCGGTGGTAATTACCAGAAGTCTTTACCGCGACGACGCGAACTCTATCGAGCGTGCAGCACCGCGATGCACCGACACCGCGTCATTCTCCGTACTCGGTATATCTCTTGGCGTTGCTTGCATGCGAATCACGCGAATCACAGTCTCCTCTCTCTCTCTCTCGCATGACGTTGCGTAGGTTTACTACACACGCACGTGGACACGTGCGTCGTGCCACGCCGCGCGCCGGCCGGCCGGCCGGCGGGCGGAAAGACGGAACAGGGGTTATTTCTGTCGTCATCAGTCACTCGTAGCAGGTTTAAGTCGCTTCACGGCAGTACGAGAGAGGCAGAGGAAGAGAGGCGCACGAAGCAGGAGAGAAGACTCCGATTTCGTGCGCAGACATGACACAATGCCGTAGTCTCTGCTCCTTTTCTGGAATCGCCGTGCACGTGATCCTCCCCCTTGCCATGTTGCGACTATTATAAGAAGAGAGTATGTACATATGAGAAAGTGGAGTATGTAGTTGGACACGAGAGAAGAGAAAGCGCGATGCACTCTAAATGTAGAGCGTGCTCGTCTAAGCACGGAAGCCGGTAACAAGACACATCTTTTAAATTTGAATATATATTTTCTCAGTAAACATATTTAAGCAGATGACTAATTATAGAATTCGGAGAAATTGATTTTGACGTAGTAAATTCTAAAAAATGAGACTGAAGGAAACACTAAATATAAGTTCTTAATTAACAACATTTAAATAAATGCAATGGATTTAATCTTATAATATTTTATTGAACATAGTATTTTCTAATATTTTTATATATATCTATATTATTGTGCTGCAATACTTTTTAGGTTTTTATTCTAATTTTTTATTTCCTTTCGCACATTTGCGATTATCTCTATAATGCCACGGTAAATAATCATTGTATTTCATTATTGCGTTTCGCTTGAGCTGCATAATTTGATCGTGGGACGTGTGTCTTGAAACATTGGCGGACAGGCCAATTCATGAACGGAAGGATACATCGCTCACGACAAAATGACTGTGTAGTAAATGTTCTCGAACCAAGCCTCTGCCAATTTCCTGATCACTCGCGTCTCCAATCCCGTGTCAACGCGAACCACGCCTGCGTTCAATGTTTCACGCGTTTGCTGTGCGTTGGAAATGCATGGAGCGTTTTCAGCGTGTCGAACGCGTCTCTTTGGAATTCGCAGAGCGATCGTTACGGTAGTAGTTGCAAGGTGCAATCGGGGGTGCAATCGGTGAGGCAGAAAGAGGCGATCGTGATTCACGATAATCGATGGATGCTTCAAGGACGGGAAGGATAGTGCGTTACCTAGAATTCGATCGTTTGGATTTAAATCGTTCCTTGAATTTCCATAAGAATGTGGAATGAAGATGGAATGTAAAGTTGCGAGTATATACGAAAGCTTTTCTTTAATACAAATTTGTCATGTTTAAAATATGAAGACGGTGATGATACTTTTCTGATGTGATCCAATTTCACTGATGTGGTCTAATATAGTGTACAGATATTTTTTCTCTTTTTTGGTACATCAAACAGTGCAAATTTATTTTATACGTATAATTTAAAACGTAGAATATCTTTCGAAGAATTTTGTTTTTTGACAATATTTGACAAAATGTCATAAAATGTGTTGACTCATTTATTTGGAAGTGAAATGAATGTTCGCACATTATTAGGTACCTTTAATGAGAGATGTCATTATTGTCGCTTTCCCATTCAAACAATAGTCTAGTCACGAGAGGAATAGGAGCGGTTCGGCAGACTGCTGCAGCCCGACACGCGCACAATGCGCGTCCGCTCGTTCTCCGACGAACGCCCAGTTGCTTTCTTTCCACGCGCGCATAATGCGCGCAGTTTGGTGCAAGCAGCACGTCCGGGAGATTTCTGCCACGTTGTTCTTGAAATAGGGAGCTACGTGAGTGCGCATGGGGGCTTAGTGGGACTCGTACAGATTCGTCACCGGACCCAGAATGTACAGCGAGCGAAGGCTTCGCCTTTTACGTGGCGGGCATTTGTTTTGTTAGGGATTTTCTGGTATGATGAACGAGATGACTTCGCGTGGGATGCTTTCTGCGTACTATGTGCGCATGTCGCTTTTGTGTACAAAGAGTACTGATTAATTTTGAGAATAATCTCAAGCTTAATGCGAGGTTACAAAAAAATTATTTTAAAATTTAAATTTAAGTCTCTTAGCAAATTATCACAAGCTTTTAAATTTTCTTGCTTTACAAGTAGTACATAATTTACATAAGTACATAAATATGTTAGAGACTTATCTATCTTTCTCATGCATTAATATTGCAAAACGTGTATTAAAAAAAGCGAGTTAATCGAGGACATGGCAAAAGGCTCGTTAGCAACGTGAAATATTGCAATGCGATTATAATCTGTTTAGCACGTTTTACGTAGCGCTTGGAAAGCGTCGTTAACGATCTTTCCCTCGCTATATCGGCTGGTGTAAGCTTTAACAGGGCTGTTATTAAATATTGTTTAAATGAGTGATACCGAAGGATCATTATTTACCGCCATGCGCTCTTACGTGGCGGCGTGTAATCCGCACGCAGTGAACATTAATCAAGTGTGATGGATCGTGAGTCGTACGTACACCCGCAACATATAATACTGACTAATAACAGCGAGTTTTGGCAGAATACAACGCATAATTCTTAACGCATATCTTAAATCTGAGATCAAAATCAAGATCTCACTCGCAATACAAAAGAATTCTCGATATTTATTTTATTTAAAGGTTCAAGAAAATCATGATATCAAGTCACGAGATATGGTAATGTATTAGCGTCGACATCTTCTAGCGTAAATAATAACGAGCCTAGGATTAGAGACAATTTACGTATGTCATCAATCCAAAGGCGAATAAAAACGTCCGACGAGTTATTAAAGTTCTGTCAACCGCTAATCAATTCTCAAGTCGTGTCGGGAAAAGAAAACCCGACCGATTGCTTCTGCCGTTGCAATTTCCACGATGCGAACGATGATCAATTCATTATCACCGGCGCAAAGTGTCTTTTATCTCTCGCGCGCTGTTCTCTCTTTCTCTCTCTCTTTCTCCTGGGGATAGCTCGTCACGTTTCTTTACGTGTCGTACGATGTACACGCGGGTAACCCGTTCAGGTGTCGCCGCCGGAGAACCGGCGCGACGACGAACCTGTTCGCTACATCTTCGCGGTGCATCTCCACGCTGCTCCGCAACTGGTTTCGCGTTGCGCTCTGTCAAAACCTGTTGATGGATACGTTGCCTAGCAGAAAATGACGGGATCGGGACACGTTCGATTATACGTTTCTTTTTTCTTTTACTCTTTCTTCTTTTTGTTCTCCGCTCACGCGGCTTTTCCAATCGGAGATGTTGCGTCGATCGACGTCGCCCGTACACGAAAAATAGCGACTTTTTTGGTGTATTGTAATTACAACTGACATTCGTCCGAATGTAATTACATGCGCATGTTATAGTATGTTGTAATTGACGTCTCTGATCGAACGGAGCTTGCACATATTCCGGATATCGCATGCGGCGGATATGTGAGAAGCGTTTTTTATAAAATTAATTATAACTATTAGAAGTTTATGACACATGTAAAATTGTAATCTATTAAGCAGGAAGTATTTTTAATCAAGATAAAATGTTCTCTTGCAATTTTTTATTTGGTTAACATTTTAGAAATTTTGAAAATTATTGTTACAATTTTTCTCTAAAAAAGAAATGGAATAAACGGAATACTTATTATTTATATTATAAATTACAAGTGATATAACTCCATTTAAAATTTAAGAACACCGAGTAATGCATTTTTATTGACTACAAATTTATAGACCTATCTAATAAAAATCTCAGGAAAAGACTTTTAGAAGACGAATTTAAAATTAGCTTTTCCTTGGTGTATTTTTCGCATCAAACGAATTTACGAGACGTTAATGTACACCTCCGACCTCACAGGCAGACGCTTGTGGAATAAACATAGCTAAGGCACTGAGATTCACGATGATTTATCAACGCTGTGTATCAACGCTCTGTATCAGTATACCGATTCATCAATAAAAGATACCAGTAGTCTCGTAAAACAAAACTAAAAGAGAATTAACGAAGTTTTAACGACGTGCGGCTCTATTTCGGAATCTTGACAGTAGTTTAGATGATAACAGACTCAGCAGGACCTTTAGAAAGACCACGTTGCCTTAGTTTTATATTGGCAATTAATTATGATGAAAGTTATAACACTGTGTTAAAAAGTCATAACTTATGATACAAACTTATAGTGTAAAATAAAAAATATTATGACATTTAAAATACCAAAATATTTAATAGTTATGTCTCTTATTATGTACCGTATAATTTTTCTTTTGTATTTTAAACTAACGAGCATTTTCCGTTTTATTTTCAGCTCAGAGAGGTCCATACAGCCTGAGTAAGAGCTCGAAAACTAGCGGTCTCTTTCCGTCCACGTTCAATGTCGCCGCGAAAGCGGACATTTACGTAAACGCGACTTGCGGTGAGGAGGGCCCAGAGACATTTTGCAAGCCCTCAGAATCGTCGAGATGCGCCGTCTGCGACGCCAGGAGTCCGGATCCTGGCAAGAGGCACAACATCAGCAACATCCTCGACTCGAGTCCCGGTAAATGGTGGCAAAGCCCTACGTTAGCCAGAGGCGACCATTACGAATACATAACAATCCTCCTGGACCTGAAACAGGTAGGTGTTTAAGCGATAGGTGTGTGAATATAGGCCGAAAAATTTTATACAAATTGTTTTATCACAAAGATTATATATAATAATACTCAACATAATTCTTGCGATTTTAATGAATTTAAAGGAATAAGTGAAATAATTTTAAGTAAATAATTTTTTAAGCACCGCTTTGCGATGCTTTCCTATATTCACATCTGATTTTGCTTTTACGTCGTTTTCTGCGTCTATCTCTTTTTTCCCATGGCGCATTATATCGCATTAAAGATCCTTTTGTCCTCGTCCTCCGAAAAATCGTAAAACGACTTTTGTCCTCTCGTTAGATACTCGTTTCTTGTACTATGCTCTTTGGTGTCGATTTATATCGTTTGCCGACAATGGTGAGATGGACAGAGAAAGAGATAGATACAAGAAACGAGAGAATCGAAACCGATTGTGCGAAGTGAGACAGAGAAAGATATGTATACGGTAAGATGAAGAAGATAGAGAGGCTTTAGAGGATCCCTTTCCGGAAATTTACGTGCCGGCTCGCAGGTATGCCCCATGTAGCTCCTCGTCCTTTAACAAATTGTGAGTGGCGGCTGAGAAAAACGTTTTAACGAGCACGGCAGCCCTTTTTTTGAGAGACCGTTAGTAATGAGGACGTAGCTCGAAAGTACTTCGAAATGGATCAGAATGAAGTGCCGACGCGACAAGCAAGGGTGAGCTAAACGAGCTTTGACGAGGAGGAATTTTATTCCACGTATAGAAATTCGAAATTGCAAAATAAATACCAAAATAAATCATCGTTAATTAAATGCCCTGAAAGTATTATATTTATAAACGTGATTTTTCAAATATAAAATTAAACATCTGCAAATATTACAAAATTTCTTAAGAAAGTAAAAATAAATATTAAGCAATAATTATACTCTTTTATCACCGTCGTATATGATAAAAATAAAAACGCAAAAGAAAATTAATTTCGTATAAAGTTCTATTTAATTAATAAAAAGTTAATCATTGTTGGATTTTCTCTCAAGTTTGTGTTGTTTTATAATAAGATAATAATATATACAATAGAAAAATTAGTGCGATATATGCATGGCATAAATATCTAGATTGTTTGGAACATTTTTCTTTTAAACCTCAGAAATCTTATTGAGTAGTAATTAAATATTGAATGTTTCATTGGCAAACACGTGCGCATGGTTCGCTAATTGGTCCTCCCTCGGGATACGACAGGGTTCTGAGCAAAATTGATACGTTAATACGCCCGTACAACCGGCACCACAATAATGAACACGTTAAGATAGGCGAAATCTCGCTGTGTAATTAAGAGACGCGGAGTTGGTGGGCCGCATTGCAACCTTGGCCCTTAATTGGACGCTGATTGCAAGCCTAATTCTTCCTATCCGTTCGGGATATCTTCCGCATGTGATCGCGTCGTGGGTGTTTATAAAACCCGATTCTCCCATAATGGTCCGTAACTAAAAAATTTGATTGAACAACGGATTAATAATATGTGCAACCGAATTCTCATCTCCTATAAATAAAATAAACATTTTTGAGAAAAACGATGAAATCGACTATCAAATAATGTGCTTGTATTCGTAATTTTGCGTCGCGACTGTGTAGTTATAATAGTATTTGTTACGAGAGTTCACATTATAATGTTTGTTATATCAATATTTAATTAATTAAAGGAAAATGAGCAATAAGAAAGGTATAGCTTTTATATTAAAAGTAACAAAGTTGATTTTTTATTTCACTTCTTTGTAATTGATTATATAATTTTGTAATACACAATAAGAAAGTCAGTTTGTTATGGAATGAAGCATAATTAAGATTATTCTGAAAGATAATACACCAGTGCTTCTTCGTAACATGAGATTTAGGATCCGCAGCCCGAGGTGTTTCTCTTCGGGTAATAATCCTCTGGTACACTGTACCTTTCGTTGTACTTTTTATGAAGAGAAGATTGCTTGCGATTCATTGCGACATTTTTAAATTACGGTCCGTGAATATCGGGAATGATTATGCTAATCGGCGAATAAGCAGGACGCGGGGGAATATATTTATGGTCCTCGTTAACGTTCATCGCGCGTATTAATTTTACGGCCGTCCGACGCTGCTTATGATTGTTTCTTTAATCGCATGGACCGATGTTAAATCGATACGATACATCGGTGTTGTTGTTATTGCCTTTGTAGTTTTGCAAGACACGACCACCTAAGTCGAAAGAAAGATACTCTCTTATATTTAGTAAAAATTGTGACAATCTAAAAATGACGCTACTTAATCTTTACTTTAATAATTTTGTACTTGTTATTTCTCTAGAATTAAAATAATACACGTAATTTTATTACTAAGCAATTTTTTTGAAATTTAATAAGGATTATTTATAGTAATTAATTTTGTTAGCACTAATTTAAATATTATATCAATAATATTAATCAGTATTTGTTAGCTGAAATCTTTTTATGAAAAAGCAAAGACATAGGTGATAAAAATAATAATGATTTGTCTTTGCATATTAGTAATTGCAATAACTTGAGAAAAAAAAATTTTCCGCAAAGTGTCAATATGTAGAAAAGTTAAAACTTATTTCCTGGTTTGCTAAGAAGAAAATTCTCACGCATTGATTGGTGCCGTTAACTCATCTCACGTGTAACTTCTGTTTGCGCTACTGATTGGCACAACCGAGCATCAGGATCAGCCCCGCCTCCCACGCGAAGGCGTCCGGTGGAATAAATTAATTTGTCCGTGCTCAAAAAGGCCGACTGATGGACAACCTTTATCTCGCCGTACACAGTGAGAGGGCCGGGACCGCGTTGCGCAATAATTAGTAGACGGTTACAAATGATCATCAAACATTGAGAAGGGACCGATTGCCGCCGTATAATTCGTGTGCGTCTTTTTCGCCGACATGCTGCCTTTCCTCGCGGCAAAAGAGGTGGAGTTATAGGTGACTGACCGTGATCGTATGAAATTTCATTAGTACTCTTAATGGAGTCTTGAAAATGCATTTAATATATTTTGCATGCGATAGAAAACAGAAAATCCATTATGCGGGCAGCGGGAAGATACGACAGTTAACGAAGTATCTTCCATAACAGTCCGAACGCGATTAATAATTCCTAAAAATTGAATAGAAGAGGAGGAGTTACAATCTCCATCGTTGCAGAAAATTCATTAGTATTCATCAAAGCAGTATCGATGAAGAAAATATATTTAATATATTTTACAATGTAAAGGAACATTAGGGTAAAAGATAAATTACATGGACGCTTGTGATCGCTAATAAAGCGTTTCCCGTAACAATTCAGACAATTATAAAAATTGATAAAAAGCTCGGAATTGTGTTCCCGGATAATAGAATTTCTTAATATTTACAGCAAACTAAAATAATTTTTAATAATAAAAATAACGTAACATCTTGATAATATATTTAGAAAGTTGTATCAGAGTCAGCGTGTTTATGATATCGCATGCTATATCAACTCGCGTGGATCACCAAAAAGAGAAATTATCCTGTCGAAGGATCACGGAAGGATCAGACCGCGCGTCAAGCTGCCTCCCTCGAATAGCGTCGGGATGAAACGAGCAAGTTATCGCCCGTCGTAGATCGACGCCACCTCTAACCCTTTGCGATGAGGTATCGAACGTGAAAAGGAGCAGCGAATGGTACTCGCGTCGAGCGGGACTGAAGCTCGAATCCTTCATTGTTCACGGATTAACGAGTCGAGTCGCCGTCGTTCCTCGAACGCTTGTTCGGGGTCCTCGAACCTGCGCGCACGCCGACTTCTCCTTTGGCCGGGTGAATGAATCATCTTCCTGGGGCGGGCGGGACTGGAAACGGGGGGAGGGGGGAAAGTGAGAGACGGACGAAGTCACGAAAATAATACCTCGTAGGGTGGAAGATCGCTTCTCGTCCGAAGGCGGGCTTGTTCCTTTTTCCTATTCATGGCCCGGACCTTGCGGCGGGATCGCGGATAATGTATACATGTGTTACACGACGAGACAGAACCGTGCCGTTTTATCCGGATTTTATGACCGCGCGCGCGTAACATTGTGCGTTATTGGATCTTAATGAAACGCTTTTGAATTAAGCAACGTGGTATTCTGCATAATGTAATCCCAAATTCTTCACATAAAAACGTGGAGAGCAATATAACCATAAAACTTTATCTTTTTCCTCTTCGTCTAAAATTTGCACTACAATTTGATCAATATTGAATCCTTGATATAATTCTCTCTTCGATGGAATTGTTCTATCTCTTCTGAGAGGGAGCCTACAATAAAATCGCCGTGAGAAACGGAAGATAAAAAGATTAGTGTCTTTATATAGGTATCTATAATGAGAATGCACAAATCACTGTGGATCATGATAGTCTCGATCGAAATCATCGAATATGCTTGAGGTGGTCGTCGGGCGGCTTCGTGCCTTTTGTCGGAACGGCCACCGTTGTGGTACGTCACGAATTTACCTCGTAATTCAATTCCCACGGCCAGTGACGATAATTACAGACCGCGGCGCGCGGCGGCCCTTACGTACAACGGATTCACGGCCAGCCATCTTTTTGCCTTCTGCTCACACCGTTGAGCGTCCGCGTTATAGGGTGAGGCGATTAAACCGGGCTCCTTCGAGTTGCCAGCCTCAGAGCGATAATCGTATCATCGATCCACGGCCGTCAATTAAAAAATAACTAAATCAAAGCGCGCCATAAGCCGATAACAGATCGTAATCGAATTATTAATCATATGACGCAATTTAGATAATATCGTATATTAAGAAATGCTTTTCTGGTTTTTACACTCAAACGAGATATTATTTTTTAAGATAATTATCCAATAATTTATACAATTATTTTCTGCATATTAAAATTGAGAACTATTCAAATCCTTTTTTCTGACGTTCTCTACAATTATCTTTAGTTCAGATCTATATTATTCTCTCGGCAATTTTCAGTTTGGTAACATATGAATACAGATACCTACTGTATGCGATCGATTAAGTGCCGCGCCATACGTAAAGATTGCTCTCTTTTCTTGCTTTCATGCTTTTTTCTTACTGCTCTCTGTGAAAACAGCTTGCCTGCCGAGTGAATGGCGTGAATTATTATCCAGGACCGTGTTCGAACCGACAGGGACCTGGTTATTAAGATATTTCGGGAGCTCGATGATGATATTGCCCTCAGCCTTATTGAAGATTTCCTTAGCAACAGGACCGTGGCACACGACGGTATTCGCGCGCAAATTGCTTTTCTTTTATTCGCGAGAGACCGGCTGATAATTAAAACGTCATTTTATTTATGACGAGGCGAAAGTTTTACGGGACGTTATCTTTGCGGTTCGCGCAATAAAAGGATCGCGCGAGGCGAGAAGACACGCACGCGAATCGCACTCGCATCGGAAATTGGCTTTCGTTAAGTCAAGAAGCGGAACGAAATTTAAAGAGACATTTTGTTTATCGCCCCGCGAATCTTACTTTACCGCGATGTTATTGGTGGGCCGTTTGGAAAGGTCCGTGGCGAAAGGACTACGAAGCGAAAAGACGCGTACGCACCTTCGCGCCTTTCGAAAGCGAGCTAAACATGAACATAATTCAATTAAATATCGATTTGCTTACTCATAAAAATGTTGCTTATGCGGTCCCGGTTTCGCTAAAATGTTATCTGCAATACACGAACCTACTGTGTATTAACGTTTAAAGTTATCCACGTGGAGAATTTGCATCCCCGTTTACGCTCGTTCGAAAAAGATCGATGGTTGCTCCGTCAAAAGTGCTTGAGTGAGAGAGGAAAATCAACTTTTACGTCCTCACAGGTGTGCGAAATATTTTAAAGCTCCCGACCATGACGCCAGTCGTCGCTGATGGAAACTTATGAGCCAACACTCAAACGCGACGATGGCACGTCGCGTCGTGACCGGTCGAGCCGGAACGAAATGTGAGAAAATCGAGGTATAAAAGGAACTGACGATAAATCAATCCGGTCCTATCCCGCTCTTTGACCAAAGGTTGAACGAATCGAGAGACTGCAAAATTTTTGCGCAAGATTTGTAGCGCGATACTATTTAAATACTAATTTTTTCTCTTCGAGCAAGATTATTCTACTCAGAATCGTGATAAAATTATCCGATCATATTGAAGCACACGCCTCCCGTGAAGCAATGAAAAGATTTCCTTGTGGAGCTATTGATGATCGAAACGTGATGTAGCGCCATATTTGGAAAAATATTTGTAGTACATCCCGTTATAAAGAGGATCAAGGGTCGTAATTCGCCATCGTGACTCGAAGACGGCGAGAATGGAAAGCGAGAATACCGCGCCGGTGATAAATTGAATGCATTTCTTGCTTCTGCACCTTGTATCGAAAGCGTGTCAATTACGTGGTGAAATTTAATTACTCGGAATTGAAGCGAGATCACGTTCGGGCGAAATATGAGGATCATTTGCATTCACGGATTACTCTCATTCACTGCGCGCTCCTTATGCGCGACACATTCTCTTAATTGCGATCGCGAAATTATCGGGGATCGATTGAGCATATCGGGAGTTCATGATTGAAAACAATTATTATCACAACACACAGAGGCGTAAGAGGATGACATTATTAATTTGGAACGTATAGGATGCGATTCTTGTAGCTCGAGTTAAAAAATCCGTCAATAATGATTCTACATTTAGATAATGAATTTCTCGGGCCACCCTGACTTATTTAAAGTGATCACTTCCCGTCACGTCGTTACACTCTGACAACTTTACGGCAATTAAGCTTGTACCACATGAGATGCTCGCTTTCGGGTTATTTTTAAGTCGCACAGAGAGACTCCGCGAGGGTAGCAAGAGGAAAAACGGATATAGACGGATGCGCTTGAATCATCGCGGTGCACGTGAGAGCCCGCGTGTGTGAATAAGGGTTAACGATCGGAAGCGCGTGGATTTTTCATTCGTTTCTCTTCTTTCCCCGGCGGGCTTCTCTCGGCGAGGGGGCTTACGCTCCTCGCGAGAGCACAGCCGGAAAAGAATAAATGCGCGGTAGGCACTTGACCGTTTATGGAGGCTGGGTTTATGTCGCGCCGCAGGTATACCGGAGCAGGTATTTACCCGTGCACAGATTGTACACGATGCCTGCATACTTTCGGCTCTTCTCCGGCGTTCGAGGCGGACGTACGTACAAGTATTCGTGGCTCGGTTCCGAGGGAAGAGGGCACAGTAGGGAAAAAAAGAGGCGGCCCCGACCAAGGAGAGGAGCGAGGGCCGCAACTTGAAACTCGGTGGGCTTTCGCCTCGTACCGTACTGTTGATCCGACTGCTCACGAAATCGAATTACCCGGTCCGATTAACCGTCGGTGTTTGTGGAGCGGAGGGATTGCGGCTTCGGCGTGATTCATTGACCCCGATCAATTATCGCTCTTCTTGCGTGCGAGATTTCTTCCTCGTTCATTAAATACTCGAGGCAAATATCTCCTACAAAGTACTTTTTTACTTAAAATTTAATTTTTATTTTATAATATCTGACAAATTCGCAAAATTCTAAAGTATTAAAACCGTTTGGACAATTTTATTTTATTTCTTCAATATTATTAATTAATAAAGCAGAGTAATATTTTACCTGTTCAGACAGAGAATGTAAAACGGCTCAGAAAACGAAATTTTACATTGTTCTTTATCTTGAGGTAGAAAATTTTATCTAAATTTTTATCTCTGGTTTGATAAAGCGCACTTGTTACTGATTTTTCTTTTTACCGAGGAAAAATTCTGGACTTATTACGTGGAAATCATTTAGGGAAACAACCGTACATTTCTAGAGTATGATTTTAACCTGCGCCCTGATACCCAAAGCGTTCTCGCGACATGAAGTATTCGAGAACAAAGAATTTATGTAACCTGTTACGAGGGAAGTTTCTTTCTCTCTCTCTACTCACGGCTGACCCCTTTTTTAAAGGAGCTCGGGCAATTCCCTTTGAGAAACCAAATCGAGTCGTAAAATCGATGGCCTTGGACCACCCAGGTCCCCGATAATACGTTTCCCCGAACTTTCTCGAGTAATGAGGCGATTCTACTCGTAACAAGCCTCGGAAGATGTTATGCTCTTATTATGCACGTTAGTATAAGTCAAAATGGCGTTCTCTAACGTCACTCTCACAATCACGTTTTTCTCTTTAACGATGGCCCACTTTGCAATTCAACCGAGTCTTAGTATGACGAATCTCATTTCTGGTCACTTCCTTTGTACTCGCATCATCGTTAATTCTCATGACGAACGGATTTGACGAGCCTACATCTAAATATTACGATATTTTGAATACATTAATTATATTTAAAAAAAACATTGCGTATAAACTATGATGAGACGATATTGGTGAAAGAAGAATCGTGTTTTCATACTAGCTCACGGTCTCGCAGACTAATTTCACTAGCGCACTTGGGATTTCTCGTTAACGCGCGACGAAAGCAGTCTTCGCACTCTTCGCGCGCATATTCGTTGCACGTGCATGAATGTCTTTTGGCAAACGTCGCGGAGCATTGGACCAAACTGAGATCGGATTGGCAAGAGACCAGGACGTGGAATCCTTCGCGGCAGACCGCGCGGTGTCCGCTCGTCGCGTGTCGGTCTTACTCGCTCGGCCAAGTCTGAAGACGAGCACTCGCGAGAATTCTCATCTCAAGAAGTGTAAGAAGTAAATACGTTGTGTAGTCTGATATATATAATAAGATCATACAGACTGAAGAAATTATTTGATTAAAGTTAATAAGATAACAGTATATATTAAAAATTTTATAAAATTTTATATAAATCTCAAGTTAATATGAGATTTAGAATATTTTTACGTATACGCAAAAATAATTTGCAAAATTTGAAATAACACCTTTACCTTATACATGTCATATGCACAAATTTTTTTATTTTCTTTTCGTCATTTACAACCTGGCAATATAAGTTGATAGTTTTTAAGTGGCGAATGAAATTGCAGCTATATTTGTCTGACTGCGATTCAGCGATAAGGCAATGTACGATGAAGTAATACAGATATATACTTGCCCGTCAAATTGCTACTTCGGTATATAACGATATAAATTGCTCCGGCGTAATGTTTCGCGAGAGGTCGCTGCACCAACTTACATGTCTAAATCCAATTTTGCCGAGCTTCCCTCGCTTGTAAGTTCTCTAACGCGCAATCGAATTTCGCTCTTCGTCAAATGATCGTTTCCCTCGGTGACGTTTCCATAATTCGATTTCGTTCACGCTACTCGACGTAAAAATTCAATTTCCAGACGCAGCCGTCCGCGGAAATCATATATTCCCTTACCATGTCAATTTCAATTTAAGATGCCTTGATTATTAGCAAAAACGGATAAATGAAGAAACACGAGAAAATGCCAAAAAGTGGAAGAAGTTTTGTAATTTTTTTCTCGTTTTATAAATCTCATAAAATAAAAATAAAAATTAACAATTATATTTTATCGGAGAGATGAGCAAAAGTAACGTTGTTAACAGAAAACAAGAATAATTATAAAAATTATCTTTTATTTTTAAATTTATTTATATATATTTTGTTACATTGTTCGAGCTTTAATAATACAATAATACAATTATGGAAATCATATAACGCTTCATATATGTGCTGTACATATCAGATGACATTTGCTGTCTTGGAGAGACATGGAAAATGTCAGTTTGGATACGCAATCGTCGAAAAAAAGCGTGAGATTCCACATGATGTGTTTAGGCCTAAAGGCCTTATTGGTAATTTTATATCTACAGAGGAATATTTCAGATCGCGGCGAGAATCTCTCGTCTCGCCGTCACGAGTCCCGTAATCGGATTAAGTCGTCTCGCGTTACTTTAAATCCATCCGCAATTAATACGTCCACCTTCTAGTGTTAGTAACGGGAGACTTCTCCGATAAATCTGCTCGTTTCGTGCATACAGTCCGATGCACTGGACCGAGACGTGGTAGCCAGCGACATGACATATCATCAAAATACGGCCGTCATAAGTAAGCTGCTGCATAGAAAGAGAAAGAGAGAGAGAGAGAAGAGAAATGTATGGAATATAAACGCGACTATATTTTATTTATAGTAGGTACTTCGTACTTGTGAATCGAGAGAGCGGAAATACGCTCGTTTGATCTTAAACTTTGAGAAATTTCCGCAAGTAGTTGGAATAAATTATTGCATATTGAATATTAATACGCAATATTAATGTACAAAAAATTCTGGAATGAAGACCCATTGCAATCAACGATCTATTTTTACCCTAAATTAAACATTCTCCAGCTTTATTCTTTATTGCGTTCTTAATTTATATTATGATAGGATTATATTTTTGATCAGAAAGTTGTATTATTATGTTATATACAAATTTTATCTCTTAAAAAGAGTCGAATGGGCTTCTTGAACAAGGTTTCTTGAATGCTTCATTAGCTACCATGTAAGATTATGTCGTAGATGACGCGTAATAACGCTATACAGTGTGAAAATATCCCGAAGCTAGAATACATTAGTCGGCTTTATTCGCGCCGGCAGTTCGTCAAGTCAATCGAACATCTAATTAATATTTCAAGAAAAGTTTATTTTACACTCGCACAATTTCCCGTCACTGTGTATTATGCTATGTTAGCGACCTGGTTCGAGAAAGACATGCTCGATGCCGAGCGGGTATTTAAATGGCAAAAAAATCTTACGTGTCAGACACTCCCCGAATATTTTTACGAACCCGCCGCTTCTAAGAAAGGTAGCAATAAGCGGTTTGATTTAATAACATATCTCGAGCGTATTTTCCACGCAATATTCTCCCGTGCAATAGATGATAACATGTTACGCCGGCTCATTCGTAGCGACATTTAATTGATTCGTTATCAAATTATTTTAAGCGTATCTTGAATGAATAATATCGGGCGCTAGTCGTTTAATTACACATCGCGTGCACAGATTTCCTAAGATCTCTTATCAGTACCATCAAAGTATGTTATTTCACCGCAATGGCTTTTAATAATTCGTCATGCATGGTTATAAAGCGTGCAAATTAAAACATTACTACTGATAATTACGATATAGCTGTTAAAGAATAAATACTACGATATATGGTAGAATATACTTTGTATTTTACTTGACTCGTACAAATAATTTATTAACTTAATTAACATATAGAGATTTTTCTAAAGTAGCATATAAATAATAGTTAACATAACATGCTTTCTATAATTATTGCGCTATAAAATTTGATAACATGCAATATGAACATCGCATTTTCGCTATATTTTCGATTATCTTAATTAATTTTTTTATTCGTAACAAGTTTTATCTGCTAATGCATACTTTTCTGGAATAATTTACTAAAATTTCACCAATTCTCGGATTTTAATTGCACAGATCGGAATGCTCACCACGAATATCTAATTAAAATAGTGTTTGCAACTGCGTTCACGTCATTCTGATCGATCGCGACAACTCGTATTTTGAAGTCTGCTCACGTGGGAGTCGAAAGGCGCCAGTCTTCCAAGAGAATCGCTTTTGTTCTGTGTTTTACCCTGCTTCTTCACCCTTCAACCATTGTGGGTCGTTCCGTTTGCGTGGGCCGACAATGAAGAGAAACGTTAATACGTGGTGACAAGAAATCGTCTAATAATGCAAGCCTCGTAGGCAGTTTCTCGCTATTAATTATTTTGATGAAAAATAGATTTTCGTGGGCTTATCGAATAAGAAAAACCATAATTTGTCCACTTTTATAAATTTATTGTCCTTAGCCAAAATATTCTTCATTAAGTCTAAAATATTTTGTGTATCTTTTTGCACATTTAATACGAATTCAGTTTAACACGTCATTTGTTGCAACGTGCTACAAGTGACGAATACTTTCGTTTTCTCATTATTTCACACTTAACTTGTTGAACAAAACGAGTTACGGGTGACGGCGCGTGTGTAAATCATTATTACTCGCGCTTTCGCGGGAAGAGATAGCGAGAGGACTCGGGATTTCTATAATAACAACAGACATTTCTTCGTTGCTCGTCGATCCCGAAGAAAGCCCAGACGAAGCGAGGTACGGATGCTTCGAGCCTTAACGGCTTCGGAAACCGGCCGTCCGGTAAAATTTCTTGCCGGTGCACTCCTCTCTTGGTGCACCCCATTTACGGTCCTAGCGAGATAGCGTGCAATGCCAATTTATTAGTGAGATGCCCCTTAGCCTCGGTCAAGAAGGGGGTCCCGCGTTGGTCGCGCCCATAAAGGGGGATGCTGGAGCACCTTACTTCGTGAGAATCTCCGTAACGACGACCGGCGACTTTTGTTCGCCATGTGAGCAAACATGTTGTGGCAACTCTTTGTTCGTTGCTGGATTTACAACGTGCTTTAATCACCCATATAAGTTTCTTTTAACTACACTTCTTGAAGTATGGTCGATTAAACTACCGGTAAATTCACGATTATCGCGGAATTTCACATTTTACTCCCTCGTCACTCGCGTTTTCTCCGCTATTAGCGCAATCGATCGCGATATCCCAAGTCGTTCTTTCGAAATTACACAGCTCGTTTATTATCGCGAATCGCGCAAAGACACGGCCAGCGTGTGTCGCTCATTGTTGCTGGCGAGCGTGAAACTGTAAAACGCGGCTGTAAACGCGCGCGAATGAGAGTGAGCATTACTGGCGGAGGTGTCGCTTCTCCTTCGAGATCCTGTCGCGGATAACAGCTACGAGTCGCGGGAGATCTGTTTACGATACTCCCTAGTCTCTCTTGCCGCTTCCACACCTTAGCGAATCGTTCGACGCCTCGCGCCTGATGATATCTGCTCTTCTTAGTCCGGGTTAACTGGTTGGTAATTCTAGTAAAGCCTTTCTTTGGGAAGCAGTCGAAAGTGATCGACCGTACGATTATACGTGAAACCATTTGATCCGCAATCTTAGAGAAATGGGTATATAGTATCGTGTAATTGATAGTCTAAATTAGGAAACGTAATTTTTACAGGGTAATAATTAACATATTCTTTTTCTATAATTAAATATTAATATTTTAACTAAAGAAGAAAGAAAAATATTATATCTTCTGTTTTCCAATAGAAGATATAAATAAGTCATTTTATGTCTTTTTTTATTACTCACTAACTTGATACTTTAAGAATAAGCATTACGTAAAATTCATACGTTAATTTATACAAAACATTGTCATGTTTGATATATATTTTTTATGATGTACATACTACTCGTAAAATTAAATTAGTCTATCTGTACTGTAATTTGCAAGCATTATAGTAGCGTGATAAAATTGATATCCGGTTTAACCACCTTCGATCATTTTCGATCGACCTTGATCCATTTTGGATCACAAGTCGCATCGATTCTTTAGGTTATTATCGACTTTTTTTTATGTACGCGTCAGCTATAAAGCCATTTCTGTCATCCGATGCTAATACCAGGTGCATCCTTACAAGGCTGTGGATGCGTTTAACGAAAGAAGCCGTCGCTCGTGATCGTGGGAGCCGTCCGTTGCATTTCTCTCGCGCCGTGTCACGTGGCCGGTGCTTCGAGAATTCCCCACGGAGACCACGGAGGCAAAACACAATCCATGTTTCTCGGATACCGAGCGCGAGATCGAGCGCGACTCTCGTACCCGACCACTTTTCATTTTCGCGGAAGAAATGACGTTGCTGCTCCTAAAAGAGCGTTGCTAGTGCTCAGTTTTATGGGAAAGGAACACTGCGATTCTAATATTGAATTTAATATTGAATAAAATAGGATGAGATAACAATAGAAAATCACTATCATCACTTTTTGTGCTAATTAATTTGGAGTCAGCGATCTGCTCAATTAGGCATATCAAGCGCGAGATAGTTAAAACATTGCGTGTAATGATATACATTGCACTTGTTCCGTTGATAAAATCATTATTATATAGATCATGTAAATGTGAAACTTGGCGATTCTGCATTGACACAAAATTACTTTTTAATTGTACCTGCAAATCTTGGCAATTATTATAGCGTGATTGCGACAAAATTATATTCTAATTGTACCTACAAATCTTATAGTAATTATTATAGCGTGATCGCGATATCTACGCCATTGATGTATCGGAAGGTCGAGGCAAGGTGCGTCAAGTACGGCCCTTGACGTGCCTTGATGCAAGGCTATTCAATCCCACCTAGTATTTACACGCGTTAACTCCACCGTACGTAAACGGAGTACCCGTTAAACCAAGTGGTCTGCCCTGGAACACCTTCTTAACACGATCGACGGAATATCGACGTGCTCTCACGCGATAATGCGAGCCGTTTTGCAGTACGGCAGTACACGATAGTGTCGCTCCCGAAATTAAACATGGAAAATAATAGTTAAAAAATTGAATTTTATATTTTTCGTGATAATAATATGTATATTATCGTGAAACATAAATTTACAGAAAGAATCCAAAATTAAGTTTAATTTGAATTATTCAGTTCAATTTTCGAGCTTGATAAAAATTATATTTTTCTTATCTATACATGCATATAAATTTCCGAAAGATATCGTAATTCATTATACTATAACGTATAATTTTTCGCTGATTTCCATATTTGGGGAATGCGATAATACAAAAGCACATTAAAGCGAGAATGTGAATGCACATAATGGCAGCAACTCGCGTTTCCAGATCTAACTTCTATATAGTTTCCGTTTATTCTCCTTTAACGGTGGCCCGACTAACAAGTCAGACACGCACGCGGTCGTCCGTTTAAACACGCCTTATCCCTCGATAATTCTGTCGTGTGCTGGCGCGATAAACTCTGCAGTTCTCGTATACACCATCCGCGTGGAATACTCGAACACCCTCGATGGCCGGAAGGGGGCAACCTTGAGCCAGTAATGCATTCGTGGTTTGCTTATGACCTACCCCATATGACGAGGCACGCGAGATGCCGATGGCGACTGAAAACCGGAGGAGCATGTGTGGCCAACGCAAATATTTAGCTGATAAAAGACGGGCAGAGCCTCGGGAAGAGACTGCCTCGTAACGCTTTCCCTTTTCCCTTGCTCCTGTCATAACAATGTTGATGCGCAAACGTATTCCCCTGCAGCCTCGGTGTGCTGCCATATATACGTTTGCACATTCCACACGCTAAACGAGACGGGTATATATCCTCGTTAATGCTGCCCGTCACGTCAATACGTCGTATAATTCATAGCAAAGGCACATCGGTCGTGCAAATTAAAGATTATTTCTCGATCGCCGATGTAACGATTCTGTAATGCCTAAAGGCGATCGGGGATCACCACACTCGCACACGAAGCCGCCACATAGGTATGCGCGTCCTCGTCTACGAAGTAAAAGGGCCGGATAATTGAAGTCGGCTTCTCCACGGGCCCGAATCGGCCGTTCCGGACGAAGTCCTTAGAAGGAAACGTAGCCGGTATCGCGGACATGCGATCTGTCTTTATGGTCCGAAAGTGGGCGTCGGTCCGGCCTCACAATGCCGGCGTAACGACGACACAACGAGGACAACGACAGCGACAACGACAACGACAAAGACGCGGCCCGACGGACGGCAGGATGAAGGACTCCCGTCTTGTTAAATCACGACTGCAGTCGGAGATGCATGCAACTGCATATCTCTACACACGCTCAGGACTTGCAAAAGCTTTTAGACTGTTTGACGTCTTCATAAATGAAGAAGAGAATGATTATCCGATGTAAAAATCAAAAGGAAAAGACACTGATTGAATTATATCTACTTTAAATCAATCAAAGATCTTTCTCTCGTTCTCTCTTTCTCTCTCTCTTATTACTGCTATATTAATTAGAATATATATCCATGTATTTAAAATTATACAAAAGTATTTATCTGAAGAAGTGCTTACCTAAAATATCACATAACATCGTATGTTATGTAAAGATAATAATGTACGATACATGCACAGTATCATTCACGCGTGTCTAGTATTCAACGAAGCATCCTGTAATACAATACTCGCCTACGTGCGCGCCACGTTTACAATTTGCTACGCTAGATTGTAGTATTTTAAAATTCATATTTGCCATTTACGTCCGGCAGCATCAAGACATAATTGAGAGACAGCTAGGGTATTTATACATAATGTACGCATAGAATATTTAACTACCGATTCATACACCACTTTAACACGCGAACAATGAGAAGATAAGAAGTAAGGCAAGCCAAAGAGAGCAGCTAATATCTATAAAAGCAAGTAGCGGCTGATTTTCATCGCTTGTCTACTCGGACTGCGTATAAAATCGCGGTTCACGCATTCTACGTGCAGACAAAAGTTTCGTCAGGAATGGTGCGTGATATTTTTCTTGGAACAGTCGTGCGAGAGGAAAAGATAGAGAGATTAGACGCAGCGGTGTCATTATAACGATATTGTGTTCTTCTATTCATCGCGTCGATGGGACACGAGCGAGCGCCAACTAGTTCTGCGCGATCTGCGGCTGCTTGGAATTAATTATCCGTCGCGAGATCTCGGTCTCGGCGGGGTTTCCGACGAGCCGCGGGAGACCTGCAAATCCGGCCTCCGGCATTGAGCTCGCGATTTTTATCTTGGCGCACCGCGACGACGACGTGGTACGAAAAGCCGCGGGTGTAGAGAGAACACGGACTTTACTTTCCCTTTCTGATCCTCGAAATGTTTTAACTACGAATTATCAATTAACGCTTAAATATGATATTACTCCGCCATTATTAAACTTTACAATGCGTTGTAAAAATTTTATAATCAGTTAGGAAATTGTGTTACCGAGTTTATCTCACTGACATCTTCGCATTATTATATTTCTAGGTCTATCAAGTGGAATACGTGATAGTGAAGGCCGCGAACTCGCCGAGGCCCGCGGCCTGGATTCTGGAGAGATCTCTGGACGGCGAGAACTTCCAACCGTGGCAGTATTACGCGCCGAGCGATGGGGAATGCTGGACGAGATATTCGGCACCGCCTGTCGCGGGCAAACCCGTTTACATGCTTGACGACGAGGTCATATGCACCAGCCAGTATTCCAGACAAACCCCCATGGAGAATGGCGAGGTGAGGACACGTTTCTCGTTTCACAAAGCTCAAAAAATGTGGTCTGCCAATATCAGCTTCTTTCTTTTACATTTTATCTTTTTTTTTATAGCCACCCAAAAAATATTATCGCCTCATAATATTAAACATATTTTATTTGAATGAGTTTCTTGGTAGTCTCACTCATTTTACAATCTGATAATAGGAATATAATTAAATCAATAGTAGACGTATAATTAAATCAATTGAGCACTTTTTCGTACAAAATAGAGTTATTATCAGAGTTACGCTGCACTTGCTAACTGTAATTTGTTACTTCTCACAAAGTAATGTTTAACATTGCAAAACTAGGAAAGAGATACAAATTACTCAGCTGATGTGTAAAAAAACTCGCAACTGCCATTAAGTTCCAGATATGTTGTTGCACGTACAAACATAACATAACGTATTCATTGCAACGTTGGGTGTTGCGAGCGTTGAAAACGCGGATAATTAACCCGTACTAAAAACACGTCGAAGTGCATTTTTCGCGCCAGCCCTTTAACTGCCGGCCATAAAGTAACATAACGACCTATCTCTAATAACCTGTTGCATACAAATGTCAGGCTGCCAATCGGCGCACCTCTCTGTGCCATAAGGCCTGATCGTCGTCGAAAATGAATCGTCTTCACCTTCACTCATTCGTTACAATGATTCAGTATTCAAATGTCAGATATTACTAACGTTATTTCTCTAGCAGCGCTTTATTTTATCGACAATAAAACAGTTTCATTTTCTAACGTACGCTCGTACCCTCAATAAAATTAAGTAGAAAGATGTCCTTATAGAAATTGAGAGATTATTTTATTACATATTGTTTATTTCACGCTTGTGATTCTCATTGCTATTTACGAAATTCTTATTTCGGAAGGGCTAAGCCAATATAAAAGGCGTTACGCTAAAGACATGCGTGATGCAACGAGTAGCGTTTATGCTCGCCGACGCATTTTTCGCGGCGTTCGTTCCGCTACGAGCGCGACTAACCGTGTCATTATCAATAATCCTTGCGAAAATCCTCACGGCCGCACTCAGCATCGTTAATTATCGTCGGTCTTACGCGGCCGCGCGTGTGCAATTACGCTATTGGATGATTAGCGGGCGCTGATTTTACAGGCAACGGGGTTGCCGGCCCGCTTGCTTCCGGTAGATCCCGTTTTTCCGTCCCTCCCGCTCTTCCCTCTAACGCTTTTTATCGTTTTTCGCGAAGTAATGGCACCGAGGCGACTTAGGGTCATTAATAAACGGCGAACTGGACGCCGTTTTCTCGATATAAAACTGTATATAATGAGTGTTTTGAAATCTTCTTTATCTTTAATATATTTTATTTTCTCGTATTATTTAAAAATGTTTATTTTTTCTTTGACGTTTTTTCAGAGCTTAGGTACATCACAAATGAAATTGGTCGTTGAAGCTTTTGTCATATCTCTGTGCACTTTAGATTTAATTCTTATTTTCGACCGAATATATTTTTAAAACTATTGATACTTCGACACGTTTATAAGAAATCAATTTTATGTTGAAGAACCTAAAAATAGATATAGATAAAAGTTTAGAGATATCCTGTATAATTAGCGCGGCTTGCATAATATATATCGACCGTTAGTTCTCAATTAATTTCTTTTAGTAAACCGTTACGGTAAATCGCGACACGCAGCGATATTGGAAGCGATGCATTAAGAGCGAAACGAAAGTGTGTATTTCTGCTATTATATCAACCTCATATTCCGAGCCATTATTGCACGAGATGTGCGATTGGCACTGTTTTGCGACGATAATTTACCATTCACTTCGTTATCATCGCGTCGGGAATAAGTTTGCCGCGAGGCAATGTTTTCTTTATGGCAGTTTATGGTATAGAAATTTATAAATCAACTTCCTTCACCTTGTTCCGCGCATATCGATTTGCTTTATTCATCGAGTGCTGTATTCATGCGTTTCTAATTTTGTATCATAAAAATATTGAAGAAACGGTATATGTAATTATATTTGTGAAAGGCAATTACTTGTAATCACGTTAATGCTATTTTCTATTTAATACTGTTAGACACGTGACGAATTAGTAGATGGATCATTATTTTTTGAAAAATAATTAATTTATTGCAATGGATTTATTGTTTTTTAGTTTTCTTGTAATTAAAATTTTAAGATTTTTTTCTAAGAATTTAATAATTACAAATATTATTTAATAATTTATATTTTTTTATCTTATTCTGTAAAGTATATAAGTATATTACATTCGCTTATATGAATTCCAAGTTTTTTTTATAAACGACAGAGATTAAACATTTACTTATTTAGAAAGAAGAAACTTTTTATCTTTAATATCTCTGATACACATAAACTTTACTGCTGATACTGCTAACATTATTCAGTGAAGTAGCGTTTAATATTCTTACTTTAGGAGACACAAATGTCTGATAATATCTCCTCATTATCCCAACTACCCGCGCGAATCGTTAAAAGACACTTTTGCGACCAGACCAGGGAATAAAAGGTAATCATTTCGTGGCGAGAATCGATCCTCAGGTACGGGGGATCTCCTCTTTCTCATGGCGGAGACATCTTTTCTTGCGAAACGGCAGCGGGTGCAACGAGTTTGCCGTATGTCGGGAGATGCACTTCCATCCTCCTTCGGCCGCCTATTCCTTCCTCCTCCCCGCGTGCCCGGCTCGCGTGTAGCGAGCGTAAAACTGCCAAGCTTCCTCCCTATATATAGAAGGTGCGTACGCTATACTCCCTTATACGGCCAGGTATAGCGCCGTACATGGTCGGAATGTAGGGATCGCCGTTTTTGTATCATCGATTCTCTCTCCATCGTTTCTCTCTTTCGTTTCTTCCCTCATCGCGATTCCGCTCGCGCGAAACCGATCGCGCGTGCTTTCGTACTCCCAAGGCACGGGTTTTAATTATCAGCCGAGCTACCGAGAATTCGGAGCAAGTGCCTGCTCCTCGTTTAACCCCTTCAATTTTTCCAGTAAGCGATTATTACTTTGGAAACACACACACACACACACCGCGTATCATGCGTGCGTGACATTGCAGCTTCCCAAGAAACAGAATCTCGTGATCGTAAAAATAGAGACATAGGAAACGAAAGAAGAAAGTGAAAGAGAGAGAAAACGCGACAGATTATGCGTAAATGCCGAAAACAATCGACACGTGCACTTTGTTGATTTGTTGTGGAAGCACGAAAACAAATAATTAAAAATAAAGTTTGGCAATCAGAGCGAAAGTTCGCGAGGCATTCTAAATACAAGCCATTGTCCCTTATTAGGTACCGCACGCCCTCCATTTACGGAACTCGTTCTGTTCTTAGCACGCGGCGCCATTCGCGGATGATTTACTTCTTTGCCCATGTCTCTGGAATTTAGTAGCTTCGCCCGCCGACGCTAATTGACCGTCGCTGATCGTTCAACAACCACAGAAGTGCAGACATTGCCCCAGACTACATCTGATTTTATTTGCAGCTATTTGTTTTAACTATTAAAATCAGTTAAAGATAGTTAAATATTACCCCCCTCCCTCTTATTTTTAAAATTATTTCCAATTAAATTACAATTTTTTGTGTTACAAATATATATCTCCAGAAGACAACCACATTTTTTGAACACAGATTATAAATGAAAATTTTTTGAGCTAAATTTCTTTATTATTGCAATCAAATATCGCAGATAATATATTATAATATAGATAGATAATATATTATGCTATAAATTATCTGGTGGGAGATTGTTGGGGGCTAACAAGAATTTTTATTGTTTACTTGAAAGATCCACACGCACTTGGTGAACGGTCGACCTGGAGCTTTGAACCACAGCGCGACTCTGCAGGAATTCACCCAGGCCAAATTCGTGCGGCTCCGTCTTCAGGGTCTCCGACGTAACGGCGAGGCTTTTGCCGACAAGAGACGTGCATTTTATTCGATAAAGGAAATCAATATCGGAGGACGTTGTCTGTGCTCCGGACATGCGGCACGATGTCGGTACAGCGTTCAGCACGGGGTAAGTGCGAGCAAATTGTTTCACCGCAGCAACGTAACGCACATCGACGATAGCATTTTAAAAATAAACGTATCTCATTATAATGAAATAATAAAAAATTAACTTACGTTGGAAGAACATAATTTGATAGCTACATCGACATAGTGTTTCTAATGTCGCTTTCTCATTAAAACACCTCGGTATATTCCTTTCGCGTAGTTCCTTATTCGTAGCAAAATGCAGAATTCGTTTCGTGAAAATTCGTAGAAAGTTTATAATGACACGATTTCCGCGGCGCCGAGATTAGTCGCGCTCTCGAAAACGGAGATTCAGATTCCGTTGCTTGGGAAATAAATCCGTCGAAAGTGCCATAAACTTGTCAGGTCTTTGTCCGGCGACGCCGCTAATGGCGGGGTCCCTTCTTCTCGAATCGTTGCCTGCTACAAAGCCCGCAGAAACCGCCAAGAATTAAGGTTCCGCCACGATCGCGCGGAGTGGGCGCTTTCGGAGGCGCCATTAGTTTTTTTTTCGCCACTATCAATGTTGCGGTTTCTCTAGGGTATACGCGTTCCGAGTTGCGGGCATCTTGGGATTGAAGGTAGAACGATGAATCATGATTAGAACCGTGAGAATTGCTTGTTCACATAACAATGGATGACCCAATTCTTTCCGCTCGTCATTTTATTATTTTATGAATTATTTATGAATTATTTATGAGTTGTATATCATCAAAACTATAATATATATTCAATCATGCTACGTACTATTGTGGAACGGTTTTATTCTTAATAATACACTTTTTTAGAATTATATTTAATCAATAGAATCATCAGTAGAATCAAGTGATTTGAATAATATTATTTATTATAAAAATTAATTCAGATACATATGTATGTATAATGATGGTTTAAAATTTCCTGATATTTATCTAACAAAATTTTTAATCAGATAATGTGTAGCGTTTTAGAACCGCAAACGCTATTTTCACATGATGCGAACATAAAGTGAGAATAGGCCGCATTTTGTTCGAAAGACAGCGCGGGTAATAGCGAGCGAGTAGCGTGGAGCGAATTTACGGCAGTCATGAGACGAAATGAAAATGCAAACACTGTATTTTATCCAAAGGGATGATTCACGTTTAATTACAGACACGACTGTTTCTCAGGCGGCACAATATGCAAGATGATAGTCAACGCGAGTGATTAATTACTCTCGTTCGTGGCATATTTCCTCGTGAAGCTAGTCTCTTTCTCTCTCTTTCTCTCGCAGCTGTGGAGAAACACGAATCTTGTTGTGTATGTCGCTACAATCCGAGAACGAGTATTCGCTGAGTCGTGTGCTCCATACAGCTGGCTTTAACAGACAATAATAGTTCATCATGTCCCCTAAGAATCACCAACGCTGTCGCTTAGAATTGCGAAACCCCTCCTCGCGATTACGATTGCCTTATTCTGTGCGCGGACAAAGTTCAGAATTTTAAAAAATTCTCTACCTAAAGCAGCATCTATTCTCTTATGTTCCACATTCGTCGTTGTCAAGATACATTACCTACATTATGTGAGCCAAATGATTAAAAAATATATTTATTAAAAAAAAATAAAGTTTTATAGAAAAAATTAATTTTATTGCTACATTTGTATATAATACTTATGTATATAAAGATCTTTTTTGGCAATAGTATTAAATTTAGAGAAACTAAATTTTTTTATAATTACAAAACGTTATTCTTGTCTTTAATTCAGCTAGTAATAAATGATAGAGGGATATGTGGAAAGTTCGTGTACGATTTTCTATTTATTAGATCTGCTCAACGACAGAAAATATATTACATTGTGTGTTACGACTCGCTTTTGTATCGTTGCCAATGCACTCAACATTCCGGGAATTGGGCAAGCATTTCGCGAAATCGTGGATGCGTAGTACGATATCACATTCATTGTGTCATTCATGATGCAACGCCACGTTTCGCTGCATCGGAATCACTGCATCGTAGAGTGGGCATTGACCTTTGCGTTGTATTCTGCTTGTGCAATTTTCACGATGTTCATTTATTTGATACGAGTCGGGTATACGCTCATTCAGCGTCCGCTGTTATGAATTGAAGTGGTAATTACTGAGGAAAGTGCAATGGCAGATACAGCGAGAAAGCAAAAAAGCAACACGCACGATAATTGAGAATATAGGGGACGTTGATTTCTTGCCTGTTTGTCACTGTGGACGAGAACACTTAGAGTATTGTGCCATTATCAATTTTGTATACAATGTTACGGTCACTTTCGCAATTCACATTTCTTTGCCTTGTCATATCACTCGAATGTGTTCCAGTCAATTAACATTAATTGAACTTTTTGAATTTTTAGCCTTGCAAAATCGGAAAATTCATTATGATGGCAATTTATTTAACTACATTTAAAAATATCTTGAATCATTAACGATTTCTATTTCATTAAACATATTTGGCCGTACCTATATGAATTAGAAAAGCAATTCTTATGAGATTTAATCGGCTATGTTCGCACAATTTTTATGCAGTATATGATTCATAAAATGCATAAATATGTTCCTGATTTATTTATTATAATATTTAAGTAGTCACAGTTTCCATGAGTTTAGTATCCACTTATAACTCGAAAATTATTAATCCTGAAATTATATTTTTCTTTTTTTATGTGAGAGAGAAAAAAGAGAGAGAAAGAGAGAGAGAGAGAGAGAGAGAGAGAGAGAGAGAGAGAGAGAGAGAGAGAGAGAGAGAGAGAGAGAGAGAGAGAGAGAGAGAGAGAGAGAGAGAGAGAGAGAGAGAGAGAGAGATTGCTCCGAGCGATGAATTGATAAAAAAATCGGTCGTAAAAATTAAGGTCAAACCATTGAGTCGGAGGGTTTTATTTTTTAGAGGCCGAGCTATCTCGATTTGAGAATAACGGGCTCGGAAACATTATGACTTCCGATGAAATGTAATTCAGGTTCGTTAAACACCGCCATGGCGAAGAGTAATTGCAGAAACCGGGGCTTGATTGGTGGTCGCAGGGATGGCCATTATCATCGGCAGTAAATAATACCGAGCGCGTGTTAACGGAGGGATATTGCAATTGACCGGAGTGGCCCGTTCGTTTGTCACGTCAATGATAAGGCCACACGCGTCGCGTTAACCTTTTCGCTCTTCCGCATGCATGCATTCGCGTTTATCGGACGCGCGATGCGATATTTCGATGAAATCGAAGCTCATTAATCCTGCCGCAATTTATTTTTGGCGCTAATTTTTTGCGCGATTTCTTTGGTCCAATTTAATGTACGCCCCGATAATTGCAAAGTCAATCGAAGAAGTTCCGACAGAGAAAGTAAATTATATATTCGGTGATAAAGCCATTATTTAGACTCCGAGATGATTATTGATTTTATTGTTAGGAATTTTCGCGGTGTCGCAATTAATTACGAAGTTTTTGTAGTTGTTTTATAATCTCATTATAACTCCAATATTCACACGTACAATCGTGTAATTTTCGATGTTACGAAGGAAGAAGAAAGGAAACAGTTGCTCTTGCTTATCGAGAATCCAAAATTTACTATCGAGCGGTACTCGGGTAATTGAATTGATATATTGACTATAATAATTTGTATTCCTGCCATATCTCGTGATAAGGTGATATATGCTGATCGCAAACGCTATAGTTTCGCGGTATTGACAATAGCTGAATTTCTTGAACAACAAAGTGAAACTCGTAAACCGATATAACGTCGAGCGCAACGTGAACTCCACTTTATGCTCGGCAATTTAGTTATCCGCGATTATACGCATATCGTTTGCGCGTTCGGATAGACGATTGCGTCAATAAAGTCTCGTCTTTATGACTTCGCAATGCGGTAACATCCGGATAGCTGGTAACATTACTGAATACTTCGATTCATATGACTAATCAACAATTAGATCAATCACTTAATTTTGCGTTTCAAAGTGTAGGTTTACGACTTGCATTTACTTTACATCATAAAATATATCAATGATGAAGGAAAAATTATTAATAAAAATAACTAAAATGTTATTAAAAACTCTGTGTTAATATAACAAACGAATTAGATTATCTGAATAATATTAATTTCTTGATGATAATTATCTAGCAATCAGAAACGTTAGAATTTGACAAATCAAGGAAACAGAACGATGATGTAAATTCGACAAGCAAGCTTCCACAAATATTTCTTCAAGAATGAGCAAAATTACGCGGAGATATTACAGAGAGTAACTGGCAAATCTTCTGCAGCATATCTGCAATGTATCTGCAATAGATCGCGCGTATTCGCCGTATGACTTAATAGATAAGCGTAAGTTAAGAACACGGATATTTCGCGGTATCTGATAGGCGCATTTCGCGTTATCCCTCAGCATCAGGAATGCGAATGCGAGCGCCACACGTGCGGCGAAAGATGCGAAAAATGCTGCCCCATGTACAATCAGATCCCGTGGAAGCCCGGCACAGCTGGCAAGGGCTTTCACTGCGAGAAGTGCAACTGCAACGGCCATGCAACGTCCTGCAAATACGACCAGGAAGTGGCCGAGAGGAGAATGTCCATGGATATCCGTGGGAAATACCGAGGCGGTGGTGTGTGCGTCAATTGCACGGTGAGATGATAAGAAATTAGACAAGACGCGAATCGTCCGTTTTAACCGCAATCAAACACGTTTTACAGTGACAAATGCACCCTAGAAATAATTCTCTAATTACGGAAATAATTAATTACAGAATAATGATTGAATGATAACTCTGATAATGTGTTTAAAGTCAAGTATTTTCTGTACATTTACGTGCGCCTTGAGACTGATAGAAAATTACAGATAATATACAACTTTGTGATTAATAATGCCATAATATCTAAGAAATTGTCGATATTTAACATCTAACAAGAGTGTCAGATAAAAAATAAGTTATCAAGATATCAACAGTTCCGAAATATTATTCGCGATGATGACATTTGCAAAATCTTAGGAACACACGACCGGCATTAACTGCGAAAAATGTGAGGTCGGCTACTACAGGCCGAACGGCGTTGCACCTGATGCATCTGAACCCTGCTTGCCCTGCGACTGCAACGTACGTGGCAGTACAGGCTACTGTACTCCCGACGATTCCTACACGCGTATGGGAAAGGTAAGGGTTTCCTGTAATTTTAATTGCATAAAAATATCTCAGCAAAAACGTTACAATATACAATTATATCACACGATTAAAAATAGATTTACGCGAATTAAAATTCCTCTTTCGTGAACCTTGATATATTCAATCTTTCCAATAAATTTAAAAAAAAAAAATTTTTTTCGATTAACGCTCCTTGGAATATTAAAAGTTGTTCGCTTCTCCTCCGTTCGACGTAAATTTACCGCGATTATTTTCGCCAAATCTCGGAAGAACATCAGCCGCGCGCGCGGTAATCGCTTGCGCGATCATGATTTACGCGCGCATCGATTATCCATCCCGGCGATTTCTAAACGAGGCCGTTCTCACGATCGATCCTAATCGGTCTAAACACCGATCGTGCTCCAGGTAGCAGGTGCCTGCGAATGCAAGCCGGGATATTCGGGATACAAGTGCGATCAATGCGCTGCCGGTTATCGGCAGTTTCCCGATTGCATGCCGTGTCCCTGCGACTCCCGCGGGATTCTGCCGTCCCACGATTGCGAGGGCGACTGCTTGTGCAAGGCGAACGTCGCCGGGGATTTCTGCGATCGTTGCAAGCCCGGATACTTCGCGCTCACGAAGGATAATCTCGACGGGTGCATGTCCTGCTATTGCTTCGACGTCGCAGATCGCTGCACCACCGCGAGATTAGCATACAGCATGGTAAGTTTTTTTTTTATAATAGAAAATAAACTTTCTTAACATATATGGCGACTTTACTAAAATGGGGAAAATTTTAAGTATTGCAGTTTTTTAATTTTGTGATTTCGCACTTTTTTTCCTCGCGCAATTATATTATTCAATACAATTACGTATAATCTAAGTTAGAAACTGAAATAATTATATTAGAAAAATTGAGTTTCTAAGCAGAAGAAGATCGAATTTTCTCAGCTGAAAAGCAGGAATTCGTCGCTTATTGAGACATTTTGTTAACAGAAGCCGTTAATCTTAGATAACTCTGTACGTATAAGAGATAAGATTTATCCTTATTAATAGCGGAAAACCTCGTTTGTCAAGTGTCAAGATCGGGTTGACAGGTGTAAAATTCAGAACGATCAGTTGACATTCTCCTGGCGAGTATGTCGTTCGGTTTAGAACGTTAATCTTAGGCGACGTCCTCGTTGCGCATGATAAATTGGATAAAGAGACAATTACAGTTTATCAATCTCGCCGATAAATTGCAGACCCGCAATTACAGTGACGGTAATGGCGTTGAACTGGAATGAATAAAAAACGCGAACTACGTTATCATAATAGGCAGGCAATATGCATAAGACTTCTTATGGCACATAATTTATCGAAGCTTTAATTATTAACCTTTCGCAGAACATGTGTAAATTTTGCTGCTTCCGTCGAACATGTGGGTCTTTTAGGCCAGTTAAGATTTTCAAGCTGTAAGAGTGTCATAAAAAATCTGAAAAAATTCAAGTACACTTTCGAAGGCTTTAACAATCTATCCTGATTCTTGTTTGAGTTTTTTTTATAAGTCCGCAAAGTCTCCGAAAAATTCAAAACTGAAATATCGACCGGGTCTTTAAAGCCCCACTGGTTCTCCGAAGGATTACGATAAAGAAATTATCTTTTACTAAGGTTATGAATAATATTAATTACAATAAATTAAATGTTTCTTTAAAAAGTCAGCTAGCATTGTTCTTCTTTTTTTTTAATACGACTTTGCGAGAAATGGAATTGAAATAAAATTGAAATAGCGACAATGTGATAAAATAACGGAAGGTGGGCCGTGTGACTCGCTTTTTTCTCAGATTTCTACGCTGGAGAACTGGTTGGTGACCGACATGAACGCATCTCGAGCAGTCGTTCCCATCCTGGACACGGACAACGAATGGCTGACCGTGACGGCGTTCGACGTCGAGTATGACAGTCCTTTCTGGCTGGCGCCACAGATTTACACGGGAAATCGCGTATCCTCGTACGGCAACAATCTCACGTACTCCGTTTCGTGGGTCGTCATGCGAGGCGACACCAGTGGTAAACCGACCATGGAGCCCAACGTTATTCTAGTTGTAAATATCCGCTCTCGCGTTTTTCCGCACATTTAATCCAAATTTTAAGAAGAAAATAGATATTTAATAACATGAAATTCACATACTCGCGAAGGGTAACAATGGGATGCGCATAGCGTACGGCGAGGAACAGTACAATGGTCAAGAAGCTGAAATAGCGGTACCTTTACGTGAGCAAGGCTGGTTTCACGTGCGAAGCGACGTTCAGGACATCCCGACCAGATTGAGGAGAACCGAGTTTCGCGGCGATCCCGTGACGAGGACGCAGATGATGCGCGTTCTCGCCGATCTCAAGTACCTAATGATAAGGGCGCGATATCATACGGAGCAAATCGAAGGAAGGTGCATAAATCTCCAACTCTTTATTGGACGTATAGCTCGCGCGTGGATTTTAGCTTTATAGTAACGCGTAACGAAGCGATCTTTCTATTTCCTCTTAGTCTCCAGTCTGCCATATTGACAGTGGGCGAATTATCGCCGGATGGCGAAACCGACAATCTGGTCGAAATGTGCGAGTGTCCCGAGGGATACACAGGGACGTCATGCGAGAAATGTGCTTGGGGATACGTAAAGATGCCCGTCAACGGTTCCGATCATCAGGACCATCACATATGCGTGAAATGTGACTGCAACAGCCACGCGGGCTCCTGCGACCTGGTGTTGGGTGAATGTGGGGTAAGTCCCGATTTGTTTTAATATAAAATGAAAATCGAAGTATATAACATAACGTGAATCTAATAAAAAGGTTCATTATTATCTTATTGTCCGTAATTAAAAATATTAAAAATAGTATAATAAAAAAATACATAAAAAGAAGTTACTAATGTAATGAGTTTAATATTAGAAATTTTAGCGCAATAAATGTAAATTATTTTTTAACGTCACGAATAATTTATTAAGACAATAAACGAAATTTTTCTCAGTAAGAATGTACGATGTAGTATACAAAATACGTAAGAAAAGTTTCCCAGTGTGTAACTGGCTTTACTGTTATTATACCTTCAACATTTCGCTATACGGGTAATATTCAGCTTGATCTTCAGCCGGTACAGCAGCATGCTTAAAATACGTAAGCTCGCATGAATCCTGAGATCTACATGGATCGCGCGAGCTATTTTATCGACTCAGCATCCAACGAAAATCCTTTACTCACTCATTCGTTGCGTACTCGCGCTGTATAGAGAGCGACACCATGCACTCATGCAGTTAACTTTCTTCAGGAAAACTTAATTCCCGCAGGGATGACTGATTCGTACAGTCATTTGGGCTTAACAGACCCATGGATCTGACCTCAACACATTGCGCGGACATTCATATACATTTACACATTACATACATTCATATACACACGCTTTTATGAGTACAACTAATGAGGAAAAATAGCGAGTAAAAATAACAAAAAGACCGATCTTTGTATTGGGCGAGCGCAAACTAAAGCTCATTTTTATTTAAAAAAGAAATCCTAACTTTTTAAAAAAGAAGAAAAGTTTTTTCAAGTTTTAAAACTCAAAGATTTAACAACAGAAGACTATATGCGAGACTAGCTTTCTTCATTTTTCCTTACATAAATTCATTTTGTTATATTATTACGATTTTGATTCAAATCATTGTCTTTTCTGCGTTTCTTTAGAAATTAAATAATTTTGGTCGTTAATTAGAAGAGTTAAGACTTTCAATCGTAAATTTGATTTGTGTTCGTGATTCTAATAGGCTAATATTTAATTTTAATTTACGTGGTGTGTCGTCCGCATAATTTCCAGACGTGTGAACATCATACGGCAGGCCCAAAATGCGGTCGTTGCGCTACGGGGTATTACGGTATCGCAACGAGAGGCACCAGTGAGGACTGTAAGAAATGCGCGTGTCCGCTTTCCGTCGAGTCTAACAATTTCAGTCCGAGTTGTCAGCTCGAAAATCCCGTCGACATGAATAGCGGATACGTGTGCACGCAATGTCCCGAGGGATACACCGGAGATCATTGCGAAACGTAAGAATATATAACAAATTTTTTATAAAATTTTAAAATAGAATAATTACATCGCAAATACAAATAACAAATATGCAAACGTTTCGACTAAATTATTTAAAGCAAATTAATCAGTCACGATTTTCTCTTGCAATTACGTTTTGCAATTTTGTAATCTTCTATAAAAGGCTATATAATCTTACGAATCAAAAAAATGTATATTGCGAAATGAGTAGACATTTAATTTAATATATTAAAGAAAATAGTTTCTATTAATGGCTATAATTATTAGGCGTCACGCAATCGTCTTTTTTGAATCTGCGTACATTCGAATAGTAATTATTAGGTACTAAAATATTATTATTGAATCGGAAAGCTTTAATTTCGATTTGGTTGAAAAGTTGTGATGTAGGATTCTACGGTAATCCTCTGATACCTGGCGGCACTTGCGAACGGTGTCCTTGCAACGGGGGTACCTGCGACCAGGAAACGGGTCGTTGTTTAGAGTGCCGCGGTAATACCGAGGGTTGGAAGTGTGAAAGATGCAAGGAAGCGCACTTCGGAAATCCTCTGGAACAAAATTGCATGCGTAAGCACTTCCATACTTTGCAACAATCTTTATAAATCCCAAAAATGCTTAATAATTGCTAATAATCATTTCGGATCTCTGATATTTTAAAAATTATTACAATCTTCCTTATTTTTTATTTTTTCTATAATTAAAATTGATTTTCAATCCCTTGCACGAAAATTTAAGTATTGAAAATAGTGACAATTAAAGATTTTTCCATTGCAAAAAAAATTAACGATTAGATTAATAGGACATGTCATTAATTACGTTAATAGGATACATTGCGAGTGTAGGTACCGTTTATGTTTCAGCATGCAATTGCTCTCCCCTCGGTAGCAATTCGATTCAGTGCGAGCAGACGACAGGTCAGTGTCCTTGCAGACCTTTGTTCACCGGTCGTGACTGTTCCTCCTGCATCGAGGGCTACGGGAACGTGACCGCAGGTTGCCGGGAATGCGACTGCGACGTGGGTGCCATCGACGGGTCCTGCGATTCCGTAAGCGGTGTGTGCAGGTGCACGCCGGGCGTCGTCGGCTTCCGGTGCGATCGCTGCGACGTGGACCACTACGGCTTGTCGGCGGATGGCTGCAAAGGTAAGTGCCGCCAGCGGTATGTGCATGCTTCTTTTAGATTCTATTATCGGGCCCTGACTCTTTTGCCGCGATACAAAGTAAAAGCCCGCCATGTTTTATTATCGCATATAGGAAGACCTTTATCTCCGAGGAGTTTGTTTATCTTGCCTCTGAAAGAGATTTGGAAATTAAATTAAAATAACAAATAATACACAGTTTTAAAGTTAAAAAGTAGATTGTGCGCAAATCTTTTAAGAATAATTACTATAAAAACTAATCACACATTTACTTTAGATCGTTATTAAAATAAAACTAATATGATGAAAACTTTGATGAGAGAACTAATAATCTCTCGCATTTTTCGATAAGTACTTAAACTAGAACAAGTCTTGCGCAAATATTAACAAATTTAATTTCTTTCAAGAGGAAATCGCGTCATTAAGTCTAGAAGCAAATTATGCGCTTACTAATTTTAATAGCTGCAAAATTTGCGTTACGAAATGTACCTGCTTTCAGAGCCATATTTAGCATAGAACAAACATAACATGTTTAAGTTAATTCCTATTGAGTATTATTCAACATCTTTCTTTTCTATAATTGTAAAATAATTAAATTACCAAGTTAAGAAAATATCACTAAAATACTTCCGTAGAATAACAAAAATCTAATCATTTATTGCAATTTAATTACAATGAATTTATCATTTTATTAATTTAAAATGGCAATAAAATACAATTTATACGTACCTATCTAACAGATTAATCACAGTATTATAGTGGGCCCTGAGAAAGGCCTTACGTACATCGATACGAAGGTAGTCCCGTGCCTGCCTGCGTTCAAGACACAAATGCGAAGAGTAATGCGCGGCTCTTCATCTTACTCTAACGCAAACTCGCGATATTTATCCCGACCCAGTCTAAGTACGCTGCACTTATCCACCTTGACAGGCAGTTTAGAACGCTGCCTGAGATTTACGGGACTGAAACGAACTTTTATTACGGAATACCGTTCGCGTAATCCGTTTAGGCTAATTTTAATTTACGATCGCGTTTACGAGCACACATTGTTTCGCACGGATCGTCAAACGCCGCATCGATCTTCGTTCATCTCTCTTGTGCAATTCTCAAACCATAAAAGTTAAATGGAAATAAGACTTCACAAAAGTTGCATGTTTTTTTAAATATAATTATCTATATTATACAATTTATTTATATAGAATTTATTTAACAAGATTAGAAAAAAAATGCGAGTAATAAGAACCCTTGATAATTAACGCTGCATCGCTGACTCCATAAATTTATTTTTAACGCCTTGCGTGAAGCTACATAAGCGATTGCTGATAGACGATCGAATTGAATATGCGCAGCACAGACAGATGGAGGCGATTAAACGAAGTGTCGGACAACTTCAACTCGGAGCCGGCCGCAAAGGCGAGGCAAAAAGCGACGTTACCGTGTAAATTAGATTCAACAGACAGAGACGACGAGGAGCATCAAGAGCAAAGCTCATCGCGCGAGATAACTCGAGCGTAGTGCGACGTAATAGTCCGGTCGCATTAAAACGTTATGAAGACGTTTACAAGCAAGTAAGGGCGTCGACGAGAAGCCAAGCCGAGAAAACCGCGATATGATGTCGGAATTTAACGTCCCTGACGAGCGAGGCGAGCGAGAAGAATGATCTTGTAAAGACCGCGCGTAAAATCCGGATGCGCCTCTCGTGTTGTGGCGGCACCTTTACAATTGAGTCGGCTAGCAAATTCCGCTCGGGAACGCTCGAGATCGGTTCGCCAGATCGCCAGCTACCACGAGGAATCCCATAAATCGCAATCATTCAGCGTCGTCGGCCGGATCCGAGACGCTCTCTCGTCATCGTGCTGATAACCGCGGAGGTTTCTACCGGTCGCGTAATCTACAGCCGCTCGCAAATCCCGTTACGGGGGAAGGATCGTCAGATCTCGATGGATCGGAATATCGTCGACTTAGTGCTAAAACGACCGGTCCACGTATCGTAATTTAATATCGTAATTTTGAACCAGGCAGTAATACCGCGATGCGTAAATCTTTTTTCTATAATTATTGCTCGATGCAAAAACCCTAATATAAGATATTATTAAGAGAAGAATGAGAAACATCCTTTTTATAATATTAATTTATTTTTTAAAGCTTATGGTTCGGATAGTTGTGGACATTAAATTTCAAGAAAAGCACGTCAATCGTTCTTAATTTGCGTTTCGAGTAATTCATCTAGAACTTCGGACTTTCACGTAATTAGAAGAGTCAAACGTTATTTTCTCCGAGCGGGGACAACGCGGAAAGGGATGATGAATTTCTGCGGTAATGAGGATTGACTGGAAGATCGACTGTTCGTAAGCAATGAGCGTTAGTTTAAGCATACGTCATAAGTGGCATCAGATATACGCAGGTAGATACTCCGCGAGACACGGCGCGCCGTTCATGAGTTCTTGGTTTATTTAGATCTAGTCTCGTTTCAACCTGAAGGCTCCCGAGAGCCGTCCGCGATGTTAATTAACTTCCTGCGATGGGATGCCACCTACTTCTTTCTTTCGTCCGCGGATGATACGCTCCGTTTAACTGTGGATCGCCTCAATGGCGACATAAATGACGTTGATGCACCTGTCAGATTATTGCTATCAGTCGCGGAAACTCAGCCATTTCGTCCCGCAATTGCGCATGCTATACACTTGTGCACTTCAATCATGTATGATGTCCTAAGCAAACCTGCAAAGAGCTTCAGCTTTATATTGTACATGCGATTTCATTTAATTATTAAGTTGTTTTCCGAGATTTAAAATATTGTATTTTAAAAATGTGATTTTCATTTTAGTAACATAATTGCTTACAATATGTTATGGCAATATATATCTTTCAATTATGCTAAACTTTTTATTTGTTTTACTAATGCAAATTGTTCCTAAGAGATTTAGAAGAAAATTACATCATATACATCACAGTGAGTAGCATTAACGACGAGAAATAGCATTACGTATTCGCGATTTCGATATCGAGATATTGCGAGGTAAACGGAGACCGGCGCGGCGGTTTTCCTCGACGACTGAGAAATTAATTCGATGTGCATGGGACTATCGATAATGGCCCGTAAATGTCGCGTTGCGGATACTCGTGATTAATTGTTAACTGAATCGCTGAGATTTCGCGATTGTAACCAGCGAAAGTTTAGAAATACGCAAATCGACGTCAGGGGGAGAGAGAGAGAGAGAGAGAGAGAGAGAGAGAGAGAGAGAGAGAGAGAGAGAGAGAGAGAGAGAGAGAGACTGCGAAGACGAGAGACTGCGAGACAAAATGCACGTCATTGAATGCTAATCGCAGGATAGCAACTTGCATAAATGAGATGAAAGATGAAGATGAATCAGTATTTTGTAAATTTAGTTGTGTTAATAGGATATTTATTTTCAGTACTCTTTAGCGTGCACTTTCTTCTTCGATTAATAGCTCGATATTAAAATGTTAAGTCGGAATTTTCTTTTAATAAGCTTAGGATCTTGTTCTGCAGGCTAAATATATCTTCCACTAGCGCGACGTATTTACTCTCTTATCCTTAGTTATGCAAAGGGACTGCTCATGCGTGAATAACGTAGGCGGGCGATCGAGACACGAATTGTAAATTTTAGATTGTATACCGGCGCCGCCTGTGCGTCAAAGGTCTCGAGGCTCCCTAGATATATCGATCGGTTGAGCATTTCTGCGGTATTTGCAAAATCATCTCGCCTGCATTGTTGAACGAGAAAAAGAGGCGGGTGTCAACTGGCAGCGACCCGGAATAAATTACACGGTGTCGATGACTATCTATTTGCGATGTGCGTCTTTAGATATTTAAAAAATAAGACACACAGATATATTATCATTATTTATTAAAAAATATATTTAAATAAGAATCATATTTTTAAAATAAATTTATTTATGGTATCACTTCATTCAGTCTATAAATTCTGCAAACTTAGAGTTATTAAACTCTATAATTTCTAGACTTAATAGTGCGATACAGATATTAATATTTATGTTAATTAACATACTATCAGCGATATTGAAGAGGAATTTTTTTTAATATCAAGAAGATAATAATTATGTGTAGAATTTAAATTCTTGAATTGCCACGCGATATTTGAGAAAATTCCCAACATTCCGATTTAACATATTAAAACCATTATTAATTAGGAAAGAAACTATGTTTACTTAAAAATAACAAGTTAACATAAATCCAATGAACACAATTAAATATACAAGATATCGATTCGTTAATACCAATTTATATGAGTTGTCATCCTGTAATTAGCATTCAATGCGGTGCATTTGTACTTTGCAGTTAAGAATTGTATACAAGTTAAGGCATATCTCCGGGTTTGTATTTCTTTTCTTCAAACGTTTCTAGTTTTCCAAATCTCTTAATATTATAATGTATTTACTCTCTATGAGATTCCCTGAGAATCTTTCGGTGATAAACTCCGTATCGTTGGCTTGTTAGTTACTCCCTCTGCATCATCAGGATACATTAATTCAGCTTATGCAATCAAACGCAACGCGCTAACTCAAACGAATGTGTCCCACGGTAGAATTGAATGGACATGCAAATATTAAGCAGCGCAATTGAGTAAATCAAAGAAGAGAAATCGAGAGAAAAACGTATGTGCATGCTTTTGCGCGACAGATCCATTCGATCGTGGTGTCCAAAGGCAGCTTTATCCTAACTTAAGCGGCATAATTAACGTAGTCGACGTTCTTAAATCGCGTCGCGCGATAGTCTAGGATTTAGCACCTTAATAAGGTCGTATTTTCCACCGCCGAGGACCGGAATCGCGGATTCTCGCGTTCCTCGCGGAGGCAGTGCAGCGAAGGCTCGCTTATCGGAATAAACACCGGGAGATAAGGCGGTTTATAAACCGGAAGAATTTGTAGATCGAGAAGTCGTATAGCATATTCATCTATGTAAAAAAGAATGTTTACCGCGAAACATTTTTAAAAATAAAAACTGTATGAAGCAGGTTTTTGGAATCGTATCTTACAAGGGGATCTATAATATTATGTTTATTTTAATTAGATATCTGCGGGATTCCGTGGAATATTTACGATAAATGGGTCCGTAAAATTATAGATACACGAAACCGCAGATCCATGTAATTATATAGATTCGAACGAAAGTGTTTTGCGGTTTTAGACACCTGCGAAATCGAAACGTAAGCAAGAAGCGATAAATTCCAAAGGTTAATCTAATTTCGTAGAATTAAGGGTTTAGAGAATCACAGAATCATATATTTTCGGACTCATAAAGAAGGGAAAATTTTATTAACGCCTTGTTTAGGATTAAAGTTTTATGAAAAATTTAAGGATTAAAATCTTGGAGGAAGAGATCGTGCTAAGAAAAGTCTAACATAATTTATCCAAATCATTAATAGGTGCATGAAGTTTAGATAAATACAATCGCACCATACATTATCTGAACGTACCGAAATAACCGCTGCCACGCAGGCTGCTGATGCGGTCGGGACACAATTAGCGGCACAATCTTAATCGGGACACACGCCAAAACGAACTCCCGTCTTTATTTGAGCAAACGAGAAGGTCGACAAAAAGGAAAGCTCGAGGATGCCACGTAAGCGAGTCATCGTTATTCCTGCGTTGGATTTTGAGATCGCTCAGTAAATCTGTTTTTCAACCTGCATTTAATCTTTAACTTCAGAAAATCTACAAATGGCATAAAATAATATCGTTAACATTAATTTCTCAAACTTTCTTCTATAATTTTCATTATCGAGAGTCATCGACATTAAGTAAAAAATCCTTAAAAATTTTAATTTAACAATTACCGTCTCATCTTGCATAAATATTTGTAAATACTAATCTTTCTAATGCCGCGTAAATGTTAACGATAAAACGCAATAACACGTGTGATACTTCCTCAGCTCACCATCTCTTCGTTACTCCGCGAGTTATGAACCAGGGCATTTTCAGAGCGTTTTATGGGCCCTTCGATCCGCAGAATGTCCGGCTATTTGCAATAATGGACGGATATTTTTCTCATCCATTGTTACGGACGCGTTCGACAATAGAATCCGTGCGTTTCGGTTATTACCTTCATAAAAGTGCCTCTCGCTACCGGAGAGCGGCAATTCCTTTCGCGAAAGAGGCTCTTGGCTAAGCCACCTGCGCCTACAATGCGCAACAATGACGATGTAACATGCATATACGCCGGCCGGATAATGTATACACATTACGCCTGAGTAATGATCGGTGGACGGAAGTCGGCGGGCATAGTATAACGTTAACTTCTGTCTGTGCGAAACACCTTTGCGCTCGGGTCATTGTAACCGCGAAAAAGATTCGGAAATCAATCTGCACCCCCAAATTTTTCGGCGACATTCTGCTCTGCGGTGCCGACATCTGTATCTCGACCTTTCGTGTTTTATTTCAATCTTTGGAAAAATTCGCTTTTGTGTTAATTAACTTTACTTCTAATATACTAATTTAGATCTGTCTATAATCTAAGATTTTTTTAAAGATTTAATTACTGATAGTCCTTTGTTTTTATTTCACCTGGGATAACATTTTGGATTTATACAATTTTTGGAATTTGGAATATCGCTTTCGCTATCATGATTTATATTTTTAATAGCCAAAGCTAAATTGTTTATGGTGAAAGTTTCAATTGCGTACAACACAGTCGCGCGGCAGTCTCGCGTTTCGCGCAAAGTACCCTGCCCATTTACGTTGGTTGCTATAAACACACAATGCGTCTCGCACGAATATTACGAATGGCGTAACGCGGCGTAACATTGTGAAGCACGTAAGTGCGAAACGGCTCGCAGGGGAAACGCTCTTAGCGCATTAGTATTCACGCGAATGAGCAGAATTGGCGTCATTCGCCTCGCCGGCTATACGTAGATTGCATCAGGAAAGACGCTGCATAATACGTAATGCGTATACGCGTGCAGCAGCAAAAAGGGATATCGAACGACCATTTCCACAAAGCGCTACTTACCCCGGGGGGCATCTAGTCGACTTTTACATGCGTAAACAAGTTTGCGTTTAACGCAATCAGTGCTACGCATAGACGAATCGCTAGTCTCGTATTGTCAACGTTCTTTCATAGCGATATTTTATCTCGCGATCATTCGTTCGAAGGAATGACCTAGTTCAGAAGAAAGACCCGTTGTTAAAACGACGTGCTATTTTCTCAACTGATCAGTGTTTCGAACGAAGTGATTATCTTCTCGATTATCTCTTCGATCATCTCGAATCTTTAGAAAGTCTTCGGTCAAACAGCGGTGAAGTTAATATGATGGACAGTTAACACATATATCATTCCTATTTTAATTTTTTTCATTAACTATTTTGCAACTCTATCATTTTTTATATCTGCAACGCGATTTATCATGAAGTCACAGTTCCGCCGTTTGAGGATCAAATTTAAATATATTCGCGATACTAACTGCATTTCCATCGTGGATTGCGAGTATATACAAACCATCGCGCCATGGTGACCATCGCGGTAAACGACGATAATTACCTCGCCGCGTTTCCCAGAGGCTCTCCTATGGAATTTTTCGCCGACTACCAGAAGCAATCCCCGACGTACATATACGTCGCCCGCGGTTCTCGGGTTTCCGTCCGGATAAGTCGATCTCCCAGGGCGAGGGACTGGGCAGTCCGCCCACGTGTGCGTGCGGTATCGCGACCGCGGATCTGCATAAGCAGATGTAGATGCACGTTCGCGGATAGCGGCGGAAAATAAAGAGCGCGGTTTTACAGCCGAAGCCGGGCGATCCTGAGGAGTCGAGGACTCGACGCGGCTCGTTAGAATCCTTTCGCGTCTCGGAGACGCGATGTTAAACGCGAGTACCGGGCTCCTCGGAAGCCATCCGAATTCCGGATATGAGAGAAATACGACTTTAGTTAATAGACGCTTCGAATAATGCGCTCGGATATTCGTATAAAAGCTATTTAAAATGGGAGTAAGATATGTGAAAAGGTGGTAATAAAGGTATAGAAGGAGCGACAATAAGATAAAAGCATACGGTTCCACAGCAGATCTTTATTGTACGTAAAACATTGCATCTCTTTACTTCTCCTTTTCTTCTAAAGTCTAGTTTTCTATAAGATATTTCTTCGGATTTTTATCTAGCAGAAATTTCTTTTCAACTTCACGCTATGGAACAGTTGTTCCACAGGGAAGAATCCAGATCATCTTAAGAAACTGGCGGCCGATCGACCGGCGTGTTGATTCGAAACAAACGCGATCCAAGTCGATAAGAAACGCCGCCCATCTCCACGTAAACGATCTCGTGGCACATATTACAAACGTTCCACTTTGCGAGCTCATGAATTCGAGTGTTATCTGACGATTGAAATTCCACAAGTATGAAATTCCGCGATGAGCTTGGAAAAGTCTCATTTTATAGCGCATTCCATAGCTTCGTTTTTTATCAACGCACCGCGTTGTTCCGTAAATTCTCCATTTTAGCATTAACGATGGATTCTTCGATCAATTTGATAAATTCGAGATATACTAATATTTTTTAAGTGTAGATGTGAACAGTATAGCTTCTTTGCTTGCTCGATTTTTACTAGTCAGTCTTTATTTATGTCCTTCGGATTAAGAAAGGAATTGAATCTTGATCAAGAGCCAGAGCAAATGTGATTAAAGATCACAGACCAGTCTTCTCGATCATCGGGAACGCATCGATTATCAGTGGCATACACTGCGACGGCGCTGATAAAACATAGAGATGTTAAATCGCCGCGACACGTACGTACTTGGATTACTTCTTGATAGCTCGGCCATACAGTATGAGTGACGCTTAATATCTCGTCGGGCACGTTACTCCATTTCTTACGCGCCGAGCCGTGAAGAGCAGACTCTCGCTCAGCTTCCATTCCAGAATAATGCCTTATCGATCGTGCGGCGCGATAAAACGTCGTTTCCTTTTTAAATCGCCGCGGACGTACGAAGTGCGGTCGATCCGTAGGCCCGATAAAATCTCTCCGCACACGGCGGCTCGCCACCGGTTAGCAGGAACATTTCGCGAGTCTCCCGCGCACGGTTCCCTCTTCTTCTTCTTCTTCTTCTTCGCGTGGTTTCTCCTGCGACGTAAAAACTCAACGAAATCGCGGAATGTCGTTCCCTGATGTCCATCGCGACATCGTGATTTTTCAACAGCGATCGCTATCCAAAATTGTGTGTGAAAGTACTTTAAAATACCATGATATAGTTTATAAAATGATCGAGTGAGGCAATTTATTAAAATATAACAAAAAAAGAATATCTTTGGAATCGTATAAAAGAAATTTTGTATTATTAAATCGATCTGCGAATTAAAAGCAATTATCTTAATTCCAGTTAGCACGATATCTCTACGAATTTTTTAGATGTGTTTTATCTAATTAAGGATAATTAGATTACATACCCTTGAAGTGTAGTAATCTATTATATAGATAATTAAGATAGTAATACATATCATTACAAAAAAACTGCGAAAGAGAATCTAAGTACAACATAAAATATGCTACAGCACATACATTGTACAGCATTATTAATACTAAAATCAGCGTATGTAACTCTAAAGTTATTATATATAAGAAGCAATTAGATATGATTATTTCCATCAGAAATATGTTCGTATTAGAGACCACCAACAGTTGCTCATCGACGAGTATTAGCCTAGCATATAGCTCATTACCGAGGCACGCATTCGACACCCTGTGGATCTTACGATTTCTCTCGCGATTCGAAATCGAAGCTCTACATCATTTCCATCGAATGTCGAAAAGATCATCGTTATCAGATTTAATTGGTGCTCGCCGATCGGTCCGGCTGCCAAGCTAACTTCTCCCCGGTGGATTCACTAGCGAGAGCACGTATACTCGCTAATGATGCAATCGGCCCATCAGATACTCCTGCGGCCCAGCTCCTGCTTCTTCTTTTTCCTCCTCTCTTTCCTCTTTATTCCGTCCCTCTCGCGCGGCTGGTCCTTAACTCCTTATATACCCATCTGACTATACGAGTCTGCACGTCTCGTTCAAAGCGCGCGTGGGCTGTGCTTCTAACGGGTGATCATTTGCTCGTTCCCTGCATATATATCTCTCATTGATTTTAATTATCGTGGAGTAAAATGAACATTTACCGTGTCTGTATCGCTAAATTGAAGTGTCTCTAATTAGCGCAGCGATCGACCATTTAATGCCGGTTGCTCGAGAATCTCTCATTTCACACAGAACGGTGCGAATATCTCTTGGTAATTTTATTACAATAAATTTAAGAAAAAAATGTAATTTAGCAAAAGATTAAGAAATAGATGATCGAAGAAATTGTGAAGGTATTCGATAAATTATTAAAAAATAATTATATATTTCTTTGTATTATAATTTAATAAAAAAATTTTCGATTATAGCGCGCATGTATAATATTTAATTACATTAAAATTTAGCATATATTTTAATTATGAATAATTCAAACAAAACGAATACATTACAAACATGCATGATATTTGAATATATAAAAATGTTGAGCAGAATATCGAAGTATCTATACATCACGAGATGTTTATCGATTTACAATAACATAAGAGAACATGATAGACGATGAGCAGGTTCGACGTGTATTTTATTCACCCGTTAGAGAAGCAGTATCTCAACACCTGGCTGTAGCATGTTCAGGATTCCTGGTAAAGAACCCGGGTCTGACCAGTAACGTTAATGTATCGCTGCACGTCGGACGATCTCGAGATTTCATTCATGAAACTCCGAGACTGCTGGCCGCTGGAGAGTCTGTCGGCAATGAAATATCAGAAGCAGGAAACCTCGGGGGCACACTCGCGAATTTTCATTTGCGTCGGCGGGCGGTCACCTGTCCCTTAATTAATTTTATAGATAATAGGGAGCGTTAAAGATCATCGTTCAACATCGAATTCCTTACTTTGCAGATCTTTTAGTTACATTAAACATATAAATAACAGGCAAACAGACATATATACATGTATGATATACATCGCGCTGTGCTTCAAACTTGTTTTTAGATATTTTTTAATATTTGCTTACTTAGAAAAAAGAAAGAGAATTAGAAAGAGAAAAAGTTATCGTTACGACTCGGAATACTTTAAATAATTGCGTCATTATATGCGTTTAACATGATTTTTGTATAAATATCTATTAAGTATATCTATTATATATTTCTACAAGACTCTTAAAATAATATTATCAAATCGCTATTGGTTAATTACACTTAAAGCGGGAGTTAATTGTCGAAAGACAAGCAAATTTCGGAATAGTTTCGTCGGGAAAAATCCGCCGTTCCTTCATGCGAATTTCGTGGAGAGTAATGAGAATCATCGCGTTGCGAGGAAGAGTACGCGAATCGAGGATGCCGGCCTCGATTGCACTCGACGATAGGCGAGCAATTGCGATTGTGCCAAGGGCTAAGATCACGAGCTTCGCTCGGCAAGTCCATATATCTCTTCTATCTCGATCGGGACAACGTATACTCTGCGGCCCTCGTCTAGGGTCTATCCGCTCGGGCCGGAGCAACCGGTGCTTTTCATCCGCGTGATTTCGATTGAAGCCTTCGTCGTGGAACGCTATTTCGCGCATCTGCAAATACATCACTTTTTCCCGCATCGCGATAAGTTGAGGTCGCTTATCAAACAAATTAGCTGTTATTTATCTTTCCGAAAATGATGTAGCAGTCACGCTACATCTGTTTATTTCTCTTGGCCCAAATTTGCATTTGAATAATTAAAGTATGAGTAAAGTGAGTAGATCGTACTTCAACTATTTTTGAGAATTCAAATATATTAAAAATATAATAATATTATTAAGATGTAAAATATATAGAACTATGTATTTGACGATATCTTAGAGAAGAAAATTGACTTAATTTTCAATCGATTCCTGAAAATATAAGAATAATAGCTCTTTAGAAACTAGAAACATGCATTAAATCGTTTAGATATCATGCAGGATATTATTGGGCTTAATGCGATCAAATAAACGTAATGCACGCGATGCACCGAGCTATATTATAGAGCGTCACGAGGTGCATCGCGCAGGTGTACATTGGAAGATTCCGCGTTCGTCGTACATCCCGCAGTTAACCCCTCGAGACCTCGGGGGAGTGGTTGAGATATCTCGACGCGAGCCACGGAATATAATCAATATCGCATCCCGGCGCGGGATGAAAATAAATCACGAGGAACAATAATAATTAAGTTCCTCGCTCGTTTATCTCCGACTTTTGCACGCGCGGTTTGTTGATTTACCTATCTCCTTTCTCGGTAAATTGATTTTCCTGCCGCACGTGAGAAACGATGAAAGCGAGAAAGACTCCAAATTCTTCGGGTATCAGTCTTTTTCGAATATCAATTGCGGAACGAAAAATCATACATTAAAATTAACGTAAAAAATGCAAAATAATACAATCGTGCAATTTCAAAATTATGCTCCAAAATTTATTCAAAATCTCGTTATTAAAATTCCAAAAAGTTACGTAATTTTGCAATAGAAATTACAACGGAATCTTTAGATTCTCCCGTTCACCATTAGCCTCTCGATTACATCGGAACGTCCAAAGATGCTTTTCTATCGGTCTTTTCCGAGAGATATCGTCTCAGGGTCGACGATGCATCTCCGGCATAATTTCTCCCGCATGGAGCACGCCAGCCTGCATGCCCCGTCGTCTCATTAGCAATTACTTACCAGGGGATTAAAACTCCATTAACGTGTTATCTGTCCGACATCGTCCCGGTGGCCTGCCGCCCGTTCATGCGTGCAACTAATGTGCACGCAAGTTCACCAATATGCAACCGGGTTCGCCACATCTTTACTTTCTCGATTAAGCTGCTATTATTGAATATAAGCGTCGATAGAGAGCGTATTATTTAGTGCATATTTATCATCATTGCTTTCTCGATGCGATAACTGCAAATAGTTTCTTATTATAAAGCTGCAATTATAAAGTTCCTCTACAAGGAAAAAGATTTGCTAATGAAGCATATTTGGTGGTGCCATAGTCGAATCATCTCTCAAAATCACATATAGTCACATATAGAAAAGAAAAAGTCTTGATGAAAATACTAAATTGCCAAAATTACGACATGCATTTTCGCGATCTGCAAATTATTTCACTAATAAACTGAAATATACGACATAACTAATCAAGATACCAAAAAACAACGATAACTGAAGCTGAACAAATTTTGATCGTTTATAAGGCCATAAGCCAATCGAGAGCAGAAGAATACGATTGAAGCTAAAATGCCGATTGATGCAGATCATCACTTAACGAGAAACGACACGCGTCTGAATAAAATGCAAAGAAGACGAAGAGGATTCGCACATTTCCTTTTAAAATGTCCATAAAGTATTTTAAAATTTTCCTTCTTTAACATTAATTCTAAATTGCTTAATTATATACCACCTTAATATTACATCGTGAGATCGAACCACTTGTAACATAGTGTTCTTATTCAGAAAGAAAAAAGCAATTAAGCGACCGATCGATTTGACGCCGAGGGAAACTTAACTGATGGTTACGTCCCACAGAAAAACATTTGCATGACACTTTTTACTCGAAGTCCGCGCAAAAGCAGTTGTCCTTTCTCATCGTGGCAGTTTTATATACTTCATTCCAACGTGTACACTCGCGCGGTACCTTCCCTCTTTAAGAGTAACGATGATTCTTCGGTCTTACTGTCGGTCGTACTGATGTCAAAATAATCTAAATCGGCTACAATTATCGCCAATAAAGTACTAAGTACTGCAAAATGCAGATCTTAGAACTCGCTACACTTGCAAAAGTGAATGAATTTGAATGAAAGAATTTGCTTTCGTATTATATATGAACATGAGTCGTTAAAATACTTTTTTGACAACAAGTGTATATACGTCGATTATTAGGACTTGAAAACTATAAATTTGTGAGTCGACTATTCAAACAGTGCAATGGATGGAAGTGCGGACACTTACAATTAGTAAGATGTACGGTATGTATTATTTCGTGTAAGTTTTGTGTTTTGTGTTACTCGTTTTAATATGAAAATGTTTCAAGTTTTTTAAATTCAAATTAACATTACGTAAAAATGAAAAATATTTCATAATTGTTAAGCATAATCGAGTCAATATATAAATCCAAATACTTCTCTATATACCTAGGTATACTTACGTTACAGAAACAGCGCGCGTTATGATTTCAAAAGTAAGAAACATTATATATTCTTTATAATTTTATCCAAAAAAGTTGCAGTACATAATAGAATAAATTTACTTTTAAACTTACCTATTATATGAAACTAACAATCACTATTGGATATAATCGCATCACTGTTGCGTGGAATACACAACGGTGAAATAAGATATCGATGCCTTCGTTAGCTAGAATGAAATATCTCTTATATGTCGTAAATCACAAATAAATATTCACAAAATATTATACGTAATATACAACATAAACTTTTACCGTAGCAAAAAATTCTAAGGATAATATAAATATTCCGCCTAGCTGTAAGTTGATAGTTTTGCTACCTCTTTGCAAGAGAAACAATATTAGTTTTTGTACGTGTAATGGTGCTACGTACCACCGAACGTTGTAACTGTGTGAATTAAAAACTGCATAAGAGCAACGCATCAAAATAATTAAATAATAGAAAATACATGTGTAGCATATATTATCTCTTACGCTGTGGAGAATACGTGGTCATTGTGATCTGTAATTTCTTGCCCGGTATAATTGATTAGAAATAAGTATATAAACATTACACCTACAACTAAAAGGTGAATTATAAATTGTTCGATATAATCTCCAAGTGTCTTAGTAATCTGAAATATAATGCGATTATCATGTGTGTACACATATCGCAATATATAGAAAAATTTACATTTCGTAACACATTGAAAAGTTTACATAATACAAAAAGTTACAAAAAATTTCTTCCTACGTACAGATCTTTCGAAATTGTATAAAATCCCGGTAATTTTGATATCGTAAAATATGACACTGTTCACACCAAAATACGTCTAATAATAATGCGAGAACTCACTCCATAAAGATTGAGGCTCAAACAAATCACACCAACTGTTATTAAAAAAAAGAACGATCCTTGGAAATTATCAAACAGAACCTCAGAGAACCTTTAAAAACATAAAATATTATTATTTATATTATATTGCTATTAGTAGATAAATACTAACTTGATAGCTTTACGATGAATATCTACCGCCAGAATCATTTCTTTATACATTATAATCTCGTTCTTTAAGCTAACCTTTTTCACTACATTTGTCATCAATGCTTTCTCGATGCGGTAACTATAAATAATTTTCTTATAATTATATGGTATACATATAATCTTATTGCATAAAGAAAAATAATTTGCTAGTATAACATACTTTTTGTCATTTTGTTATTTGTTACTTGGAAAGGAAAAAACTTCTTAAAAAATTAATTTGTTTGTAAAAGTATTTTTTCTAATCTATAAAACATTTCATCAACAAATTAAATAACATTAATTCCTCTTCTACCATCAAAAAGCTATTATTACAATAATGAGATGCGTTTGCTAAAAATAAGAATATAATGTTTCACGAAATTTTTTCTGATAGACACAATTTTCAATTTTGTTAATAAAAAAGATTTTGCACAAACGTCAAACAATTTATTATCTTAAGGAAAAGTTTATTCGTATTTATATAACATATACGTATGGTAACAAAAGTGACTTCAATACGATAGCAACATTATTTTCATGTGTAAATTTGTGCTAAATGAGAATAATTTTTAACAAATTTTTCCCAATTACGCAACTGTTACATTTATTCACATTTATTTTTTTCACCTGGCGATTCTAAACATTCCACAGACATGTTTAATGTAGCCTAAGATCATTATTCCTGCTGCTACCAATGCAGTTCCTCCTATAAGATTGACTGTATATAAGTGCAGTAGAAGTAAATAAATATATTTTTCTTGATTAACATAGTACACAGGCATTGAGTCTTGTAGTAGGTGATATAATTGAGATTTGTTTACGAAGACAACACCAGGAATGAACGGTAAAATTTCGAGAGAAGTAGCAGTAGCTGCATTGCCGAAGTAAAACACTAGAAATGTTTAAAAAAATAATTATATATAATTCATTGTTTTTATTGTTATATATCGTTGATATATCCTTAATATATCCTTGATATATCCTTGATATATCCTTGATGTGTACGCTCCAAAGTTGTTCACTATTCTTAATTTCTCCCTTGTATTTTTACAAAACATATGCTGTAAGATGTTAAATTGCTTAACGTTCCAATTTTTCTGCACTTTTCAAAATAATACCCATATATGTATAGGGTTTTACAATCGGCCCAATACTGAACCAGTATTAGTTATTACACTGACCCAGTATTGGGCCGATTGTAAAACCATATATGGGTAATTAAAATAACAATAAATACGTTATTGGAAAAATATATTTTTATTCCGTGTATTTATTGTCATATGGGACAAATATATTCGGACATATAATTTTATTTATTATCGTTATAAGTGTAAGAAAATTAATCTCAAAAAAAAATAGAATGACCCCATTTATGTTTGCATCACGACTGGGCTATAGCAAATTGGTTGAAAATGTTGTTTCCTGGCAAAAAGTAAATTTAAATTGTTTGCATTATATAGAATTTATTGAAAAAAAATAACAGCCATATAGAGGTATTAGAAATAAAACATGAATACAGTTGCTGTTATTATGATTTGAAAAAATTTATCAGGCAGTAATGTTGATTTACTGTATTAAATGTAAAGTACTACGGACAAAAATTAATGAATATTTTAACTAAATATTTCAGCAATTCTGAATTTCAGCATTTCTCATTAAAAAAATCCGAAAACCAATTTTTGTTACGTAGTCATCATCAAAAAATTGATCTAAAACCTCGTCAAACATCTTAAAAACTATTTTAAAAAATATTTAAAAGTAAGTCAATTTAAAAATAGTAACGCATTTTTTTAAGTGTCAAGTTATTAAAAGTGACCGAGTACCTATCCTTCTCACAATAATTTATAATTTCACCTTATAAAATCTCTTAAAAAATATAAGTAGTTTTTAATAGTAAAGATAATAAAAATACTAATAAACTGTTGCTTTATATTATAAAATTGCGTCAAAATTTATACTAATTTTGCTAATTTTAAGATTTAGCCAATATCCGAATATTTTAGTCATATTTACGATTATCTCACATTGGCAATATATATTTTTTAATAATTTCTTAAATCTACGAAATAATTTGATATCTCTTCTTTTTCAACACATTTACATATTCAGTTGACTTATTGATAACGGAATTATATAAAACTTTGTCGAAAAATGATCGTCCTAAAACATTTGATCAGGTACTATATGTCTAATTATATTTTTTACATTTCAAAATATGATATCTGGAGTTATTTAGAATAAGTAAAAATGATTAAATAAATTTATTTAATTACAATTGTAATCTATTCTTCTTTTGCAATATGTATTAAATATCAAGAGAAATTGGCTTACATATAATTATGCCCGCAAAACGCTTCGCTTCGTTTCCATATTTCTTTATGATAGCTATTTCGTTCTTATTTTCTAGTTCGTCACAGATGTGTTGAAGCTCTTCCAATAATCGCTTCACCTTTGATATCAACATTTTATTTTATTTTTTTATTAGTCTCGTTGGAAATTTGCAAAAAAGCTATTTTGTATAAAGTCTAACTTATCAAAAATATTTATTCTATATATTATTTATATTATTTAATTGCATATAGCAAAAGACCAACTTACAATTTGATTGTTAATTCGAAACGAGTTGTATTTAATTGTATACATAATATAAAGTGATGCGACTGAGAGAACCTTGATAGCGATATCGATAGTGCATTTGGCAAACACAAACACTGCAAACTACAATCGATACTTATAGATTTATTTTAAAAAAAATAATTTTTTAATTTATAAAAGCCTTTTTTACGCGATTAACTTAACTGCAGATATAAAATAGCCGATTGTTTTTCCATATACTATAATGTAATGAGCAATTCATATTACGGAAAGAACGATTTTGCTGAAGTATCTAAAAATTTAGCTAGATACAGATCTGACAAAATAATTTTGTTACACCATCAAAATAATTATGTAGATCAAACTGTTTGCTAAAATGTCAAAATTTTTTGCAGCATCATCATACTTGAGCGACCTACTATAATTATTTTCATGGCAACAAAATTATTTTCAGATCTGTATCTTGCTAAATTTTTAGATACTTCAGCAAAACCGTTCTTTCCGTGTAATTCTTATCGTATATTATAGCAATTGTATAATAATATACTCTTTCGCAAAATTGATAAACTATATCGAATAGATTATGAAAATAACAAACACAAATACATCAGATGGACAGACGATCGTGAAATTGTATTCAAAAGAGTATTTTCAATCGCAAAAACCAAAGTAAAAAAATTATAATATAATTACAAACATGTTTACGAATTTAAATGTACCTGGGACACAATACAGCTGAGCAAAATACCGAAAAATAACATCAGCTGAAACTGTACGAGTTTAGATTGCTGATAAGGCCATAAGCCAACTGCAAGAAGAAAAATCTTATGATATCTAAAATGCGACGCGACACTGATCATTGCGAGAAACGACACACGTCTAACACAAGAAGAAATCGACGAGCATTTCTTTTCTTTCACAAGATATAAATATTTAATTTTTAAATTTTCCTAGTACTATTTTTTAAATTTTCAAATTGCCTAATTCAGCAAAAACGTATAATATGAGGTGGTAGAGAAAATACTACCGTGAGATCGAAACACTCGCGAATTAATGTTTCTGCCGGAAAGGAACGGGCGATCGATTGACTTGACGCCAACAGACATTCAACGAACGTTTGTTTCCCCTCATAAAATACTGCTATTATTTTAATCGAAGTCCGCGCGAACGCATGACAGTTGTCCTTTCTCACGCGATGACCGTTTCACGCGCGGGCTCCACCACACTTCATTGTCTACTTTCGAATGACACACTTGTTGGCCAAGAGGAACATCAATACTGGCGTTGCGCGCTAACATGTTAAGTATCTAATTATTGTTAATAAAAGACGGAATATTGCAAACTGCAAGTCATCGAAATGTCCATACTAGTGGTATCTAAGTGATTTAAACATTCTCGCAAATCATGTAAAGAAGTGTTAATAAGTTTTTTTCATATATTGTACTTAACATACACAACTGACATTTTATGCGCACCACATGTTTACTTGTTTTAAATTTTACCTACTCTACTGCAAATTGTAATACGCTGCCAGATGATATGTTTTACGTCACTGTTGCATAGATAGAATATACAACGGTGAAGTAGGATAACGATGCCTTTGTTAACTAGAATGCAATGTGTCATACGATACTGTCTGTGCCGAATATCAAATATACACAATATATTAATTTCTTGTCCGGTATAATTAGATATAAACAAGAATGCAAAAATTGCAAACGTAATTACAAAATGAATATAACATTGTTCGATATCGCCCTCTCGTGACATGGTTTTAGATATCTAAAACACATATATAGCAATTTATGTTTTATGTATATTTCACAATAGATTATTTCAGACATTATTACAACGAAATCTTTTCAATTTAGATATTATATTGCAAACGGTTCTTCCTTAATCATGACATTATAAAATCAAAGTCAAAACGGTCATCTAAAAATACATAATATATCTAATAATGTAAGAACTCACTCTATAAAGATTGAGGCTCAAACAAATCACATTAATTACTATCAAAGAGAATAGTAATCCCTGAAAGGTGGAGAACAAATGTGTAGAGAACCTTTAATAAAAAGAAAATATTAATACATGTATTTATAATTACACTTTGCTGTCGTAATAAATTTCTTCAATCGTCATGTGAAAGCAGAAAAGGCTAATTAAAAAACTTAATTCACTCAGAATAATTTTTCTGTAAATTATATTGCTAACAAAACAAACAACACAATAATACTTATTCTACCGAAAATAGATTATCCTGCAACATAATAATTTTTTTCCATATAAAATAGTTCAAATATCACCAAATAAGATTATGCTTACAATCAAAATATTTTTATACTTATTTGTACATTTATTTTTTCACCTGGCGATTCAAAACATTCCACAGGCATGTTTGGAGTATGGTTACAAGCTTCATTCCTGTTCCTACCAATACAGTACCTCCTGTACAGGCAGCTCCGAAAAAATGCAATAATATTAAATACATATAGCTCTCTCGACCGATGAAGAACTTGGGTAAAATTGTTTGCATAACGCGATGTGATTCAGACTCGTTTGCGAGTAAGACAGCATCAAGAAAATACAGTGAAATCGTCAGTAAGAAAGTAGTACTTATGTTGCACACATGAAATACTAAAGACATAAAAAAAGAAATTTTTTTAAACATATAAGCTTCTTATTCTTCTAATTGTATAGGTAATATTGTTATACATTTCTTTTTCGTGCATTAACCAATTTATACTGTTAATTAATGCGAGCTAATGTGTGATCGTACTGTTACCAATCCAGTTACCAATTAAATTTATTTTTGTGCTCTTATAATTAGAAACTATAGTCATTATAATACAATATTTTTTACTCACATTTTTAACACGCGACTTAACTAGCGTGGCAACATAAAATTACGCGAAACTCGTGCGTCCCGTTTGTACAGATTGTACAGATTTCAGTATAATGTATCTATTTACCCTTACATCAGTCAAATCCCACTTACGTTGTTGCTCGCAGGCACACACATGTTCAATCTCAATCTCTTACATGCAATCCCAAATCATTTGCATAATATGAAATCGGAAAATGCGCGCCACGTGATGCGTATCGATCTATGATCTTATAGCCGAGCAATTATGTCGTTAAAATTATGAGAAATATCTTAGTTTGTTAATAATAATTTTCTAATCTAATCTACCATTTTAATCTCGTCAAACTTTGTTATAGATTTATCAATCGGTTTCTCCTCGTCTAGGAATTAACAGAGTCATTATATCTCGTTTTTTCGCTTCTCCGAATTAAATTATGTCCGCAGATTATACGACTGTAGCTCGCGATACGCACGATTCGCGAAACGCGTGTCACCGCGAGCCACACGCAGGACTACCATCGCACTCGTAATTTCTCAGCAGCCGATCTCGCCGTGCAGCCCGCTCTAATATCGCAATTACTCCGCCGGCGCATGTGCCAGCGCGTAATTAAAATTGCCTCGCCGAATAAATCATCCTTCGGGAAATAGCTCGCCGGATCACCGCACCGCGGTCGGGGCGAGGCCGAGCGAACGCGACGCGCGATGCATCGCACCCTTCGTCGTGTTCCGACGACTGCGGGAGGTCCTCCGCGTGTGTCGCGAACTCGTAGGCAATCAATTTCCATGCGCCACGTTAATTTCCATAAGGTGGCCGCGGGCCTCAACGGCGAAGGTGGGCTTGTCGGAGTCGCGGCGGACTTGCGATTCGACATCCCGAATGTAACATGGGTAAGAAACACTGGAGTGGTTTATAAATGTAACAGATATAATACAGCTGCACAAGATATGCAAAACGCCGAAACGCGTTTATACACGAGTACAATAATGAATATTCGTTTGCTGTCACATATTATAGAAAAATATGTTTAATTATTCAAAAAATATTATTTTTTATTAAATTTTGTGTTTATAGCATTTTAATAAAAGATTATAAAATATTAAAGGTAATATTTTGGCGACTTATTCAAAATTGGCTGTGCTCTTAATTCACGTGGATAATTACACGATGATTAATTGCCCCTTGCGATTACTTTGCGATCATACTACTGATTGTATTATAACCGATTGTATTTAAACTGTTAATCTAATTGTAAGAGAACCTATAAATATATACAAAAGATTTGTTTTACGTTAATACAAAAGATATTATTTAAAGTAAAAAATTGTTTATAAAATACAAGCAATCGAGAGTAATGCATATTCTCGGCGTTACTCCCGGCACTTTATTACCAGATCGTACATACGCGGACTTTTTCGCGAGGAGAGTAAATCAATCGGAAATTTATATTCGACGCCCCGAGCGGCCGTGCAACTAGCTGAGCAAATGCCGCAAACGTGCAATAAATAAATACGAAAGCCTTTTCTTGCCTTCACCGCGGTAGACACCGGTGTATAAAGTTACGAGCCGGTGAAGTGAAATTTCCGCCAGTATATCTCGAAATACGTACCGAATACTCGAATACATTCGGTACCACTCTCGGTGGTTTCGCGTCTCTAAACCGCGCAACGTCATGTTTACAACCGCGTAGAACGATTTAAATCCCGACTTCGGGTTCTACACCGCTGAGATTATCCGAATAAAATAATTTTACCCACGATCTACCCATGATAGTCTGCTTCGCGTGTCAATTATTCACATGTATAAAACCGATTTCATATCTTAGTAGATATGTTTACATCACGCATCGTAAAGTTGGGCGATCGTGTCACACGAGGTAGTTTTTTGAATAAGCTAATGAAGTGAAACTTTATTTAACATGATGCAATGAAGACAAACGTTAAGACTTATACCGAATTTAACTTTACCAAAGTGAGAAAGCTTTGTTGAACTTTATCTTTAAGCTTCTTTACCTCTTTATATACATATATTTCATTTATATCCTTCGGTAAGTTCAACACTTTCGATATATTGCTACCTCTTTATTTCTTGCAATTTGAAGTAGACATTTCAATAGACATTTCATTACGATTTGACGAATGTTCCCTCTGCAGCATCTTCGTCCCGTTAACAAATCCGCGAGAATCACATTATAAAATAGAACGAAACGTGCGCTGTACGTTTTCCATCTGGGCATGTCTAGATAGAAGCTTCCCACCGTCAGCAAATCGACAATCAATTATAAATTGACACGCGATATCCGATTTATTGCATACGTCGAGCGAGAGCTATCGCTTTCTCGAGCCCGTTAACGGGAAAACGGTCGTTTCGCCGTTGAAATGAACGACGACTCATCGTACGTCGGTACGGGAGACGATGCGGGAGACGATGGTATTGGCTTCTAAATCGGCATCATCCCCACGAAAGGTACTCGATCTGTTACTCTGATTGGCTAGTTTATCGTACAAGAGCCGTGCCGTGGTGTGGCTAATGAGAGATAAGTTCGATAGCGTGAGTAATAGACGATCGGGGCGTAGCGAGGTTAATAATTCAACGAACCGGCGCGTTGATCGCTTTTCGCCGTAAACTGCAGATCAACGACAAGATTACTCGTGTTACGGTAATTCTGCTGCCGCAGCAAGGTCGATTCGTCCCTTTTTTAACGATCAGTACAAATGCTATTTATGCACCCATTAGACACGGACAGATGTAATAGTTTAAAGTTTTACGATGTACAGGATAATATACTGAAGAGTGAATATGAATTAATATTGACTTATCAACGAAGGGATAATTTTTCTTGTAGATATATTATTTATTCAAAGTCCGATGATGATTCTGCACGTTTATTTAACCATTATTAGGATATATAGCTGTGGGAATCGCTTGTTTAGTATTATTATTTCGTGGAATATAGATAAGTTTATATCAATCGTGAGCTATCTGAAAAAGTATTTATAAGTTTTTATTTTTTCAGAAAGTTTATACGCGATGAGGTAATTTTATTGAACGACTATCGCTTTTGCGTTAAAGCAATTTCAACTAGACTCGTAATAGGCTCGTTGGTGTTAATGCAATTCCGACAGCGCGTCTGTTATTTTCTATTCTATTACGATAATGTTATTTTCTTCATAAATGTGTGCATAGTTCGCGATAATTTTGTTAACAATAAAATCGTAAGTGCAGTGATTGAGGTGATTGCGAGTACGTGAAAGTTCTAAGGACAAATCGTTTTTCCTCTCAATAATTTTAACGTTAGGAAAACGAAATTATGTATTTATAAGTTATAAATTATCTGTCTATAAATTTTTCTACGTTAAAAGTACGACGTTATACCTACTGAAATTTATACAAATAAAATTAATGAAAGCTTTAGCCAAAGTTTAAAAATTATCTAGCAATTGCGCAAAAATTATTCGGAATTTTATTCGACTGCTAGAAAAAAATTTAGACTATTAAATTAGATAATTTTTATAAGCATACATTTAACTGTGAGAAGTATCTTTTACATCGTTCCGACTCTTACTGCGGCAAAATATAATAAGTACTCTAACTAGATTTATTCTAAAAATGCAAATCATGAAATTTCGAGCTGGTCATTCGATAATTAAATCGATCAATAATACGATAAAAGTAATAAATCAAAGGGTACACGTACGCCGGAGCGGAAAATAAAACCCACGGAAATAGAACGCGTCGATTGAAAACCAGTACCGTGAATCGAACAACGATGAATGTACCGGAATGCCGATCCGCCTGATTTAATGTCGTTGAATCCATAAATTTCATATAGATCCGCGTATCATTATTCGATAATGTACAATATTTTACACGTGCCAAGTATGATATATAGATCCTTTAACGTATGTCATACGCGCGGGAGTCAATCTTGCTATTAAAACAAATCGTAATTGATCTCGCAAATACGAAAAAATATTTCAAGACTACGAATAGTACATATATTTTATCATGCAAGTAGTATATGGAGACAGGCATAGCGAGATATATATAGATTTGTAGAGCGAAAGGACTTTAATTTATTTATTATAGACTTAACTTACAACAATAATACTATACATATATTACGCATTTGAACTAGAGTTATTGTTAATTATGAAATCGCTTATTCATTTAGTCACTTATTATACCACTGCGCTTATACCACTACACACATTATATGTTACAAGCACAGTATTGGAAGTGTGTGTAAGAATGTAAGAATATTAATGCGTGGAGCCTAATTAGTTTTGTGATAGAATCGATGGTTCGGCAAGCATTCGATTCTCGGCTTAGTTATCTGCGCCTAATATTCTTCCTTCTACAATATAGGCATAAATAATTAGTCAATGACTGATACCATGCAGTTTATAGTAATTTCTAAAATTGACAGGTTTTTTTCTTTATATTACAAGCACAATTATGTCTAATTGGCTATTCTTATGATCTTGCAGTCATCAATATGTTTGCGTAAAAATTGCATTTGAAGGAATTTTTAAATTAATAAGAATTTCCATTTGCTTACTATATATTGTTTATTATATTGCTTATTGTTTTTCTTCGATGTCTTTATAGAAGTCTTAAAATCTTGTAAAGCCGAAATAGCTTTTTAGTAAAAATCGGTAGTCCAACAAACAAAGAGTTCTTTCGATTTAATTCTGGTTCAGTCATGGGCGTGTAATATTTTTTCTCTCTCACAAACACAATAATCTATTAATTTCTTATATGAAACGATCTATTGATACGATTGACTGAAAAATCCGATTAGATAGACAGCGTAACATGTTTGGGATCGTACTGAAAAAAATTCAACATCATTGATCTGCGTTCGAATTAAAAGCAATTTATTTAATTTTAGCAATATATCTATGGGTTTTTTTAATGTCTCTATGTCTTTATCTAATTAAAAGTAATTAGATTGTGCACACTTCAAGCGTCGCCAACGTATTATTAGGTAATCAAGATAATAATACGTCATTATATGAAACTGTGAAAGAGAATCTAGGTATACAAGGCATCCTACAACAATTGTATAACCCTTTAATAACGTATTCTGAAGACTAATTAGACTCGAAAATTTTTATATTGATATATACAGTTTATAATACTTTTTGAAATAAGTAATAAAAATTAGCCAATAATATCGCATAGAATTCTCGCGATACAAATTATAATTGCATTTACACGGTGTATCGATTATTTGTCATTTAATGGAAATTTTATTTACCGAATTTTACGATATTATTAATTCTAACGTTAAATCTAAATTTGAAGAATAAAATTCTTCTTTTTTAATCGAAAAATGAAAGTCAATTTATTATTACTATATTTTTGCAGCGATTATTTGTTCGATGATTAAAGGCATATCGATTTAATTTTACTCAGGAAAAATTATAAAAGAATTTACGTGGTTTAAAACTACATTTAATTCTTCGCACAATATTAAACTTTAGTAAAAAAAATAATAGGAATAAATTAATGTACATGAACATCTTTTCAAAAATTAAGTAAAGAGAAGAGAGTTAATTTTATTCTTCAAATAAGTGTTAATTATAATGCGCGATAACGCGTTTCTTGAACTTTCGGATACGAGAAACAAAATATTTAATTTAAACGGAGAAGTTTTAGCGAAAAGCAATTAAATATTTCAAACGACGACTGTTGTACGCGGCCTTGGTGTTTGGCGCGCGGTGCGTCACAAGGTCGGTAGTAGGGGATATGGTACGATAATAAAATCGCTGTTCCTCGAAGTTAATCGTTTACGCGACATAGGTATTCGCACGATATATCTACGAATCGAAGCAATAACGATAATTATAAATCATTATATTATTGCGATTGTCTACGGGCGATAATTATTTCTTTAATAATACTTTCAAATTTGTTCATCATTGCTATTTCCGAATTGAGAAAGCGCGAAGTAACAAACGGATTCTCAGCTCGAGTAACTAGTAACGAAAGTTGCGTGTAATAAATTGATTTTTATTATATAATAATACTTTCGATGTAATATAACTTTCGCAAAACACTACTTGCTACGAATCGGAGTCAAGTATAAGATGATTAAATAGTGCTGTGCATTTGATTTATTAGATATCGTATCCATTTTTATTATCGGTCATTCTTACGGAAGATTAAATCTTATTTAGTTAAAACTAACTTCGGGAGTGCCATGCAAAGTATCGCGCGATCATCGTATTATAACTTGTATGTATATGTGTGTGTATGTGTGTATGCAACGAGGACTCTGAGAAAAGCAGTAAGCTTGGGAAACATCGGGCGACAGCGGTATTCTACGGCAACTACGAGGTATTTAAAGTAATTTATTATTTAATTTAAAAACGAATTAATAATTATCAATTCTCATTTATTCTTATAACGCGTCAATTTTATGTTAATTTATTCCAATTGTTCTAATTTGTTCCAATTTGTTCTAATTTTCCATTGTCTATCAATGTGTGGCTTCGTATCGGTTGAAAAAAATGAAGTAAAAAATGTCGCGATTAATAACTAGCGAGCTCTCTTCCCGAATTTCTTCAGAATTATGATGACAAGTGACGCGACGCGACAAGCAATACAACGATCATAACTCGTATCACGGATCGATCGTGCACGGACTCGTAGAAAATGTATACTGCTTCGTCTGATTTACAATCGCGGAATATAATAATGCGAGCGATCGGCGTCGCCCACGCCCGAGCCGCAGGACCCAGGATACAGTGCAAAAGCAAGCGATAGTTAATTTACAGGGTGGTAACGTACCGCGCGTCGACGTTATACGAGAAAATAATGTCGCCCACGCGTGTCTAAGATACAGTACGCCGCGGCGACCGCGTAATGCGAGACTTCGGGCTTTCGCGGGGCTAAAGGCGTGTATCAAGTAGCTGGAGAATTTCGCCGATCTCTCCAAGTCTTTCTTTTATCCGACTCTACCGGTTAGCTGGCCACTGGGACTATTGAGAAATCGCGAGGCTATGTTTGCGTTAGAAAAGCGATATAATTTTCCGGAAAATTCCTGCGAGACAGTTGACGCAATTAAAAACAGAATAATATTGTGGGATTGAATATTATTAAAGGATGCCTACTTCCGCTCCGGGCCCACCGAGCTGTCGGGCTGCAATGATTTACTCCGATCGATAATCTGATATGCAAATTATATTTGTGCAGTAGGATTAAGTTACCTCCACCTCAGCCGATTTAAAACATCCTTTACATCACACTCGTGAGATTTATTACTAACTTACAGAATGTTTATTCATAAATTGCGTATACGCGAAACAGAGATACGTGAACAAAATTATTCTATCATATCAGACAGCAATTGAGGGATAAATTAATTTTCAAGTTTTACATTTTAATGCCTATTTTTATATTAATATATGCACTCAGTATTCTGATCGATATAATGAATAATTGTCGACGAAGAATTAGATTAAAAGTTTAAGGGATAAAGAAAAGCGATTATTTTCCAATCGATTAAGCCCGTTTATTTCCTCAAGTCCGGCAGTTTTATGACACGAGTTCTAGTACGAACACGGTTTATAAACAGCCCGAGGGAGCGCGATGCACGTCTCGCAACGCGATGGTGCAAAACCGAGGAATGCCGATTTTCTCATTAATCACACGCATGGGCCGCTCACGTGGGAATGTTGATAAAACACCCCGGTGAATGAGGCCAGGTTGATTTGTTCATTTTTTCCTTCCGCCGATCGAACCCTTTGACTTCCCATCGCCTCGGCCTGTTCCTCGTTCCTTTTTTTCTGCTTCCATCGCACTGTCGACACCTTAATGGGATGCGACGCGAGATTTAGAGCAGGCCCCAGAAATATGACGATAATATGCAAATACGCGTGTCGCGCCTCGTAATCATTGCCACCGAGTGTGTGTAAGCAACCGCGCCTTCGTCCTATTTTTGACGGGTCTCGCAACGCGCGTAATTTATCGACGGTGATTTTTAAAAGCGAGCCGTTTATAACACTCTAGCGTTATCGTCGTAATTCATTAACAATGTCCGATTTGCAGTCAGATAGTTTCTACGTTTTCGCATAATTTCGATAATAATTACGCCCGGTAGCAAATAAATTAAATATTTATTAGACAGGTCATAATAACTTGTTGACTATTATTAACATCAAAAAGCAGAAATGATTACCTATAGGATTAAATAGATTGAGTTTAAACAGAATAAGATTAATATTTATGTTTAAAGTTATACAGAATGCAAATGAGAAAAGCAGTTGCATAATACGCAATTGCTGGATTTTTAGTCGCGCTCCTCGATGCATAGAAACTCCGAGTTTGATCGTATATTCGATTCACAATCAATCGCCATTGTTCCTCGCGCCTTGCTGATAGATATTACCTTTTTTTCTCGTAGACCAAAACGTAGGTTTCGGGCCACGGCTCGTGGTAGCGCTCGGCAAGTGGGTGGTACCGAAGTAATCTTGTCCTCATACATAAAACATGAAGAGCGGCATTATGTTGCCCTGCCCCTCTTTGACTTATCGGCAAGTTTGAGTCGGCGGTATTTCGCGGTGCCTGCACCGCGACGATCGACGAAGGTGCACAGCTTGTCGTCGAGGGGGGGCTAATGAACGTGCACTCCCTTCATAAATTTATGCAACGGAATTTAATATACATAGCCCGTTTAACGCACTAGCGTCAAAGCAGTAAATTAATAACGGACGCATTGAACGTCGCGTACATATCGATCATTGGCCTCGGATTTCCCAAAGTGATGTTACAGAAGAGGATGTGAGATGTGAGGGATATATTATAATTGAAAAACTGTTATTCTTTTCGGAGATTTTTTTGTACAATATTTTCCCGTAGAGACATAATCGAGCGGACAGTGACTGAATATATCTGACATAAAATAAATAGAATTATAAGGCAGATAATTAATTAAATATGCAGCGTTTAAATTTTTCAAATGTGCCAGCAATATGTCAAATTGCGTATCGGAAATTATTCGGATTCAATAACGTAATTTTCTCCAAAACTAAAACGCTGTATTATATTTTCAAATTGCTACAATGACGAATTTTCAATCATATGTTAAACATATAATTCTTAAAGAATCTTAAATGGTCTAGCTAAGGTATTTCTTGTTAAGTAAAGTCCTATCATAATAGTTCGGAAATTGCTGTTTTTATTTAATAAATAATAAATTATAACTTATCGTTTGTCAAGAGTACAAAAACTTAGTCAGAAATTTAGGAGACGAAACCGCGTTATAGATTTGTTTAATGATCTATTGGTCATTAAGAAAATACCGTTCATTTTCGACGGACATTGACGCGGCCTTCTCTCTCCCTCCTTTTACTATTTCATCTCTTTCCTCATCGAAAGACATCTACGAGACGCTCGGGGCGAGATCCAGCGAGAGTTTCCTGCTAGCGCAGGAACGATCTAGGAATGCGGCATGCGAGAAGCCGGCACTATTAAGCACGTAGGAAGAAAGGCTACGCGGACTGTAGATAGATCCTCTCCACGGCAATCACCTCCTGGGTGGTCCAAGCGATCGCCACCGGCCATCGCTCGTATAGCATCCTTGTAACTTCATATTAAGTCATTTCCCCGCGCGCGCGCGCGCGCGCGAGCGTTTCCCCTACCCACCCTCGCGGTAACCTTCCGCTACGTCAATGAGTCCCCGAAGGTGGAGCCTGTCCTATCAACGGTATCCTGCCACCAGCGAGCCCTAGGACGTGTCAACACACACTCGCGGATTCTTCCTCCCGTTCGTGGGTAGACGGCATGAGCAAACATGAGCGACGTGCCGGCTGGCAGGTGACGAAGAGCTGGTCGTCGAGTTAGCGGCACGAAGATAACCGCGTGTCTTTCTAACTGGATAATAATGTGAGAGATAGTATCGCGATCAAGGCTGTTACGGTTAAGGGAAAGAGATTATCGAGATAATCTGCAAACTGGAAGCGGAGAAATGTGCAGCTCAATCGAGAGACGTTCGAGTTAGCTTTATCTCACTTGATCTCGATAATAATTCAAATCTTACTTATCTTTCGTTTCGCTTAAGCTTATTAGTAATGCTTATATATGTTTATTTTATCAATTATTAATAACCTGAAACATTTCATAATTTTTTAATTCTCTGAATCCTGAAGCATGTTTACTATACTTATATATATTATAATTTTAATTTTCGCAATTATATCGTGATTATGCAACTGTTATGATGATCGGAAAATGCGAATCTCTCTTAGAAAAATATTTTCTAGGACGGAAGTCCTAGCGCGCATGCTCTTCGTACATCAAATAGTGAAGTGTAAAAGTGCGAGTTCTCTAATAGAGTCATATGAACGCGCGTCAGCTCGCGTTATTCGCTAACAGGCTGTATTTTATCTCACGCTCGCCGCAGATAAATCCAGGCGACTGGTATTTTTCGATATCGAGTGGACAGTGTTTACGAGATATTAGACTGGTCCCGAGTTATGATTTAGCGAACGACTGCGGGGCATAGGGGTGTTAGGCGCTTCGTAATGGAGTCAAATGCGTGCCTTTAGAGCCTCCCTGATGAAAAAGCGGCGCTGATTTAATACCGACTTTGGTACTCGAGATCATCGACGGCTTGTTAACGAAAAGGAAGCGTAACTCGGCGTGACGGACAGAAAAAAGGGGGTAGGTCCCAAAAAGTAGTATCTTAGAATCGCCCTCGCTTTTCGATCGCTTCATCGCTATGAAAGCGACGGCCAACTTTCGAGGTACTTTAAAACACATTAGATTATCTCAATCTTGCGTTAGACACAGAATATCGAAAGATTGTCGAAGTTTCTACGTCCACGAAATGCTAAACAAACATTTATAGTGCTATTTTCTATTTCTCACGGCACCTTTCGCTAGAATGAAATCATCCTCGAATTTATCCTTACGCGCGCCTAAAGAACAATATCGTCGGCAACGGGAATGAATTATGTCATTGCGTAATAACCAAGGACGCGCGTCGTGAACCGTCCGTTTTCTCGTAATCTCGTCAATGAGCGTTTTATCGTCCGCCCACGCGAGGTGTAATAACAGCCGCGCGGCGGAGAAAGGGACCGGAAACGTTCCGACGCCCGAAGATACAAAAGATGCGGCATGACCGATTATCGCGATCGTCGATTTATGCAAACGTCGCCGTTAATAATGGTGGCGTTCGCGGCCGAGCGTAATTACTTGCATTATCGCTCGGTTGTACGTGGCGGCGCGGCGGGAATGCAGATGCACGTGGGCGATGAACGGGCGCACGAATGAAACGAGAAAGGGAAAGAGAAGGAAAAGGAGACGGAAAAAAAGAAAACGAAAGGAATGATGCAGATAGCGCGTGACGTATTTATCAATAAGTTCTTATTAACGACTCTGTGCGCGATACGATATTTATATCGCTTACTCGAACGAAATCTTGCAAAATCGGATGATTCGGTGCTCTTAAATACAAACTAGAATTTTTATTTCAGCGCGACAGTTTCTTTCGCTGGCAGCGAGTTGAGAGTCGCAATTTCCTGTTTATTGTCGAACCGGTACCCTTCAGAATGAGGAGAAGAACATAAAGACCGTCAAGATCAGATTATAGCGTAGTAGATTAACATTCTTAGACCGCGCCATGAATGACGTGAAAATTTTAATGCGAAGATTGCGCTCTAAGATTTTATTGCAACTCTAACAGCTTAAGCAAATAATTCAGGCAAGAAAATTCCGAAAGGGAAAGGAAAGATATCTCCGTGATAAATCTCGGCCAGATAGCGAGCCAGCGTATTTTTATTCAATTAGGTTTCTACAAATAAAGATAAATACTAAATAATTTAATAAAGCTTAATTCATTTCATTTATTTTTCACATATTCTTACAAAATTATTGATCTTACAATTATAAATTTGATTGATAAATTTGACGTTTTGAAAACTCGGCAAATGCGCTTAGTTTTGCACCTGGCGGGTGGTACGCCGGAAGTAGCGTCGCGTGGATCCGATGGAAAAGTATGAGAAATTGCGACACCCACGGCGTGAGCACCTTGTCGCTTCGCAACGGGACATCTCGCGTCCTCGGCTACCTGCGCGATTAGGTCTCTCCTTCTCTCCCATCCGTCTAATCTCCGTGCCGTGGTGTGCGTACCTTCGTGCATACGCGTGCACACGTGTATGGGCGCGCGTATGTATCGTCTGGCGCGACATTATCGGCCTCCTCCTTATGAATGCTCTCTCAGAACTCTCGGAGGACCTCCACGGCGGTTCTATGGTCGTGTGAATCCGGTGGGTGCGAGGAGGGAAAGCGGGGGACACAATGAACAGACTGCAGACTCATGTACAAGTCGCCAACTTTCTATACGTTTGTGGCCTCGATCTTCGCTCGTATATAGGTATTCTCTTAGGAAGAAAAATAGAGAGACAGCGAAAGAGAAAGAAACGAAGAATGTTACGGTTTACTCGTGATCCTTCGGGACTTCAAGACTTGATCGACAAGGCTCGAAAAACCGGAAAACTATGGAAAAAGGCGAGTGATTTAATCGCTGGAGTACAGCGATAGCGGCAAGTTTTGTATGCGGGACGAATGAATCCTATAAAAGTAGCCGTGCCCACGCGGTATCCTATCTACAATTGTTAGCCCGATAGATACGCATCGCCGTCACGTACAAATTCCATCCACCTGTGCCACCATGAATACCACATAAAAATTCTATTTCTCGAGAACGCCGCTTTTTGAGAATGTCAGATTTCGACCGTTGCTCTGATTTTCTGAAATCCATCTAACGAAATTCAATCATCTTACGTGAAATACTTGTCGTATCATGGTTTGAAACGATATCATTCGTACATCGATCGTAGCTAAAAAATCGTCATAATTTCGCCACGGTTTTTCACAACGGAGAACAGTTTTCGACAAAGACCGACCACTCTGTGCTCGCTCGCGAAAAGTCGCCAATTGCAAATTGGCCATATATTTTCCGCGACGACGGCCAGGAAGATAAGGATGTCAGGCGGCAACGTATATATCCGCCGTAATACGAGTCCGCGTGTCCAGTAGAAGAGGGCAAGACCGTTACGACTGGCAGAGGAGAGATCCGTTAGAGAGGTCGAAGCCAATGAATTCGATCGTAAATCTTTTCCCCGTGGATCCTCATTACGTTGCCGCGGACGCGATTTACTCGCGCGCGCGATCACCAAGAGCGGCCGCGATGAATTCGCGGGTGCGAAAGCGAAAGTTACGCGCGCCACGCCTCCGCCGTTCGTTTGCGCGCCTGACGTGGAGCCATCGGGCGATAATACCTTCGTTAAATCAATCGGCCATCGCCAATCCTCGCGGATATGTTCCACCTGGTAATCGCATGGTAAAATTGATTGTTTTTCATTCGTCGTTTTACAACTCGACTCTCTCTCGCGCGCATTTACGAGGCTGCCGCGGGATTGCGAGAGAGAAAACGCTATTCCAAAATACAATACGCGAACAATCGTTAATTTTACTTTAGAAATTACTTTTACTCTTGCCTTAACTCGATATGAATGGTTTTAAAGATATATTTTAGAAATTTGGGATGTTTAATTATATATGTATATAGAAAGATAATAATAATAATTGTCTTGCTATGTATGTGCAGTCAGAAGAAGTTTATGGAAAAATATAATTAAAGATTTTATATTATATTTTTGTTAAGATAAATTAAGATAAATTGAAAGACGAGGCGAGTTAAAATCGTTCTGTTAAACGCTTCTAAGAAAATATCTGACTTCCGGTGTTTCGAGGCAGTATATCTAAGAAACCAGATCCAAAGAAACCAAGCTCGTTGCGCAACCTCGCATTCTATTACCATATAGTTCCGTTATGGAGACCACTTGAAAAGTGCATATGAATGCACGTGTCTCCTCTGCCGAAAGAGCATTCCGGAAGTCGCGTCGGGTGTCGAAATCGTCGGCGCGGAGAAATGGTGGGCCTCCGGTATATCCGAACATTAATCATCGCGTCGCGCCTCTCATTATGTTTTACGAGCCGCATTTATATTTATATCGGAGCGATGCCCGGACGAGCCACACCTGGACGCCGATGAAGCCGACGCGCTGCTGATGCGTGCACATAGCACGAGGCGTGATTTATCGGGGGGGATTCGCGAATCGTCAGCTAGTAGAGCTCGTGCATCACAGTGTGCATCTTGTTACTGCCCACATCAGGACCGACGCGACCGACCGACGCCTCGTAAAATCACGTCCACGCGACGTTACGTCTTGTCTGCGGGATGCTTACACGGGCCTCTCCTCGAGTGAATCGTAAACCACGTAAACCGCGTACGAAATGAATTGTTTCTCGTTTCTGTAATTTATTGTTGCGTCGCACGCGGGAAAACACGTGCTAAAGTAATAATGTATGTTTAGCAATTTCGAATAAAATGAAAATGAGAGAAGTTTACATAATTTATAAATACATAAACAGATATTCTCTTATTATACATAATTTTTGTAATAACACATTGTTTTTATGCGGTATAGGACATAATGTGTTATATTATTTATGCTAAAGTCAGCAATTATATTAAATATAATTTCTTTACTCCAGAAATAAACAGGATTGAGCCATGTGACAAGCATTGTTTAAATACATATCTATTTTAAAAAATATATATGTATATTTCTCTCCTTTTTTTATCTTTCTATCTTTTATTTATAAAAAGACAGATACCAATTTCCGCGTATAAATTTCCAGTACTGATTGCTACGAGATAGTAGTTGTATTACGTAAATGGACGAGATACATGATGTTTCGCGCGAGAATAAACGCTACCGATTATTATTTTATTATTAATCACTATACGCGTCAATTAAGCGAGGCTGTCGCGCTGTGCCATGCCGCGCGTGAGATTAATCTTACTATGAGGAAAAATGAAAAAGTGAAATTGCGATATCAAGTGAATTATCTTTTTCGAATAGTCGGTACGATCGCTGAACTTGTCATTATGATTATGAAGAGATATGTACCTGTCTCACTGATGGCGAGGATTATTAATCATGCCGATGCCGCGGCAAGAAGAGCCGAGAATTTTTCCTGTCGGAAATTACCATGAAAGAATATGTGACGCAGCAATGTTTCGTAAATGAATGCCATGCGCTCGAAGCTTATCTATAATGTGTATAATTGCATAATCACCGTTTAACAGCGTTTAATATAGTGACAATGGATATGTGTTTTTAGTATTTATTTGAAAGCATAGTAATACTTTCCATGAACGATAAATTGAACGTGAACGAATTAAATTTTAACGTCACGATATAATGCAATTTAATTATTCAAGCACGATGCAATTCTAAAATTATTTATTATAGCCGGAATTTAATTGAGAAGCGTTTCTCGAGTGAATTCTCGTTGACGCATTGAAACATGCATCGTGGATCGAGCAGCAGCGCATGTACGGTTGGTTGGCCGCTCGTGCGTTTACACGTATCGAAACGCGGTGCTTGTTAACGCCAGGCCCCGTGAGAAGACAACCGTGTTTGTCGTGAACAAACTGAGATCGATGACATCGTACTCTGAGAGACTCACGAGTCCCACGAAGGAATCCGTCCCATAAAGGCACCGTGAATTTCACGACTCACGACGCGCGCGCTCGCTCGCGCGCATATGTGAGAGCTCTGTGTGATCGCATACCTCTCTCTAATCCGCCATAAAAATAGCTTTCTCATAATAACGCGACGTCGTTGCGCAACATCGGGCGTGTGATAGCGAGCATAAAACGAAGCTACGAGAGCGCGTACGTTCGGCGAACCGTAGGTGGTCTGAATTAAAATCTTCGACGAGTAGGTATATCTGAGTGGGAAAGAAAAAAGAAACACAGGCGCGGTAGCGCGTGTTAGAACGTAATTATTAACACTTGCGCAATAAATAACGGATATGATTTGGAAATGGTGCGAGAGATACAGAAAAATATCTGAACGGATACATTAACTTTCTTAATCTTAATTAAGAAGTCGACGTTGATAATAAATTCCGCCTGCTTACCGGGGAGCGACATTCCGTAGAAAATCACTAATCCTTTTTTGCACTATTCGGAGATCTCAATCTCTAAATTACATTCTCTAGTTTATTCAATCTTTTTTAGTTCATAAATGTTCCGATCTGTTCGAGTCACTCGAGTGTACAATTTCTGATCCCGATTTGAAGGTACATTAAAAACTTTTATCTCTATATAACTGACGCCAAATCAATATCAAGTAGAGACTCGTTCTCTGAGGCACGTGCTTGGTCACAACCTTGTGTATGCACAGGCGGACACGCGTGGCCGAAGGGACCACCTGTAATAAGTTCATAAAACTCGTGCCCACGATGAAACACCCACCGGAGTGCACTTGTATGCGCGACGCGCAGCTTTCCGGTATTCAATTAACAAGAAGAGCGGTCGCTTTGTATTACCCACGGTGTGCAGGGAAATAACAGGTGCACGGCACGTGCATATGCGTCCCGGAAAGACCCCATGTATCGCGTACAGGGTGGCCCTTACGGATACTGAATTCTTATAGCCGAATTAGGTATCTGGTTCAATTATCCGCGATCAATTATCATCGCAATTCGTAGTCCACGTGAGCAACTGTAAACATATTTTTCCTTTTAATTGTAGAAACATACAGCAATTTTATACAGAATGTACTAATTTTTATTAATTTAATTTAATTTTATTTTATTTTTTATTATTTATTCTGGTTATAAAGCAAGTAATGCGAATATTCTTTATTTGGCGTCGTAGAGGTAAGAAGTTCAAGTAGTAATTCTCAGCAATATCTTTGACTACTGTCTATATACTTCCGTCGCCGTCTGCCACTAGTTGCTGAAAGGGCAACGCTAATAGACGTCACGTTTCTCAGTCTACGAGCGTGTCGAAATTGCATAACGCGGAAAATGACGTGCGATTGAAATGTACTCGATCTCTACGGGTCATCGAGCGCGAATGTGCGTTACAACTTTTACGAGAATTTTTATTTTCCTCCGAATCTTTGTTAATTTTTTTTGTAGCGTTTAAGCTCAGGTAAAAGGGACGCTTTGATCTTTGTGCCTTTTAAACTCCGAGTATGTGCGCGTGACGAATGAATTATAAATTTCCGGCATCTGTCATCGTCCCGCGACATCGGGACTTGACATTTTAATTTTTTTTTCGCCATTGCGAGCGTACGCTATTCTTAAAATCGCGCATTGTCTTCTTATGACAATACATCGTCTTTCTTGTAACAATGAGTACGCACTTCCGTCATTTAAATCATTCTGCGCGGCATACATATAGATTTTTTAGAAATCACTAAGCGATTATTTTTAAGTTTTTTTAATAAAATTAATCGTTACATTTTTCAGTACGTTTTTCAGGCTTATGTAACAAAAATGCACGGAAAACGTATGAATAATAATCGAGCGAGATATTCGAGAGGCAAAAGAGCAGAAAATAGACGAGATATTCTTATCGATGTAGGTCTAGATAACGCATAAACTGATGTGCGATGAAAGAAGAATGTTTGTTTGTGCATCCAGCAATTTTGTGCAATGTAATAGTATCAAAGAAGTCGTTTGTTGATCAATCGCAGTATTGCGCGCTTACGTACAGTCCAAAAAATTCGTTTAAATCCAGTTAATAATTTAAGTACTTGCATATTTATAAAATTTCACGTTGCTGTAGAGGCACCGAACAATGCGAATGCAATGTCATCGATATAATATACGTATCAAAGGACTCTCAAGTGTCCGACGAAGAGGGCTCGCCTGGTATCAATGCTCCGAAACCGCTCGAATACCCGCACACCCACGTGCGCGGCATAGTAAACACGGAGATTCGGTCGTCTCCTGAAAAAGAGGAGGGAGAAAACATGAATGCCGGCGCGGAAGAAGAAGAAGATGAAGAAGAGGCAACAGTGAGGTGCGCGGGGAAGGAGAGAGAGAGAGAGAGAGAGAGAGAGAGAGAGAGAGAGAGAGAGAGAGAGAGAGAGAGAGAGAGAGAGAGAACCACAGCCAAGCTAATGGTAATGGTATCAAGCCAGTGTCTCGCGAGCCGCGCTCGAGGCCGGAACACACGTTCACCTCTTCGTGATTCCACGTGCGCTCGCTTTCCGGCCCTTCCTCGAGGTCCAAAAAACAGCAAAGTGAGATAATCGCTTAGAATTATACATAAGATCGCCGGTCAAAGAATACTCCAGAGAATTTTACGCATAGTTTCCTTGTGCTCCGAGATTTCCGTGATTTTCTCAGCTATTGTTGAGAATTCTTTCGCGCAAGAATTATCTAATGCGAATTTCTAGGTGCGAGAAATTTAACTTCGTAAAGTTCAAACAAAACGGTTTTATGCTATCGTGTCCCCAGCTCGATGCGAAGAGAAACCGTAAATGCTATGATTTTAGTCTACGATTAACATTGATAGTGATATATGGAGGTAGGAATTTGTGAGATTTTTTTAACATGAAAATGTTGCGGAAGGATTACGTCGACGAGTGCTTGTCTGGAGTGTGAGTGATTCATCGAATGTTTCGCGAAGTTGTCACCGACTTTTTCTAAAATAAAACAGCAAACTCAGATCGTTTGCTAAAGTGCTTGTTATATCGTAAAAATAATTTATGATCTTTTATCTCTCTGAATTTCACATATCTCACAAAATTTAAACTGTTAACAAATTTGGTATAACCAAGTCTTACAAATTAAAATTTTATCGTAATCTAATTTTTCGTCTGAGAGATCTAACGGTATATATAACATATTGAGTGTGTGCAAAATTATAATACTTTGTATAAATTAAAAATAACGTTTAAAAAATTATAAAAATATCGCAAATCATCGTGTAAAAAAGTTACGTAGTTACTGCGGCATGAAAAATATTCAAGAATCATCCTGGGCGGTGCCAATGTTCCAGTTCTTTCAATCCCGCATCATCCAGTTTTAAAACTCGAAGTTACATAACCGCCGACTTTTAAAACGTCACAAAAATTACACTATTGACTCTTATCAACTTATATATTATAGTAATGCAAAAAATTGTTGGTCATTGATACTTTCTGAATCGACGTTTGAACCTGGTGGAAATCCGTCTCAATAATATTTAACGTTATCATCAATCGAGTATCCATAAAATATCATTCGAGAAAAACATGCAATCGTCATGACAGGAGTCGTGTGGGGCAAGAAAGTCTCCCTTCTGACTATGGGGTAGAAATGTACCCCGGAAAATCAATCTGGGTCTGGGGCGTGCTGGCCCTCGGAGCAGGTACCCTTCTGCTGTCAGGTCCGCAATGGTGGAACGAGTCGACGATCCGGACGGAAGGCGACGGCTCCGCGAGATCGATTCCGACCGACGAGTCGAAAAGCGACAGTTCCGCCGTCTTCGAGGGATCCGCGACGAAGGAAGGCGCGAGTTATGCCTCGACGGACGGGATCATCCTCGAGCCGCGAGATATCAGAGGTGACAGGCGATGGAAGAGGAGCACACGACTGGATCCGCGCGACGACGGATCGATGGTCGAGGAGACGTCCGCGGAAACTAGCATGATCTATGAGAAGCAACGGGTGTCGCCGTCGATCAACGTCGACGATCGAAAAATCGACGGTGACGGACTGTCGCGACAGAATCTCCACGTGAACGAAGACGGCGGTACGTTAGATGAATCCTCGGAGCAGGATCAACACGCTGTAATTATACGAACCGACGCGCACTTGAATGCCGAGACTCGAGCGTCGGACGAGAATAAACCGGGAAGGCTCGCCGAACGGGAAAGACAGCGTTATGAAAAGGGCAGTGATCGAGCGATGATCGACATCGTAACTTCCTCGACGTTACGTAACGATAGATTTGAGGAGGATATCGCGGCGGAGACGGGATCAAGATCAAAATCGAAGGTGGAGGATCGGCGGGGATTGAGGATCGATGTCGTGGGTAGAGGCGCACGAGCTCCCAGATCGCGGGAGGCGAGTATTAACGTCGATAACTATCTTCGCTCGTCGACATTGATGCTTCGTCATATTCAGAACTCGAAGAGGACTGGTAATCATCATGTTCCGGAGAACGGAGCATCGACATCGAAATCGGGCGATCGAGAAGGAATTCTCGAGATGGGCGAGAAGAACGCGCGATTGGGCGATCAACATAAATCCCCGCGTATCTCGCAGATTACAGGCGCGATTATGGAAATCAAAGAGGAAATCACTCCCGCATTTCCCCGACCTACAATCAACGATCATAGAGACATCGGAAGGCTGAACGAAGTTGAAGAAGCCTCTCGATCCTCGTCCGGAGAGCAAGCAATGATTCTTGGATCCTCGGAACGAAATACCGCGGATGGGGATGCGCGGCAATTCGCTGCAGGAATGCAGGAGGACCAGCTCCTTTTTTTTCGCGAGGATCGCGAGCGAGTTCAATCTTCCGCGATGAGCCCCGCGGAGGCGATCCACGATCGTAAAAATTGGCCGGGAGAACGGGATCGCGGAGATCCTGCTAGGAAGAGACGTGATACGCGCCGCCGTGATTGGTTTGCGCAAACTTCGAGCCGATCGCAGAAATTTCGAAGACGCGATAACGGTATTTATCGCAATGAAATCTTCGAAAAATCGATTATTAACAGCCGTGAACAAAATGACCGAAATAATAATAAGTACAACGATCGAGTGACTGATTTTCCGATTCATAAAAGTGACAGATTGCAGAATACTTTTTCAAAGGATCTAAACAGCAGTGGCGATAGTGAATCTCGAGATGAGAATAATGATGAACGGTCTTCGGGTGATGCCTTCCAATTTCTGGATTCCATCATTCCACCGGACAACAAGAGACGCAAAGTGACGCGCGGCGAGGATTTGAAAGACCTGATGGTCACGAGCAATTTCGTGTGGACGAGTCAGGATCAAGGAATCGGTAACAGGGCCCTCATTCCTGAGCGTCGATCGACCTTCGCGCAGGACAATCGCGTGGCGTCGTCGCACAACGGTTTCTCGAGAAAGAAAATCCGATCCACGGATCGGCGAAAGAATGCGCGAGGATACGGAGGAAGGACCGGCGAGACGGGATTGGCCGCGATTCAGAAAGCGGATCGACGCGAGACGGCGAACGGTGATCGGCGAAAACGATACACGAATTATTATTCCGCGCAATCGGTCACCCCTATGGCCTACGTGCACATTCAACCGGCATATCCGGCGGCTACACCCACGAACCGGAAATGCGCACGGTGCATGGTCGTCTACAAGCCTTGTCCTTCGCAAACGCGGCCGCCGCCCAGAATCGTGCTTCCCAGTTACAGGTACCACGAGCCGGCCATCAAGTGGCGAGGACTCAAGTACGGTGAGTAGAGATGCCTCGCGGAGCCGACGACGTCTTTCAACCATTGCGATTAACTCGATTGACTTATTCAATCGATTAATTAATTGTGTCTGTTGAAAAAGAAGCGTTTTTACGTTTGTACATTAATTGACATAGAGAAGTTATTGATACTTTTATTAGTTTCTTATTTAATCGATGTTTTAAAGAGGATAAATTGACAAATTTCTTTCGGCGTTCGAAAGAAAAATCGATTTTATAATAGCTAAGCTCTACTACCGCCACATAAATAACTGAAAGCCACGCATAGAGACCTTCTGACTAATTTCCTGCTAAAGCGGATTAATCACTTGCATCGTCGTAATGCAATATCATTAAGCGTTTCCACGCCCCTAATTCGTCAGTCTATCTCGCGTCGCAATTAAGAGGAGATTACTTGAATTTTGATAGGCGAGATTGATCGATAAATTGATAGAGCGCAAAATCGAAGCGCAGATAGGATAGGTAGAATACTTTTTAAAGGCGTTAACGAGTCTCTTGAATTACTCAATCGTACGTGTTACAATGCGAATCTGTCGACAATCGTATTAGTTACGCGTTATGATTTTCGCTCGCGGTTTGCGAGCGCGGAACGTTTCCTCCTTAGCCGGTTACCTCCTCACGTCGATTAGACTGCCGACCTTCGACCTTCGACGAGAAGAGGAACTCGAAGAGCACGGATGTGGCTCATTAACCGAGCATCGCACGAAGTTTCGCGCGATACAAACAGCGACGCAATAAATCGTAATCAACGTTCGAGAAAGGATAGGCTTGGGAAGATCGCAATACTTGTGCAACGCCACAGTGTACACATTGTATTCCGACTAGAGTAATCTGACTCTATTCTATTTATGTATAATCGTATATAAACGTTTATTGAGATAACATTTTTCGCGGACAATTTTTCAGGAAATTATTCGCGGAATCTAAGATTGCCAGCGTATGCGGTTCCGTTCGTTTGGAGCATAATAAAGTAATTGTATGTTTAAAGAGAGCTAAACGGTGTATTCGCGCTTCGAAAAATATGTGCAACGTCGGTACGAAAGTTGACGACCACGGAGGAGGATCTCCCGTGTTTGGAGACTTACCTAATCGAGGGAGGTATCTCGTAAGAAAGGCATTTTAGAGCCTGCGCTAACGTTTCGTGTTAACATTTACACTGATAAATACCGCAAATATTTAATCACGTAGAGGGATACTTCCATATGTTAGAAGTGTACGCGCTGATATTACGGGTTTTATCTTTGCATATTTCTGTTCGCCACTCTAACAATTTTACAAGAAAATCAGACTAGCTAATATTTTCCTTCTAAGAGAAAGTTTTCGAGAAAGATAAATTAACTTTTGCAAGTTAGGTTTATATTTAAATTTTGGGTTTATATATATATTTTATATATATACATTTATCTTGCTTTATATAATTTAAAAATGTTTTATGCAAGGATACTAAGTCTACACACCGTCAAATTGATTGTTTTATTTCTCTAATTATCTCCGTATTTTGAACGCGCTTCTCCCTCTAAAATGTACAAATTGATGAGTATAGGATGACATGGTAAATTACTTTGCATGAATAAACAGCCGCGCGGCGACGTCCAATAATCATCTCGATTACACGAGCGCGAGATTAATCAATTTTATTACACGGCGCGGGCACGATTCACGTACACCGGCGTCGCCGCAAAGTTACGAGTTGCTTTCAGTGCATCCCGCGAGTTCGGTGCATCCCGACGATGGTGCAAAAAGTGATGGGTGTTTAAACCGGCCCCGGTGCTCTCCCGCGACGATCCCGTAATCGCGCGTGGAAACGCTCGCTCGCATCAGGGTGGCCTGGGCGTAGATCTCGGTGTTGACGCGCGCCAGAACGCATATTTTAATCACCGTCATCTTCGTCGTCGTCGTTGTCGACTAATTCGTTCAATTTCCCGGTTGGATACCCGCGATATCCTGAACAATCCTACCGTCGTTCTTGTATGTACGTGCGTGTATATTTCACCGTACGGCGATTTCTTTATGATTTTATTCGGCTGACCAAGTCCTTGTAATTTTTAGTTATTTATGTTTCTTTTCGGCATTTTATGGCATACTTAAGAAATAATCAACATTGTTAAGTCGTCTACGATAAGAAAAAGACTTTACTGTGTCGCCGTGCTCGTAAAGATAGTTGCGAATTTTTTTTATCGTAACGTGAAATTTTGATTTTGCTCTGTCGTTCGCCGTAGATTAGCGATTTTGCAGTCCGTCTGTGCGAATCTGGGGCGTATATGCGTGAAGATCGGTAATCGTGCGTGGAAAAGTGCATCAGGGTGGGCGCAAGAGCGCACCAACGTACTCGGCTGTCAAGAGGCGCCGTAAATGCAAACTTCTATCATTGCGTTTTCGTGTACCTTTATCGACATTTTGAATCCTTTTTTTAGTATATGACATAAAACGCATAAAGTGATATCAAATAATATAGTCCATTTTTAAGAAAAAAGAACGATTTCTCATGTATTATATACTATTTCATATTTTCTATGTAGAAATTAGGGATTAGGTTCTATTGTAGGGATTGGAAATTTATGAAAATAATTAGCCATTATACTGAACACTCGTTTATTGAAAGATATCATACATAGCAACATTATCGACAACTTTTTGGATTGAAGTTGAATTTGGTATTAATTGTTAAATAACGGTAACATGATTATAATTAAAATATTAATATTCGAGAATATTTCATAATACGTGTGTTAAGTATATGATGGAAGAAAAAGGTTTTCTTTCATCGAGAGACAGAGAGAGAGAAACCCCATAAGAATAATTGCGTAACACCATGGGAGTACTAAGCTTGTAGTGACATATCGGCGCCGCTCGAGCAGATTAATGTCACACTCGCAGTGTGCCAACGACTGCCATTCGCCTTCGCGTAGAAATAAGACGACTTTAATACGACAATCGCGAAGGCGTTCTCTTGCCCTAATCACTTTCGTCACAGGGATTACGTTTAATTAGACGGGAATTATACATTGCGTCCTTCCGAACGCAAAATCGCGTAATCATCACATATGCAAATCCAATATGTCACAACAGTTCTATAAATTCAATTAATTTCTTAAAACAAATGAAATGAGCGTAAGACATGTACAAAACGCTAAATACAAACGTTTGCATTCAGCTGACATAATGTATATGTTTCTGTCTTTCTCCCCGAACAAATCGCGCGAAAGACGATACAGAGAACAAGATCATCTCCCTTGCATCTCGAGATGCCATCGGACGTATCGACCGGAATTCACGCGGGTCGCCGTAGCCGCGATAAAGAAACGTAAGGGACATTTCAATCCGACGGCGCGGCGTTTCTTACCTTCTCGGCCGTCAGGACGTCAACCGCGCGAGACGCGCATGATAAGAGTAATTTACAACGAGATACAGCCAACCCCCTTTGGCTCCTCGTCGGGAAGTTGCCTCTCGCCCATCCTTATTTACTCTTATTTTCGTGCGCTGTAACTCATCGCGCGGGTTTACTTAAACGCGCGCGCGCGCGCGCGAGCGAGCTCGTAACACGCACGCAGCCATGCACGCACGCACGCGGATCAAAGGTCTGAAGACGCGTCTTATTCCTGCTCGTTCCCGCGATGATCCTTCGCGATGATGCCTCGCCTAAGCGAGATTGCCTTTGTACCCTTTCAAGCGAAACAACTCGCGCGATACTTGCGCTTCCCAGTCGAGATAAAACTTTTCGTGCGGCGTGGTGCTTCGGGTTATACATACGCGGAACGGACTCGGGGGGGAAAAAGCGCGTGTAACAATGACGACGTTGTATTCGTGAAGGGACTTGCATCGTTGGTTTAGTTTTAAGGATGGATCTAGTTAGTTACGGCGAGAATTATATTGACGATTGTAACAAGAAGATCACGTTTCAGGATTATAGCATGGACTATTAACATCAAGTTCCACTTATTCTAGAGTTATCGTTTGATAGATATCTTAATAATGATGGTTTTGTTTTATTAGTTAGCTTCTACCACGAGGGATGAGCCGCCTTTGTTTTTTTATCTTTGCACGTCTATACTTCTATACTTTAATGTCATCGTCATGCTCGTCTGCTCGTTACAGTCAGTTTCTTCTTGTCTTTGTCGTGATCTTATTCCGCCGTAAAGTTACACTGTGTCGTATTTGGTAACGCTATTTTTACCTCCGATAGATCGTCAATCCGGTAAGATCTGCCGCAAGAAAGATCTTACGGGAGGAAGAGTTCGCAATTAGTCGCAGATCTTTTTACACGAGATTTCTTGAGAAAAATGTTACCGTGTATGTGCATATGGGTGGTCCAATCTCATCGGTTCGTGGAGACCGATATTCAGTTTGCGATGCCCGAAAGAATATCAAAGTCAGATGCACATATGTACGCAGTCTCGCACGTATCAGATAATTCACAGCAATTAATTTAGAAATTAATATGCAACTTAGCGTACAATTTATGATTTACATTTGAAAATTCTATACTCGGCGTTCCGGTAGTCGGAGTGATAAACTTCCACGGGTTAATCGTTTATTACCGTATCTCGCGTGTATCAAGGTCTGCCCATCGCGGCTCGTAAATCCACAATTCGTTTCCTACTCATTACAACATCTTCTAGCGCCCTCGTGCCGTGCACGAGGTAGAAGCAAAGCGAATTGAGATCAGCGTCGTTAAATATTTTAACACGAGCAGATGCAACGTCTCAATAATCGCGATTACGATGCCGACATTTGATCGAGTCTAATTAAACGACAGCTCTGTATGATTTCGCGCTTGCAGCCCGTCATTTGCGTAGGTGACGTTGCGTGAAAAATCATTTTATTGAAGCTCGCGATCGACATTGACGGACAGAATTGCAATCTCTCATTTCGAAAAGTATCCAAGATTTTTTTATATTTTATATTTTATTGGCACGTAGGTTTTATGAACACAATAGCGTCAGATTTTAACAACGTTAATTGCTCGCGATGCACGAAGACTCGGAATCTGCGGTAAAGAAAGGGCAATCGAGTCGCATGCACGAAAGTCGTGCAACGAGGTAAAAGAAAAAGAAGATGAGATGCTGGCTCTTCTCTTTTTCTCTCTTCCTCTTTCTTGGCCTCCCCCCCTCTCTCTCTCTCTCTCTCTCTCTCTCTCTCTCTCGCCGGCATGAGGTACAATGCATCGCGCCCGCGGCGATGCACCGCTCGCTCGGTCGCGCGCGCGCGGCGGCTTTGAGCTGCATCTTCCGCGCGCCGCGCCGGCCGGAGCGCGTAGGCATATATCTCGCGATATCTCGCCGCGGCAGTCGCGCGTGTCCGGTCGAACACGAGAAAGCGAACTTCCTTCCTGCTCGTTCCGTTGGCCCACACCGCACGTGGCGGTGCATTCCGCATCACGTTCGCGTTGCAACGCCGCTGTTTACGCTACGTGCCTTTTCGAATGGTCTCGCTTATAGCATCTAGTACCAGTATACAAGAGCCGTAGTCCATACAATTTGCATCGTATCCCGTGTTTATCAGATCAGATCACAGTGCTCTGCGGCGGTAATCATAAATAATAGTTTGCATTAGTTATCGTTTCGCAGATAAGCGCACTTCGCACTGCGGGCGAAGGAATGATTTTTAATCGATATCGTAACGATATCTTGAACGATATCATAAAAAGATTTAGATCGCACAATCGTACACATCGAGAACTAGCGCGATGCACTGTAAAGAAGAAGGAAAGTCTTGCAATTTATCATAAGAATATTAAATATAATATATTGTTTCCCATTATGATTTATGACTTCATACAGATCTATATATTAAATCGTCATTCAAAAAATTAGATACTTTAAATCTTTAGTTTAAGAATTTAATGATATTTTTGATAAATAGCTTAAAAATCCATAATTACTAAAAGTTTAGGATAATAAATAAATATATACATAAATAACTATTTTATTAATTATCTTATCTATATCAAATACGATCTTATGACTTATCAATTTAAATAGCGCACCGAATATTAATGATTTACAAAGCCGGCGAAGTATGAATCGATATATTCTCCAACGTAATAATGCAAATCATTATTCCGCGAATTACATCCGTTGCTTTAAATCTCACGGATATCATATAGCAACGGTATCCCCTACTAAATTCCACATCGCATTATGGTGAAGCCTATACGGTAGTTGACAACTAAATTATGCGGTACGACCGAGGATTTGTAATAATTGATGAGGTAAGAGTTAATAAAGATGCTGTCACGCGTTTTTCCCTATCTTTGCGGAATGCAGCTCGAATATGGTATCGAGCACAAAACGATCACCGACACGCAAGTCCTTCGGCAAGTAGCGCATATTATCGCAATGCTGAGTTATACTCGTTACATTTCTTCGTTTTATCGCTACATTTTCGGAACCCTTAATTTCCTCGTCTTTTCATTTTTATTCCAATTTTTTAATCTTATCGAAGCCATGTCGGTATCGTGTGCCGATGTTCCCGGGAATCGCGAGGAACTTCTTTTCGCAGCTCGTTGCGAGCTCCGCGATTTTCTACGGTAATCCGCCTAACAACCCATAGGTAGATTCGTGCAACGCGTCTTTCTCTACGCGATGCCGGGGATCGGTTGGGAATCCCGATTGAGGGATCGGCCGGCCGTACGTGGTTATTATTCAATAACAGGTGTAGCGCGAGAGCCCAGCATCATGGGGCCTCTAATCCACCTGCGTGGCGAAGCAAACAAAACGGATAGGTGCACCACCGGATCCCGCCGCCGGGCATTACCGGATGGATACCATACGTGAGTACATAACTACGTCGTTATGCAGCTTGAGCGGTACTCGCTGTTGCCCTCACGAGGGCCCACGTATATGCCCGGGCGTAGGCGGTGCGATCGCCGGATCGCGATCGGACGGACTTGGGGGGCGCGATAACGAACGTGAACTCTCTCTCTTGCGTCATTGTTCGTGATAACAACCGGATGGCAATTATACGCGCGACGATAATAGATAAGTGACAAAAATAGATTCTGATGAGGAATGGAATGATCCATAATTGCGCGTGCTATAAATATTTAAGGATGAAACTTAAACCGACACTTTGAGTTAGGTAACATTCTGTTATTTTTAACTACCATGTGTGTCGAAATTTATTATTTTAACACAAAATAGTATTATTTGAACTTCTTTGGTTTAGTTGAATTGACATTGTTAAATTAATGATATATTGAATGAGGAGCAGTGGTACAGACTTATATAAATGGTTAAAAATGACTCAAATTGAGTATAATTGGACACTTCAAATTTAACACTTGTGTGAAGTTAGCCCTCAACATTAAAAAAAATTAGCTTTTAATTTTTTTAATGTTGGGGGCTAACTTTATACGGGTGAATTTAACAGTGTATATGTTATTTAAATGTTAAATTTGCGTTTTTAATAACACCGTAATAGACTACTTGAATAATTATAATTGCTCATTTTCCAGCGAGTCTCCACGTTTATAGCAATTCTCGCAGGTTCCCCTAAATAAAATTGTAAGACAGGCTAGTTGTAACTTAAATCGCCGGTTTTGTATATGTTAATAACGACTCGGGAGTTACTTTATAGATGCAGGATTGTAATTTCTGCGTGTTTCTCACTGCGCCGAACGACCGAGCCGCCGCGAATAAACGTAATTAAGCGCGCGCAATTAAATACCGTCGCGTATACGAGCGCAGCGTGAGACGCGTTAAAGTAATTTTGCGGTGACGCGGACAGGCAGCGAACTGCTGGTCGGCAATTAATTACCTTATCAGCGATTCGCGCGTTGATGGAAAATCGAGTCGACTCGCGAGTCCGCCGGCGATATCTGATCGTCGCACAACTGTCGTTATGCGAGCGTTCCCCATTTGTAAGAAAACCGCATCGGCTCGTCCGTTTGCTCGCCCAGCGACACGAGTCGATTTTTGTCGACCGCGGCTACGTGATGCACTCGCGGCGATATTTAATAACGTAAGGGCGCTGGCACTTCGAGAAGCTGGCACTTTTTTTATACCGCGTATCGTAAACGTAATGATTTCGAGTCTGATATTATTAGCGGCGAGATAGGCGCCGGTATACTTCAGACGGAAGTAGTTTGCGATGCTATCTTATCTCACTTCCACAGAGAATTGGCGTCTACAACACAATATTTCTCCGTTTTATCGGCTTAGTGGGATCGTACGATGTCCTAAGCCGGCCTGAGCTTCAAATCGTTCGTTTGTATTCCGCGAATTTTCCCGGTGCAATCGCGGCACCGAGCAAACCAATCGCGCCGATTGCCTTTGCGGTATTTAATCGGCCGAACGATTCGCAACGAACCTTGACCCTTCACAATGCAGAAAGTCAGGGGCCGCGCTCCGTTACGAAGCGAGAGAGGCGGTCGGCCTCGCGGTGGGAAACGGTAAACGTTTCTGTAGGCGGTCGAGATTGCTGTCTGGTAAATCGCAATTTAGGCAGTGAAAATCCACGGGCGGGAGATAATGCGAAACGCGGTGACTCGCGGTAATAACACGGCGCGGACAGGTGCGGCATATTGTGGGATTATGAGAAATTACATTTGTATCCTGAGCGCGCGTACGCTCGCGACCGTGTAATTATCGGGGAATGTTATTCCGCGGGGGGGGGGGATACCGCCGCGATAAACGCGCGGATATTCTCCCGCGATTGACACCGTAATAAGTATTCTATACAACGCGCCGTCGACTAATGCCTTCTCTTAATTACGTACGTGATTAATTCGCGTGAACATGTGGCGCTCTCCATGGAGCACAGCCCTCGCTTTATTGGCAGATTTCTAAGCAGACATCAACTATAATATCCGTATCATTTGCAGAAGTATCATAATCAAGTATCATAATCGTCCCTTGCTCAATGTAATTCGATACCTCGTGCTACATTAATTGGTCTATTTGAAAATGCATACAGTAATTCTCTAAAAGGCTCAAGGATAATGCTATTTATTGCACAATTAACGATTAGATCGCACAGAATATTCCCGACCTTAAGGTGCATTACACTCCGAAGCGGTATCATTATCTTCCATCGTATTACACGATGTATCCGTAATCGCAGCGTATTTCGCGCGCTGGTCTTAAGCAAATCAATAAACGAGACGTAACTTTCCCTGATTACGCGTGTGCACGGGACTCATTATCGATATACTTGGGCTTAACTCGCGTCGACGAAATCGATTACGGGGGTTTCTTACTCACGCCCTCACCTTTCCGCGCCTATTTCAACAGACACGACCTGCGACCCATCAGAATCTTTTTCTTAACTAACTGTAATTATTTTCACAGTTTATTTCTTTCCGTAACGCGTAGTAACCTCCGGAACTTCATTCAGAGAAATTTATAGTTTTATTTTTCACGTGTATACGATTTATCCGGCACGAAAGGGTTAAATTATCCCTCGTAAATATAACGTATAAGTTTCAACGCGGCGTATATATAGGTAAGATCAACGCAATCGCGCCTCTTGATGGTTTTCACACCTTACGGAAATTCGTAGCACAGCACGTGCAATTGCTCACGCATCGGGTTATTTTTCAGGCTTCGCTTATCCGTGATCTTCGCGATACACGTACGTATGATTGCCGTAATCCGAAATTACAGGCACGTTGCGGTCGAAATATCCACATGCAACATGCGCATGCATAATCGGTGATCCGCGGCCGCGTGCAATCTGCATGCCGCGGGTACTCCGGGTTGAGAGCGCACCCTCATTAAAAGCTCTCGTTGCACGAATTTCGGAGATTTCCGTTTGCACGGGGCGGCGGGCGGTTCCCTTCGATTCGCTGGGATTTGCCGAAACGGTGAATAATCATCCGTTCTCGGAAGACGCGTTCTCGACGCGAATCGAAATCGAGAAAGATCGATCGCGAGCAATCCCTCTCGTTCCCTTTCCAGTCTTCCGGGCCCGGGACGACGACTCGTCCCGTTACGATATAATTAACATAAATTTCAAGATATTCATTATACATTCCGCTCTTCCCCGAAAGTAATGTATGCGTAACGGCAGATGGATTAGTTGTCGCGCGGTATACGAAGAGATCCGCGCTATACTGATGACTCGCCGCACACGTCGCGTCGGGAGGATATATTTTGATAAGAGATAAAACGCGATCCGGACGTAAGTTTTGCTAAATCAAATTTCAAGAGCCGCGGCAGGAATGCGCGGTGATACTCCGGACCGCCTGGCGTATAAAATTTACGCTGACGCGCGGTGAAGCTTATCGGCGGTTACGTGACTTTCTCGCGAAGCCACCCTTAAGCTGCGCGCGCTGCGTGTTAAATTGATTAAAGGGGTCGACACGCGCACGCGTCGCGTCGTAAAAGTGCACGCACCGTGAGTCACGGGTTCAAACGGCGAGCGCAAAGCAGATCCGATTCCCGCAATTGGGTCACCAGACGCGCAATTGCGCGCGATAAAGAGCGGTAAAAGACGCCTGCTCGCGCCCAATGCCAATCGCGAGTGCGGTAAAAGACGCATCTCGCGCATCCGAGATGCAATTATTCATCGCGCGTCGTAAATTGCGAGAGAGAGAGAGAGAGAGAGAGAGAGAGAGAGAGAGAGAGAGCCGGTGCGTTCTGATGAATATTGACGCCGACAGTTGATCACGACGAAACACGTCGATAGCAAGTGGCGTCTCGGCGCATATAAACGTATAAAACTGGCGAGCGCTTTTAGATTACGAGAATGCTTCCGTCGAAGTGAGGTGTAATTTGTATCAATAAAACACATCAATTAACGAGTGAGGCACACGTGCTTAACTCTAAAATACGAATCCGAGATCTGGAGTTGAAATATATTGCGTGAATTCTTACGAAAGATTGAGGTTTTTGTATCAAGAGATGAATATTTTTAGAAAGAAGTCTAAGCTTGAAACTGTTTACTCGTAAAATACGAGATAATAACAAATCCGTCGCAGACATCGCCTTCTCTCGTTATTCCAGCCTCGAGGATTACGCCATCGGTGGGCCTGGTGTTCAAACTTTCTAACTAATCTAACTTAATCGTCTCTTTCGAACGATGTAGATTATAGGTATTCTGGCCATTAAATCGGGCTCTCTTCGAATAGCTATTGAATTTATTGATCTCAGGTGTGATAAATTAATCATCCTTGCATGGCTAGAGCCTTTGAATAAATAAAAGTCAAGGTAAATATTGCTAAAATATTATTCAAACTTGATGCTACATATATAAAGCGCCGGTACCACTGGATCCACGATTACTTAAGAAATCAGCGATATTTGAACCGCGTTTTAATTGGAACCGGTGTTTTTATACGAGCGTGGAATAGCACCGCAATTTTTTAAATCGCACTCCGGCTGAATGACTGATTCACAGACAGCCATCCTTGGCTCGTCGTGACCATTCTGACGTAAGACGCGCGAGTATATCGGACAGAGAGCGAGGTCGGCCGACGGCTAATAAGCGGCTGAAATTAATTAAGATTAGAAGAAGGGATAAAAGTGCGGCGCGGCAAAATCGTCGAGGCGCTGCAGGATCGCGCCGTGTTATACCGCGTATCGCACGAAAATGATGACGCGTAACGATACGGAGAACGTAGGATACGTAGGACAGATAGAATATTTCCGCAGGATAAAGTACGGGAATTGGTCAATTACGAATGATGCATTGCCAATACTCCGATAATTACGGCGCCGCGCCGCCGCCATCGCCATCGCGGCTAGACTCGACTTGGATTGCGCGCGATTCATTTTAATTCAATCATATCTGAGAGCGAGCTTCCAGATGCCACGGGATATATTTAACGCCCGCGTAGTAGCAATACCGAATACGCCTCTTTTCACGCCGAGCGAGAACTATTCGTCCAAGGCCACGGGCAAGGAACATTCCCGGGCGATGATACTGAAACATCTTAGCTCGTAGTTTCAGAATAACGTTTCTTGTGGCAAGTGGCTAAGGAGAGATGCGTAAAATACTTAAATATCAAAGATTATAATAATTTATGGAGAAGTTAATGTTCCGTGCTCCGAGAGTTTACTTGCGCGTCTTTCCGCGAATTTATGCTTTCCGTACTCGCTGTATCCTCCACTTTAGTGTCATTTCGCGGGATTAAATCTGCATCCGAATATCACGAATCGACATACTTGCATTGAAATTATGCTAAGTTTGAGAAATTCCCTTTTCTTCGAGGTACTTCAAGTCCCTCGGTTCAGTCGCGACATGCGAGGCCGGAGAATACAACCAGAACGAACGGGAGTGATAGCGGTGCCAGTCTCGACGACTACTCCGTGAGAATAATTGTCATCAATTCAGAGATTTCAGCTAAGTCGATCTGACACTTACGAGCACGAATGACGCGGATTATGTCGATCGTCCCTCGCGCCGATCACTACAGTTTATCGAGCTGATTCCTTATCGTAGCCCGAACGCCACTCTCATCGGCTGCGCTCGAATTTATTTCCCTTTAATCCCTTTTATAGCAATGCGTCTTTTAAAATCGATTAAAGTCTTGCTCGATTCAAACGTACATGTGTTACAGAATAAATTATTGAATTTATTATTAAGACAGGAGAGCTGGTTTAGTCAATTTGTTTAACGTGTCATATTTATGAACGTAGAGTGACCTTCTAATCGTTACAAATTGTAATCGAGTTACGCGCGCGCGCGCGCGCGCGAGAGAGAGAGAGAGAGAGAGAGAGAGAGAGAGAGAGACCGACGATATCCCCGTGCGGCTTCGGGCTGACAAGCGACCGAAAGCGAGAGCGGCCGATATCGCGTGAAGGCGCGTAACACGAGGGGTGAAATCGTTTCCAGGTATTGAATCATATTGAATTACCAGGAATCGCGGGCAAAGAATTCCGCTGCACCTTGTGCGCTGCGCCGCGCCGCGAAATGCTAGAGCTAGATGCTGGACCAGTTATAGTTGAACGCCGGAGCGGAGCTTATAACCGTGTGCACGCCCGCTGCATTCGTCGTAAACATTCGTCGTACCGATTCGAGAGAGAGAGAGAGAGAGAGAGAGAGAGAGAGAGAGAGAGAGAGAGGGGGAGAGGGAAAGAGAGAGGGAGCGACAGAGAGAAAGAAAGGGTCCATCACAGAAACACCGTCGTCCGCCTTATATTATAACGCTCGTTACGGCTTTCCCGGGTTACGAGCGTGTAAAAGCTCGCTCGTGGCATTATTGCGTCGACGATGGACGAATGCACTTTAAGGCGCGCGATAATAGTCGGCTCGCGTGTAAGCGCGATTAGAATTGATACATTGATTACGCGCTCCGCTTGTACCGGGCCTGTAATGGGCGCTAAACTCGTCGGAATTCTCGTCCGATCGTAATTCACGTCGCAAATTTGTCTCGCAAAAGTCGACTCGACCTGTTGTCCATATGGTATCTTACATATACTTCGTTCGTACGTTAAACCATTAAAGTATGTGACAATTCATTCATAGGTGAAATGTCACGAGTATTAATAAGCGTCTGTAAATCCAATTTATTCTGGAGAAAAATTACATTGCGATATATTAGGCATTAATTTATTTAGGCAGAAGACATTTGTCATTTAGACAGGAGCACGTGTTCTCTCTATTTGCAATAAGGAGAAAAATCGATATGATTCGTTAAGATGACCAGACGAATCATATACGAATGCAAAACTAATGTGGCCACCCACTTGGCAATTATTATCAGCGTGGCGTTTGTGCGGACCTCAATATAATATGTATATGCATTTTGCTATCAACGAAATCCGATCGCAGCAACGATCAACGATCGTTCGTTTTCCAGGATAAATTGTGTTTCCTCGATATTATCTCCGCACTCGTTTCATGCCGACGCAACGGATGCACATAGAATGCAGTATCTCGGTAATATTCGATAAGTAATGAGTAAAATTATGAGTATATCGCGCAAAATTGTTTGCCAGTTTTGCCGACAAAAGATGTGCAACACGCACCAGTAAGAGACATCACGGCTAATATCGCAATAATTATGATTATTAAAGGATCATTCACACTTGATATATTTTCACTAGCTATAGTCGATCGTTGAATAAAAATACCTACATTTTTAATTATTTTAATATATTGATCAAACAGCAGAAATATTATAGAGTAATATATGGGAGCTATATATACATCGCAATATAATGTACACACAATCCCTTAATGCAGCTTGATTTAAATTAATTGCCCACGCATAATGCAGCTTGATGTAAATTAATCGCAGTCGACTGTCATAAATATCTTCGTGGAAATTAGTTATTCTTTTCGACTTAACGAGCAATGTCTAGAGACAGGATCAAGAGAGTTCAATCATTCGCCTTACTGAATCGTTAGTTGCAGTTGAACATGACCGGCCTGATTGTTACCGAGGGAAAATACAATATAAACCGTAAGAGTGTCTGAAACAAAAGGTCGAGATTTAACGACCGGCTTGAGGCGTAAATATGAACCGACGGGCTCGAAAGTGCGAAATGTAATCCACGGTTGAAATCGCATCGGGTGTTAAGTTACTCGGGAATCGATGGAAAAAAGGGTCGTGATACCGCAACGCATGAACCCGCGGCACGAAGGTGTGTGCATACAGGGTGTATTGTAAATATTGTAATAATGAGAGATCCACTTCAGTTTGTTGGCACAAAACTTAAAATTCTATCCTTGAAGTGGATCTCCCATTATTACAATATTTACAATCGTCGAGTCATTTTTTTGGAACTTCGTGATTTTCGATATCAAAAGTATTTCAGCACTTCAAAAGAATTCCGCCATCAAAATTTTGCTTGAAATTAAAATGGATTTAAAAAAAAAAAGGATTTTACTACATCTGCATATCTGATGCTTAATTTGAAACGATTTATGGCCGAAAAATTATCTTGACATTTTCACAGAAAAGATCTAGCTTCGTCTTGGAATTCATTCCTAGAGTGTCGCGACACACCCTGTATGCTGGACCAACCGTGCGTGGACCTCTTTCGTAACCATCACGCGTTCACATTTTTATGCGATAAATCGTTATCCACTGGAATGACGAATACCGCAGGACGACAAACACGTTCGCGCAGAGAGAAAGAGAAAGAGAGAGAGAGAGAGATCCCAGTTGCTAACTGATATACTATGCATTAATATCCGTTTTAATTGATACGTCAGAATGACGAGTAGTTAAGACGGAAACTCGATTTGAAGGTACGTGTTAAAGAGAAATCTATTGGCTGGAATTTAATTACGTGAAATATTGATATCGTAATTAATCTCGGTCGATTTTGCGCGATAAATATTCACGAGTTTCCTAATGTCATCCTGTTTAGTACAATTGATAAGCACGCTTTTGTTATTATCTTCACATCTGGCAATTAAATCTATTGTTATTCGCAAAAACAGATAGATTATAAAGCGTTAAAGATAGTTGAAAGAAAAATCTCGTTTTCTTGATATAATTGCGGAACAATTTTAAATTCAAGTTATACATCGCACGTTGTGATTATTACTATTTTGATTATTAGGGTTATTGCTCAGCCATACTGTTTTATGTATTGCAAATGAGTTCTTAGTATTGCACATAGTAGCTTTGCAACTCTCTTAACAAATAAAACACGCTCTTTTCGCGGAAAAGAAATGCAATCGCTTCACTCCCTGCAGGTTTAACTGCCCGCGTATTTCATAACAAAACTGCATTACTATCGTCTTACAATCTCCATCAGCAGAGCGCATACCCGCGAAGATGAGCGTGAGCAGAGACCAAAAGGTATATGAACAGCGCGACCGGAGTGCTGCTCTCTTCGCCGTGCAGTAAACAGATCGGTCCGCGAAGATATCTACGAGTGCATAGAGCGATTCGCGGACTCATTAAGGTTGAGGGATCAACGCGACGTTCCGGTTTCTTCTCCTCCGATGGAGGCGAGTGGCCGCGAAGAGAGGCGCGGTATCCGTGATTAATCGCGTGCGTCAATTTGCCGCCAACGACAGACGGACGTAGGCTCTCGAACGAACGTGACTCCGGACGAGCGGACGAGCATACGAAATGCAAATCGCGTCTGGCGATTTCGAGATCGGCCGGCGCGGCGGCTTCGATCGCATCCTCACGCGAATCTACGGGGTGTGTTGCACCGGGGAAATACTTTAACAATTACTTTCCCAAGATCGATCTTCCCTCGACGAGAGATTTGGAGAAAGCGATTATCAATCTTTTGATTTTAATTCTTAATTGAATTTCTGAATAATGTCTGTTTGTATTAAAAGTTACTAAAAACCGAACAAGTAACGATACTTGATACTAATGCAAGCCGTGGGTCTCACGTATTTTTTAGTCGTTGCGAATTTGCGATAATTCATGCGACGTGTGTTTTACATGGTTTAGAACTTTAGATAATAATGATAATAGTGAGACACATACACGACGCGTTGGAACGACATCACACCGGTATGATAATATTAGTAAGATCCTTTATCGCTGAGAATTTTAATTGATATGTCAAGGTGACAAGTGGTTAATGCATATCAACGGTTTGCGCTCGTTGCTGTCAGGAGCAGCGATAGTTCCCCGGGAGTGAAATTCCGTCATCTGCGGCATTATCAAGGAATCGTGACGAATATCGAGATATGTCAGGAGGCACTGGAATTGATCAAACGATACGACAGACTTGTGTTGTGGAGAATTAACTTTTATTTCCATTAGATACCAAATTGACATGTCAAGAATAGAACAAAACTGAAAAATAGAATCTGAAAAATAAGTTACGCTTTCGCGGCGATTCGACGATACAATTGTAAGTTTCGCGCAACAGACGTTTCTACTAAATGCTTTTCAATAACATTATGCGAAAATATAAATTATAGCTAATATAAAATCGTCGCGAACGTGAAATTAAAATTTCCTTGGACTTTCTGTACAAAAATTTTTTACGCCGAAGATCTCATCTTCTATCGTTATATGTTACTATAGAAACATAAACTGTTAAGCTTAATCAAATTTACCGTCCAATCCCATTCACCTGCCAGCACCGTAATTACTAGTAACTGATAAGATTGGAATAATAGTGACAGCTGGTTCATTGCACTCGTGTCATTGCGTTCGTTACCGCGAAAGTGCGCTCTCCGCCGGGTAGGACGACGTTTCTCATTGGCGAAGTCGCGCCTAAGGCGAGCAGTTGCGAGGCTTAGTGTCTTCATGGGGTTCTCTTCGTGGTATCGCCGAACTCGAATTACGAGCGTATAATTCCTCGTGGCATCGCTCCTTCCGCTCTTTGTCCGCGCCGCTCGTCGGCCGCGAGTTATTATCCCGCTCGCGGTGTACGGAGACAGTGCGGATGACGATGAGTGGAAAAATAAGAGTCGCCGATGTGTGGTACGCCGAAAACGACAGGGTCGGAGAAAGTGCCGCCGATAGTCGAAAAGCGGTTGCATCTTCGGGATGCTGCTCGAAGATCCGTCGGGACAAGCAACGATAACCGTTTTTAATTACATTTGTGACAGAGCAGCAAATATTTATTAGCGAAATATTAATAAATGTAGCAAAATATTAATTAGCGTAGCTTATGATACGCATAAAATTAATTGCGCGGTGTAAACGACGGTAATTATTATACGTAAATTATAAATCTTCGGACCAGCCTGAAAAATTTGAAAGATTTTTATCTGGTAATAGCCGTTAAATTTTTCAAGTCGGAAGGAGGCTTTTCCCGTGCGATAGGGCATATTACTCCATATTACACCATTAATACACTGATAGCGAAAAATTAATTAAAGCATAATTACGGACGAGAGAGAGTAGTTTCGTAGCGCGACAAGGGAGATCGATGGACCGATCGTGACTTAATCGAAAACATAGCCAGGCCACCTAGATGCGCTGTTCCCGGATAAGGATCGATCATCAACGATGATATCATCTTAATCAATCCAGATCTTCACGTATCTTCTCCCCTCGCATAATTTCGTCCCGACTATTTCCTCTCGTCACGCCTCTCGTCATATATCTACGGATTACTCATAGATTGCGAAATAAACATATTACTTAACGTGTATTCTTAACTCTGATAATTTTCACAGTTTTATGTAATCGTCGTCACAACATATTCTACTCATTTACTTTCATATCGACTTAAAAATATACGCGATTTTTATGTAAAAAATTAAATTTGTTCCTCGACATGGATATTTGTTCTTAATTTAGCGAACGATGTTGAAACGATATATCTGGGATAACGGTAGATTCGAAAGAAAAATGAAAATGAGGGACAAACGAGTTACACAGCGAGAGACAGATCGGTCCTCCGGGTCGATGTTGTAACCGCTACTCTCCGGCGTGCCTATCGTTATCGGATAATGAGCTGTCAGCAGAGATAAATTCGCAGAAAGCACAAGTGCCCACTTTGTTGCGTCGTGTAGGACACGCCTTGAGCACGCACGTCTCTATTTGTAATGCACGAACGTGCCTGTGGTGCGTGGCGCGAAAACGCAGCGATGCACAGCAATGCCGCGGCAGATTTTGATTAATCGGTCCTGAAAACGAGGGAGTTGTTTTCGCGCGATCATTATCGTTGGCGCGTTTTTCGTTCTTTCGCGGTTCTTTAGAAGTTCGACGTGTCGCCTTTCGTCAAGTCAGTCTTGACTGACGAAAATTCGACACTTCGAACACCCAGCAAGTCGATCTTCCAGTTTCGCGCTAACTGTCGTTACAAAATCTCATCTCACGCAGGGACCTAACAGAATTTGGCCAGCACGGTAATTACGATTCCAACGACAACCGATCCGATCGATAATGGTGATGTGGATAATCGCGTAAGTACGAGCCGGACGACGCCGGCAATCCTGCCGATTATGACACGCCCTTATTAACCGCGTTCTCTTCCTGGAAAAGAGATTGTGGTACTTCGTTTATTCCGTAATTGCCTTCCGCGATATGATGATTCTTTGGTACATAAGAGTTCGCGTAAACGTTCCGAAAGCAATTTATCGTTATATGTTGCACTGGCGTTGTATACAATCTTTATTTTTTAATTTCCGCGTGTGTCATATGTATTACTTAGTAAAATTTACTGAATGGTATTTAGCTCTTTTTAGCTTACTTTTTCACGCGTATACGCATTATTTTCATCTCGAAGTTATTCTCTTTGTGTCGCGTAATGGGAGAGGAGCATATTAAAAACACCCAACTCATCAACTACTCAGCACTTTTTCGCTATTGCAAATCGACCTCGGAATTGATTATCACGTCACGACGTAGTTTTCAGCACTTCACAGACACGCGCTGACGCAATTGAAGCGTGATCGCGTACAAAGCGGGTTAATAAATTAGGCGAGCCACGTGCGAAGGGATCGGCGATTGCGAAACGTTCGCCGGATAAAAACTAACGATCTTCCCCGAGGGGGAATTCGACGCCCCCGCTCGCGCGGAAGGACCCTCGGAGGCCTGTGTGGAATAAAAGGAGCGCGAAAGAAGTCACATTAGTTAACGCCCGCTCGTAAATACGCTCGCATGTGACTACTATTAATTCTGCACGCGCGCTAAGATATGAAATAAAGGCAGGATGATCGCTAATTTAGTTGTAAACGCACGTTCGCAATTAGCGCGCGTTTTGCCGGGCGTAGTAAATCGCGCGGCCGCACGGACGAACCGCCGATATCTCTCATTTGCTTCTCGAATATTAACGCGAATGGATCAAGAGGTGTTGAAACTGTCACTCCTTTTGCATTTATTGGCCCTTTTATTTTGCTTGCAGCCTTTAATACTAATGCAAAAAAAAACTATAAACTGTAAAACTTGCTTTGACAAATTGTACGTGCTTAAATTTTGAAAGTAATTCACAACAAATGTAAAGAGTATAAAATAGTAAACGAGAGAAAAATCTCTGTTTAAAGCAGGAAAGTTAGATAAATAAAGTGATTAATTATTTAACGCCTAATACATCGAAATGCATTCGCTAACAGAAAAATAGTATTTAATTGATTATATCGCGCTACGATTTATTTATGTAAAACGAAATCCGCGACGAGAGATTGGGCTATATCGAACGAAACATGTCTCGGCCATTAAAACGAATGAACGATTGGCCTTCAAATCTCTCGTCGTCGCCCCAACGGAAGAAGAGAGATTTACAGTCCCATCGATGGTTGTATTTCCACGTGGGGCACCCACTGCGGTGCTCCGACAACCAAATGGAGAACCGCATCGTGGTTTGACCACAGGCTTTAACGGCGCGGTTCTTCGCGGTATTCTTCTATAGGTGCGTGGGCGCACCGGAAGTCTTCCTCCGCAAGAACTTTCGAACTCGGTTGAAGATAGGAAGTATATACCCTTGGAGATAGCTTGTCTATGTGTCGTGGCTCTTTGCAGAAATAATCTAGTAACCTTCGTAGGGATAGGCGTGGTCGTTATAATATATTGTAGAGAAAATGTAATATATATATATATACATATATATTACTATTTTATTACTGTTATAAAAATTACGATATTATAATATTAGCCGAAAATCACTGAGGGGATTAATAATGAACGATTGAAAATATTTTCTCAAGCAATTGGAATTATAGGTGCACTGAAACGTGATTACTAACGCGGCATTCGAAAAATTTGCACTTTCCAATTTGAGGGCGCCGACCAGTTTGAGTTATCGCAATTCGCTGAAGGCGTTCCGTATACCTCCGGGCCGAAGCCGCATTTTATTGCGGCCGCCGCCGGCGTTTTCGATAAAACGCTACCTTCCGCTGATTTCGCGCACGAGCAAAAACCCGTGTTTAACGAGTTCGTTAAATTCGGTCGTAAGTTTCTGCATCTCGGACTCCCCAGTTTCGACGACGACGGTGGGGGGACTAATGAACGTAGGTGGTGCGGGAAGCATATTTTTTCGATGGAGCCCACACGGTGAATTGCCCAATCGAAAGTAGCGCAACAAAGTTTTTCGGGGTGAAACGAACGGTTTCGCGCGGCTTTAACGACACGCTCGCGATACCGCGCGACCGCGTGGGCGTACGGCATGGGCGTGCGAGAGGAAGTCTTCCTCCACGAGGTGATCCTCAACTTGCTCCTTGCGCGTGAAAGCTCGCACAATTCCTGAGAGAGGCTCGTCACGTTTTCCCCATTTGTCTTTTAAAGTAGAACGATATTGCTTTTATGATAAAATATTTAGGAAACTGAGAGTATTAAAAGTTTTTTATATATGCGCTCAGGCCGCTATTTATATCCCGTGTTTAACAAATATAAAATTTATATTGTAGCTGAAGTTTGAAGTGTTCTTGAAGCAAAAATGTATCTTAATTGAAAACAGTTCACTCTTTAAAAAAGGCATGTTATCTGAGTGAATTGATTTTTTATCAAAGAATTGAGAGAGGCCTCTTTTCCGGGATGCTGATTGGTTCTCTTATGTAAAGAAACATATGTAGATAAAGACATGATAAATATAACAAAAAACGCATGGATACATCGGGTTGAACAAAGCACTTCCGGGCCTCGACTGTTAAAAAGCTTTGTTTCTTTTAAGATTTAAGTAATAAATCTTGGCGAATATCTGCGCACTTGTTGCTTTCAATGGAAAATAATAGAAGAATCCACGCGTCAGTATTGTTTTTTTTATGTCAAGTTTCAATTAACAATACATATATGAGAAATGTAAGCGATCTCTCAATATATCCTTGCGCAAATAGTTTCGGGTACTTTTATATCGTCTGCACGGCAGTTTATTATCGTACCGAGAGAATTAGCTTCGTGCAGGCTGGCAGGATCGATGGATCAAATTTACTACGCGACATCTCGCATTTTGCATGCGTAGATCACGCGCAATAATTTATGCAGCGCGCGTTGCCTCGACTCGGGTCGGAATCGCCAGGATCCATAGATCACCTTAATGCTGTCGCTACGACGGCTCGTAAATCATGATGATCCACCCACGCGGCGATGGATCGATAAGAAATCTTTGCGAGACTTGGTAGACGATTTGAAACATGGCTTCCTATAGTCATGTCGAGAGTAATAACGCATCAAGATTTTCGACACTTTCTACATATTTCACGTCTTTTACACTTCTTCATTTATTTGAGATTCTAATATAAATTTCATTCGACAGGAGAAGCAAACGTAAAAACGTTCCTGTACATATCTTCGTATTATTTTTTTATCTACGTTAAGACATCTTTTCAATCGCTGTTTACAAGATCATTCATATACCTATTTTATTAGCTCTCGATACATCGTCGATTATCTTCAAATAATACCAGCCGTTCTCGCCTCCGTCGTGTTACATTAAACACAAACGTTTACGCAACCACATTATGTAAACCGACTACTTGAAAGCTATTCATAGCATATTTTTTTCGACGCGCGCCGAAGAGATTCGAGAGCGAGAGTCCGGACCATCGAGACCGCCGATCTGGTCCATCGACCGGGCTGATTTTTTTCTCTTCTACCCGAGACTCTTGCGTCACAAACGTTTAGGCTCTCTCTCTCTCTCGTGCGCGTCGAAAGGCCGTCATTAAAAACAAATTTTCAGCACCCTTGCCTCGCCAGTCCCAGGCGGCTCGGACCAAAATAGAAGAATTCTCTGTTTGATCGTCGAACACGCGTAAACATCACTGCAACTCGAAGTGAAGTGGCGATGGAACCTTCGCAGACAACAGCCGTGCCATAAATTAACTCATCGGCGTGATAAAAAATATCACTCGGCATTCACAATGATTTATGCGTCCTCAAATAGCTATTAATTAGCTAACTAAATATTAATCTACAAAAATTGCGTTCTAAAATAATGAAAGTGTACTTTTCTATCAAATTATAAGTTTTCTAGAAAACTATTATTTTTCCATTACTTTTAATGTTCGCGTCTTGAATGGAAAATTATTTGGATATCAAAAATTCTCGAGAATGTCTTCTTCTTTCTTATCAAATATTTCGGCATTAAAAAGTTACAACTTTTGCATCGTGATTCTAATTTAGCAAAAAAATTTTTTTGAAACTAAAACGCGTGAATAATTAAACTGAGAGATTTTCCTTCAAGTCATTGTCATGCATCCACATGAAAAATAAATACGTGTGCGCAATCTATGAATCGCATAGTTTGTCCGTAATAGTACCGGTTATAATAGCTGCGTTCGTTATGTCGAATGTGTATAATTTCGCCGGCCGTGCATTCTACGATCGTGTTTTTGCAGAGGAGTCTTACCTGCCTCTCTTAACGAAGATATATGCCAAGTGTTCTGCACGCAATCTATCGCTTCTTCGCAATGCTCGAGACGTCTGCAAATATGTCCCATTAACATTCTGATTACGCTAATCGTAAAATGAGACCCATACCATGCATATGTATAATAAATTCCCTTGGCATTATATTTAAAAAAATTGAGAAATGTACAGATTGCTAATTTTACGAATAGATGATCAGCATTAATCTTCAACGCTTATTTAAACTTATGAAAAGAACTTGGAAAAAAGAATATTGATGAAACAAATATTCTTTTTATAGAACTTTTTGTAACGAAAAATATTGATAAGCTATGCTACCTGCGACTTTTACTATCTTTTTATTATTATCTAGAATCTAATATTTCGCGAAGCATTGATTCAAAAAATTGTAAGATATTTAGCAAGTGAAAAAAGACTCATTATAGTCATAACGATCGAGCTGCACTAGCAAACATGGATAGCACATCCTGTGATATCGTGACCGATGTCGACTGACTGTGCTTCGTATATATATTTCGTTATAAATATTAATAATTAGCGCTTGTAGAACGGTGAGGGCGATGCCGATAACGCAGATCGACGAAAAGAGAGATCCTGCGAGGACTCGATTAGATGGTGAAGAAGGAGATCGATTAGATGGTAAACGAGGAGATCGATTAGTGGGTGGCTCATTCGGGAAGAAAGAGAACGAAGAAAGGGAAGTGAGCGCTGAAATTGCCATGAAATTACCTGCCAGTTAATCGTGGGCTCGTTTTACGGGCCGGTATCTCCCTTCGATGAGTGGCCGATACACGCTTTCCGAGCCTCTCGGGTTTCAGCATGTAATACACGCGAGATCCATGCCGACGTTTCCTTTACGTAACTAGCAAAATTGCGAGCCCGTTCCAGGAATGCGATATATTTTTTTAGAATTAATCGCGCGCGAGTCGACGACTCTCGAGAATGACGGATACGGGATAGAATTGCAATCGAGACCTCGACATGTATACAATATTTAGCATTTTTAAAAACGCTTGATGCAAAACATGTCAGACAAATATTCCACGTGTCACCGAAAAAGAATATTTTTACATTTGCGAAAATTTAAGAAAAATCTCTCAGATCAAACAAGATCTGACTTAATTGTCAAGTTAATTAGAGAATCGCGCCGGAGTGAGGAAGAACCGTGAGGAGCAGTGAATCACGATTGGGAGACGGTGGGATGGGATCGCTTGAAACATGAATGACACTCGAGTGTGGCACGAGAGGTTTTGTCGGCATTAAAGGCGGCGCCAAACGAGTTCAAGTGGATGGATTTGGGTCGAGAAGGTATCGTCGCCGCGACGCGCCGAAGAATAAACATTCGGCATAAGGGACACGCGTATGATTCTTCAAGACGAATGTAATCTCGTTGATATTTCCCAATCGGTTATTATCAAGTTGTAAACCGCGACTTATTTTAATCAAAATATATAAGACACAAAATTGAGATGCACTACGTATAATACGAAAAAGAAAATGATACGATAAAACTAGAACGTTCGGTGTAGATTTTTACTTAGCCGGCGACGAAAAGTGACGTATCAAATAATCGAATTAAATAGGTAATCGGCTGACGCAATCCACCATTAAGGTACGCCATTAATTACATGATAGATGGGCGGTCTCTATGCGGTGTATCGCGTTTATGTGTTATAATCAATCAAAGTGTAAAAGGCGATAAACACGATGGCGTTGATGCGACACGGAAAACCGTGGCGATCGTCGGCGCGCGGTGTCTCATAAATCATTCAGCAATCGTTGCTACACTATCACGCCGATTATCCGTGTCCTCGTCATGTTCTTTAAAATTATTACTTTTCCGCGTGACTCATTTATCACGAATGATCAAATTAATCGTGTTGCTTTCACAAGCGATCTCGTCTTTGATTCTCTTTGCGAATTTTTCGGAGATGCCTGATCTCACAAGTCCTTCGCTGTCGGTTGATCCTCTCAGTTTTCAAAACCCACAAAATTATAATGTAATATATAAGCTCTATCCATGATTTCGTGAGAAAATTTCAAAGTCTCCCCCTCTTTCTTACAGATATTCGCGACAAATACGATGTTCCAGCGACGTCTTTTTTTCCCTTGTGCACTCGCATACTTTTTGACAATGGATGCGTTCATAAAGCGCCATACGTTTAAAAGCCGTACAACACGGCGGGTTCCTTTTTCGCACGATGACGTTCCATTCGCGCATTGCACAGACCGAGCCGGCTGCATTTTGCAACACAATCAATTCGATTGTTACGTTGATCGTTCGAAGAATTATAAATGCCTACGAGATGTATTCGCACTGCGCGAATACTCAAGAACGCATTCTTTCGTCGAGGCGAGATTAAATTTTGTTTATATCTTTTAGATCGCATAAGCAGAATATCCCGCTAGGTCAATGGTTTTATACGCAACTTTATTACGTAACGAGACGAGGAGAGCATTGACTTACTTATTAAAAAAAATTCTTCTCTCGATTTATCACAGAGGACAGCCAGCGCGGAAAGGATGTGCGCGAGTTAAAAGGCTACCGCGGTCGAATCCATGAATAAAATTTGCATGGCGAGAGCATGAAATAGATTCCGTATAAGTTTACCACGCTGAGATTTATAAACTCGATTGAACTTCGGGGAACGCTAAAGATTGCGCGTAACTTTATGGTAAACTAACATTTATTCGCTAAAAAAAGATACGTGGAATCTTGCGCAAACTTGTTCATTACCGTCCACAGCGAAGAGTGTAATGCCAGTGACGAGATTCGCAATGATGCTGGCCATTAATGATTAATGTCGATGGCCCCGCTGTAATTGCAACGAAAGTGCACGTCGGCGGAAAAAGTTTATCACGCAACGGATCGTTCCTGAGAACATCGTGTGTGAAAATTTATTTATTATGTCATTCTGACGATCGTAATTGTCATAATAAACGATTGCATCTCGCGACGATTGCAATCGAGAATTGTGAACGGAATTTTTCGCGAAGTCCACGTTATTTTTACAGCTCTTCTAATTACACCTTTATATACGCGACTGTTGAAGGAATGCTTCGTCGTGATAAAATTTCTATCTGTCAGTCTCATTAAATCCCCGATACGACGAGAAAAAGCTGTAAAATGCTCAGTGATTTATTTCTAAGACTAACGACGACTTTGTACTGGAGGAAGTATTGGAGTTCTTCTCAACTTGGCGCTCGCGAAACATATTTTACTTCGTTGCATGAATAATTTTAAGATCCTCTTGTACAATATAAAGTGAATAAGCGGTCAACGATTCGTCCTCAAGTATCCGTTTATGCGCGGCGTTTTCTCGCGGTGTCGCTGGTTAAAAGGGCGCCTAAAACCGATTCCGCAGTAAAAGCGTCTTTAACAGCGCCGTCGACGTCGAGATACTTTCAGCGGCCGCAGTAAAATCGCCGCGAGCGAACGCGCAGCCGGAGTATGTACAAACAGCTACTTAAATTCTAAAGCAGATTTACCGCCGATCACCGTAAAGATTGCCCCGATTTGCATGAGAAGTGACGTTTAAACGGCGCGTTCTGTTGCGTGGCATTTCTGACCGAACGCAATTACGGTTGTTCCCGGTGTACGCAGGTATAAACATGATTCTTGATGCGTGCGTGTGTGCTTTTAGACGCGCAATATCATTGCGATGCTTATCGCTTTTGCTATAAAATTATATATGTATATATATGTCACTTTTCTAGCGCTCCGAATTGTAATTACACTAAGTGTTCTTAAACGAGAATGCAAACTTTGGTCCTTACTGTAATGTAACGTCTTAATTATTGATATAATTAGCAACTAATTTTATTCGGAGACAGACTTGACAAATTTTTATTTTAATGTAACGACACGTTTTAATTATTGATATAATTAGCAATTAATTTTATTGGGAAGATAGACCTGACAAATTTTTATTTTACTATAATGCACAAGTTTAAATGCGACAATTACATAAATAATTCGTGATATAAAAATGGTTAAACGTTATCCCCTAATTTCTAGATAAGGAATGAGAATTTGTTTGTCATAAAAAAATTATTATCTGCTTTAATAATATAAAAATTCACACAACAGCATCTTAAAATGAAGTATTGCTACAATTTTGCCGGAATTGCAACGGCCTGCATAACGAGGTGCCGAGATGCCACCGCGATAAATCGAAGCTATACAAACAGGTACTTAAATACCAAAACGGCATTATTATAGATCACCGCATAGGCTTCGCCCGGTTTGCACGACAAGTATCCCAATAAAAGCAGACCGAAGCGCGTGAACCGAAAGCGACAAGTTGACAAGCGAGACTTGTTCGCTATGACATTATCACACTTGTTCGCGGCAAAATTATAGCACGCTGCGCCTCGGAAACGTCAGGCGGCGTAAAATAACGATCGCTGAAATTTTGTTCCACGTCAAACAAGAACATTTATACCCGCCGGACGTCAAGACCGAGGGGAGCGCATTTAATAATCTGGACCCAGCGGCAATTAAACGGAGAAGCGCGTTCGCTCGACGACGGTCTCAAGTGATTGCAAAGTGATCTCTGCTTAACGCCCAGCTATAAAATTGAAACGCCGACGGGACTATTTTTTGTTCGTTTGCTCTTAGAATTCACTCTACGTGACATTAAATCTACAGTGTAGACTTTATCATCGCGGATCTGATCATTTTAATATCGATGACTAATCAATTTTCCACAAGATTTCATCACTTCAGCTTAAATTAAATTGAAGTAGACACAACTTTCTCGAAGTTACTTTTCCCTTGTCGTCAACCTGACGTATCTCATTACTTGATAGACGGAGTCTATCATTAAACTGCGATCGACAGCAGTCTGCGCATCACTCTCGGGATTTCAGTTATAATCCGTATTCCGCGCGAGATTTCCGATTTTTCCGATTTTCCGGAGGAGGAAAAGTCCGCTAAAACTGAAAGCAACGTTCGCGACGACCACGAGCGTCCCCGGCGATCGGCACGGTAATAGCGTGCAATTTATCGATCAATAAATCGGCGATCCGGTCAAGTATCACTTACTGCGTAATGCTACCTTCGACACGGGCCGACGTAGCTCAAAGAAAGGGGGAGCTCAAACGTTTCGTTTATAAACGGCGAGATTACAGGCCCGATGGCGGTGCGTCGCTCATTACCGCGGCAATAGCGATCGCTATTGCCACGGGAATTTCCGCGCACCATCGTGCTCGCGTCTTACGCACTTCGTCGACTACCACGCATTTCGCGAAATGCGGAGCATTGCAGCAGCGGTATCAGTTTTCCGCTGCTCACGCGAACATTTCGAGTTATTAAAGGCGCACTGTTAAATATTAAAGGGTGAAATTTAAAAGTTAATACTTTGTTATTTTTAACTACTATATGTCGAAACTTATTATTTTAACACAAAATAGTATTATTTTAACTCGATTGTTTTAGTGAAATTAACGACATATTGAACAGGAGCAATGGCGATCTACAGGAATAGTTAAAAATGACTCAAATTTTGAATATAATTTGACACTACGAATTTAACAGTGTATTCTTAAAAAATAAGCTATATAAAAGTTTTTAAATAGAAATTATGACAGTTTGTTTACATAACATCTTGTTCTGATTTTAATTAAAAGTCTTACGCGAGGTTGCATAAAATTACATTCCTTAGAAATTGTTTCTATCGAAATTATGAATTACTTTTAATAATTGGAGGTAAAGCTTTATTTGGTTGTCGTTATTGGAATCATAAATCTGTTTGATTGTTAATATCACCGCTAATGCATCACGTTAATCACGTTAGTACGTCATTTGTATCGCGAGTCCCATATACGTACGCCTGTCTAATTGCACGAACGTGTCTGCCTTAATAATCGGATAAATCCACTCCGGCTAACCTCGCCGGCAGTGATTTCATTCTTAAATCATTTCGCGAATGCGGTGCGAGGCCGACATCAAGTCTCGAATCGGTTCGTTACAATTAATAAACCTTATTGCGACTCGGCGGCGTTAAGGAACGACGCGTATTTGTCACGATTAGCGATCGCCTCCACCAACCGATCTCGCCGATCTTTTGTGCGCAACGAGAACGGATATTTATTCGCCCGCAAATGCGGCTCTGAATGCCCGGCGGGATTAGAGAGACGCGGGATCATTATTTATGCGCGCGATAGCCGCCGCTCGCGCGTTTACGGCTGCCTGAATTAATCATGCGTCACGCCGCCACTATATTTGCGCTAACGAGCCTTTAATCCCTTGCCAGCGTGAATTTGTTTCCATTATTAAGCGAAAATTTCACTTGCTTCCCACACATCGCGTAAATCTTGAAAAGCGCCTTGGCAAAAGGGAGAGAAGCGCGGATTCCTTACACTGTTAAATGTTAAAGGATGAAATTCAAAGCGTTACCTTGAATTAATTAACATTTTTAACTATCATGTGTGTGTTAAAATTTATTATTTTAACGCAAAACAGTGTTATTTGTACTCCATTGGTTTAGTTAAATTAATATTGTTTTAGTTAAATTAACGACATATTGAGTAGAAGCAGTAGCGACCTATATGAATGGTTAAAAATTACTCAAATTAAGTATAATTTGACACTACGAATTTAACAGTGTACGATGAAGAAGTGGAATAAGAGTTAACGTTGAAGAAGACAAACTTTGTACATTATGTAATCATTTATTGTATAAATATGATGATAAAATATATTTATCGCGCGCGAGGAGTATCCTTAAAATATAAATACCGCTACTAAATTCTAAATAAGTGACACGCTAAGCGACTTGAATAATATAATTGTGTCCGACTCAAGTCCGTTAATGCTATTAGCGTTATTTTTCTAACGGGTAGCGTGCCGTGTGCGAAAATCTACGACGACACGCGCGTAACATAACTCAGTCGCGCGAAATTAACACGTGTCAAGTATGACAGCTCTCGACTGCGCGTTCGCGGAAAACACTTAGCGCATTATTAGACGGCATAAATCCGCGTCTACGCACAAACACACGCGGGCGCGCGGGACGATAATTATTCAAATCGCACCCCGTTTGCGGCGAAAATCGGGAACGTTAGCTGATAATTCCGCGCATAATAACGTCGCCGCTCGTTAAACTAATACGCGACGAGACGCGCACGATAATTACGGTGCTGTCACCTCGTTCACGCCGTGTCTTCGCACCTGGGGACGCGAAAATTTTCACGTCGGATATAGCTGTATCCAGGTAACCGTGTCGTGTAACAGCTGATTTAAGTTTTCACCGCGATTTGCACGACTAAATGCAGAAGACTCTAGTTTTTGTTGCATGCGACTGTGCTATGGATGAATAAATATATAAGATATTTTTATGTTATACATGTTTGTCGCACAAATAATTATAGAAGATTATATAGAATTATAGAAGAACAATTATAGTGGATCTTAATTATAGGATATCTTTAGCGTTTAACGATAGCGCTGATATATTATATTGTGAGCATTCCTGCTAGCACCTTGTACATCCTTGGACATCAACTAGAGAGCCGTGGCATCTCCTTCGTCTCGTAAGGGTTAATTGATAAGACGGCAGTAACGCGAGATTTACAGTATGCAGCGTGGTATGCCACCACGGACGTTTCAGCTCGCTCTCTTCCTGATTACCGCGTCGTTAATTAATTTTCGGAATTGCTGAAACGCTCGGCTAATTATTCAACTCTCGGCCAGGTGAGCCGGCGAGGTACCGTACGCTATTAAAATTATTACAGTGCGTAAAATGCGTTTGCACGTGCGTGCTTTCTTACGACGTCGTCGGCGGTTGCCCAGCCTCCGGTATGTCACGTCTTTATGGGTCAATGTTCTCGTAAGCCTTACATTTTTTTAATACAATTATTGCGGCACTTTTTACGTCCGCTGTCAAATGACGGAAAACTTATACAAATGACGCGACAAGATAAAAATTGCAATATAAAATTTAAATAAAATTTTATTCCCTGGACAGTCGAGCGAATAATTCATCTCGCTTACTATTCAACAGTTAATAACTTCCGATTCAATCGGACTCTACAATGCGATATTAATTTACGAGGCCGTACCGGCTATAATGTAATTTCCCGTGTAACACGATTGTTACTCGATGATGTAAGAGTAATTATGCACATAATCATGGGAGGGTAATATGCCTCGCGTGACATGATCGATCGGAATTGATACGCGGTGGAGAAACACCGCGAAAGGAATTTATCTCTCTTTCGAGTATTTGTGTCGTACGTTGTCTAATGGTTTATACAACAGAATTGATACAGTCCTCGGTTGAAAATCCATGGATTAAAGTTTGTAGTTACATTTAGAAATATATTCTTTAAAAAGAATATACAGATAACCTTCGAATAACACTATTAATTGGTTCTGTGTTATTGAAATCCGTGTTATTCGAGAATTCATACATCAATTTTGGATATCACGTTTCGTGCTATTGAAAACCGTGCAATTCGAGACTCCAGGATCCATACAAAATTGGACATTTGGTTCCAAGGGATTATTTTAAAAAATACTGTAAATGATAAAGGGCCAATAAACGAGCAACGACAGTTGTTAAAAAATTAACTGTGTGTATTAATATAAAATATAAAAAGGGTAATATTAATACACGAAGTTAATTTTCTAACAACTATCGTTGCTCGTTTATTAGCCCTTTATCATTTACAGTATTTGATACATATGAGCGTGATTATTCATTTTTTTTATTTATTTTAAAAAAACTTCTAAAAAGTAGAGTCGTCACAATTTTTCACTGTGCTACTCGAGACTCCGCGCAATTCAAGTATTCGAGGATCACCTGTATTTCTCAAGGAACAAAAATATATACGAATGTAATCGGTTTTATTTCAATCATGTTCTCCACAGATACCGCGCTATCATCGTCTTCTATTATTCATGATAATCACGCATGAATGTCTCGACGATCGTACGAACGAATCGCAGCGGTGTGTAAACACGCCGATTGCCGTCGCCGAATCAATTCTCGCGGGTAATCCCTTTGTAAGGGCCACCGTTAATAGGAAATCGATACGCTTCAGCCGGCGATGCTCGATGCGACCATGCATAATTTATAATTTCCGCGGCATTAGAGGGCGACAGTCGCGCGAGAACGACAGCCCCGTCGTCTGCGGCATTTGAATACAATGCGGTGCGCTCGCAGCGACGGGCATCGCTAATTGCAAAATCCGCTCGATGCTGCATAAACAAGCCGCTCACGCGTGACCACGCCGGACAAAATCGGCGAATGCGTATACAGCTATAAGTACGATCGCCGCGGTCACGCCGCGAATTTTTCGCGCGAGGCGGCCCCGAAAGAATTCGCGCCGCACTAATCGATTAGAAACGGTACAAACGTTTCGTCAGTGCGCAATTAGCGCGAAAGCAAGAATAATTTTATATGAATTATTAATGAGACCGCTGTCGACACTTGCCGACGCTTGTCTTGATGATCGTTTAATTACGCCTCTCGCCGACACGGAAATTGTAGCTTCCTTGGGCATCCAGGGCATCACTTTGCATCGAGACATTTATTATTATCATGAACAAAGATAGAACGATAGCAATTATTACTACTTAAAAATTTTAAGGTTTAAATAGAAATAATAATTTAAATATGATGTTATTTATTTTTAATCTCCAAAAAATATAATTTTCAACAAAGATTAAGAGTTTATATCTCAATTTATTCTAGCAAGATTTTATTTATCGATAACTTTATATATTGATATATAGTTATATTTCAATTAATTATTATTTTTTACTCATAATATTTTATCTGATTGCAGGGTGTGGCTGCAACAATTTGGGTTCCACGAATTCTGCCTGTGACATCGTGTCCGGACAGTGTCAGTGCAAATCACACGTTATTGGCAGGCAGTGCAACGAATGCAATGTAAGACTCGATTTTCTACAATACTAGATGCCGTAAATTTTCAGTTTTGTAAATTAGATTAAATTTGTATATTTAAGTAAACTATTTAAGTAAAACTATTGGTAATAATAGAAAGTAATATTAGAAGAACCAAGTCAAAAAGAAAATGAATTCGATCGAGCAATATCAAACGCGATGATTAAGATAAACTCACGATCGGTGATCTGTAACGTTGAGGTACATTATCTCGATAGACATCTAACAGCGAAGACAAATGCCCTGTTTCGTAATGCGACTGTATCAGATATCGGGAAATATCCAGTGATCTGTAATATAGAAGTGGTAACCGCCGGACATAGTCAGACATGATAAATCATATTGTCCGTCGAAGTCCGGCGATCAAAGTCACTCGACAGATCCTTCGCGACAATACCGACAATTAATACGATAATGTAAGACTATAAGAGACTGACGCCAGCAGAGTCTAATCTAGACAAGTCACAATTCTTAATATTCTTAAATATTTATTCTTCTTTTTTATTTATTATTCTATTAATGCAAGCTTTAAGACAATATCGATTAATCTTGCGACTGCTCTCGCACATCTGACGTTTGTCTTTGCGACTCGGTGGACATTTCTAATTGTCGGATTTAATATGACAAATTAGGTCGGTTATTGGGGATTCGCATCGGGAGCCGGCTGCACATCTTGCGACTGCGATTCCATGGGATCCCACAACGCATCCTGCCACAGTGATAGAGGAGAATGCTACTGCAAGCCGGGTGTGGGTGGTGCGCGCTGCAACAGTTGTCAGTCCGGATACTATGGCTTCTCTTTGAACGGCTGTCAACGTGAGTCAGATCGTTTTCCTAACGTGGTGTTTCTTAGCCAAAATCAAACCCCTCGCAAATTTCTTCGTCGTACTATAAGTTTTGCAAATGATATGTCTATCTTAAACAGAACGATGAATATAAGAGACTTGTAGAATAAAGACTTTCTTCACAATCTTTGCTCGCGTGATCCTGAGAATTAATACGCGACAAAGCTCGCCTGTCTTTTTTTCTGTAACTGATAAACTATATCAGCGCGCGGAATTCTCGACTGTAAACTTCACAAGAGAGAAAAAGAAATTATAAAACACCCAAGTAGACTTTGCTCGCGTTCTTTGCTACCTCTATAAAGTCTCGGCGAGATAAACCGGCGAACGGATGTGACATCCTATACGATTGCTCCACAGTGTGCGACTCGTGTACGCGACCCGGTCACGTGTGTGACCCCGACACCGGTCGCTGCGTGTGTCCCCGCTTGACCTACGGCGAGCACTGCGACCGGTGCCGACCGGGTGCGTGGGACCTGGTGCCGAGCGTCGGCTGCAAGCCGTGCGCTTGCACCCTGGGCGCCACGCGGTCCCAGTGCGACCATCAGGGTCAGTGCCCCTGCAGGATCGGCTACGACGGGCTCAGGTGCGAGAGATGCGCCAAAGGTTACTACGGCTATCCGAGATGCCGTCCTTGCGGCTGCAGCTTGGCCGGCACGACGCACTGCCGGGACGGCGTCTGCGAGTGCGACGACAAGGGACAGTGCCCGTGCAAGGTGAGAGAGACGAGGAGGAGCAAAAGTTTAGATAGAAAATTTACCCTGTTAAATTCGCAGTGTCAAATTATACTTGAGGCATTTTTAACCATTCACCATTGTTTCTACTCAATATGTTGTTAATTTAATTAAACCAATACAGTTCAAATAATACTGTTTTTTTATAATAAATTTTGACACATGGTAGTTAAAAATAACAAAATGTTATTTAACTCAAGGTATTGGTTTAAATTTTATTCTGTAATATTCAACAGTGTAAATAGACTTTCTTCTACGCAATGGAGAAAAAAGTATCGAATAAAAATCGATGCTGAAGAAACCTTTTAAACAGTTCAAGAATTAGCTCGTATGTATGTAAACTTTGTAGAATGCGGAACGAATTTTCCAAATCATTATATTCTATTCGCGAAAACTCAAAATTGTAAAATGTGATTATTTTAGTTATCTCCCTGCGAGTTTTTTAGTCTGAAATTAATCCTGAACTTTCTTGAAAAAAATGTATGTATTTGCTTCCGACGTAACGTTGGAGAAAGACATTGATTGAACAATCATTTTCAAGGAACTGGTCATCGGACGACAGTGCAATCAGTGCAAGGAAGGCACTTTCGGCCTTGCGATGAACAATATCAGAGGATGCACCGAGTGCTTCTGCTTCGGAAGGAGCACTCTGTGTCAGCAGGCCGGACTCAGTTGGGGTCAACGTAGATTGACTCGGCCCCGCGTTCTTTATATCAACGACACGGTCAACGATGTAATAGTAAGATCCGTTTCGGCTGTTAAATTTTGACGAATGAGTTTTATCAAATAATATTTTATACGTCGTATCGTCGTCTGATATTATCGTACGATTAAACAGATAACAAACTTCGGCTCCACGACTGTACTGCCAGCGGTGAACGGCGGATTGAACGTGACAAACGGCCTCTCCGTAATCCCTGGATCCAATGGCGATGTTACGTTGCCCACAAATCTTTATTACAGTTATCCTTTATATTGGAGACTGCCGGATTCCTTTCTAGGCGATAAGGTAATTTTTCGAAGATGTTTCGAAATTCTGCGTTAAATAAAATAAGTCGAGATGTATTTCGTCTCGTTTTGTGTATGTACAATTCGCTCGTGATTGAACCACACATGAAATATCAGACTCGCATTAAATCCTTTAAGGTCGTTTCTTACGGAGGATTCCTGCGCTTTAAAACCTCGACGGAAGGTGGGATACCTCTGAGATCGAATCTTCGATATCCTGTGGTGCAGTTGCAAGGAAACAATAAGATTGTCTTGGAGTATTATCTGCATCTACCAGTGAACGATAATCATTATGAAGTCAGGTATATAATCGGTTAATTGAAAAGAGGAAAAAGAGCACGTGATTCGATGTAAATTAAATGTGAATTAAACACTTTAATGTATAATTCATCATATTAGAATTTAATGAATAATTTATTTAATTAGATTTTATCATATTATGGAATTTTTTAAAAGATTTATTAACACTGTTCAATCCTTACGCTATACGACTAACATGTATCTGTTATCTTAGATTCCACGAGTCGTTGTGGCAGCTACAAAACAGACCAGATTACAAAGTCTCCAGGGAGGTTCTAATGGTCGCGTTACAAAATCTGCAGTACATCCTCGTGAAAGCCTCCGACAACGCCGAATTCACGAAAACTACGTGCGTAACTAATACATTATACACAGTACATTATAGACAGTAAAATAAATTGTTGTACATTAATTTTTCAATGTTTCTTTCCATGCTTTATTTTTGACAAGCAAATTTAGAAACAAAAATTATTTTATCTGTTAATTCTATTACGTTTTTTTTTTAATATGAATTTCTAATGGTACTTTATTAATCTGTGTGCTGCTCAGATTGCTGGAAGCTTCTCTCGACGCCGCCGTCCTGATGCCTACGCACTCGCCACCGCTGGCGACTGGAGTGGAGATCTGCCAGTGCCCGGCGGAATACAACGGCACGTCTTGCCAGGATCCCAGCATCGGTTTTTACAGGTGGTACAAGAACACCACCGCCACGTCTACCATCGTGATCGATCTTGTCGGACAAGCCAGGCGCTGCCAGTGCAACGGGAGATCCGAGGTGTGCGACAGGGAGACGGGATATTGCTTGGTAAGCATTACTTAAACATTTTCCTACGAGTGTACACTATTCGCGAAGATGATAGCGCGACAGGAAGTGTGCTGAGAGACAAGTGTATAAGGATATGAGCTAGAGTTGATACAAGATAAATTTCTTACTAAGGAGCCTTCGAATCTGTATGATATTTACGGATTTACATCCTTTTTCTTTCGATTATCTGCATTTGCTATTCATACAAATAATTTCTGTAAATTGATTTCTGATTCTAATATTTTTCCGATGTTTTTGTATTAATAGAATTTGAAAGAAATAAATATATAGATTATTTAATGTCGTGGGTGGTTTTTAATTCGTGTAAAAAGAAATAAGTAGTACGGATCTCTATATAACGTGTATAAAGTATTAATGTTTGAATAATTATTAATATAATATTGAAATTTAACGTTATAGAATTGCAAAGAAAACACGCTTGGTGCACATTGCAACGTTTGCGCTGACAGTTTCTACGGTCATCCGGAGTTTGGAGGCTGCAAGCCATGTCCATGCCCGCAAGTCGATAAGAGATTTTCGAGTACCTGCGTGGTTCGTACGGACAACGAACCCATTTGTCACTGCAAGCCAGGTAAATAGACAAGAACGTGAAAAATTGCATATATGAGAAAAATTACAAAAAATTGATTAGAACATTTGTTTAATTAGACAGAAAATCTTGCGATTTTATTAAACATAAAATTCAATTTTTAATATTTTTAACAGTCTTTTTTGATAATTGATATGCAGCCATCGAGTCTTCCATTAGAACCCATTACAAAATCTTGAACTCTGTTATAAATATTTTTAAAAATTAACCGGTAAAAAATCTAAAAAAAATTACATACCTACTGACTTATTTATAAAAAAGCTTATGTTTAAAATTTTATGCAATTCTTAACATGTCTGATTCTCCTTAAGTCCACTTTACACAATCTATAATTTACATCAGAATACATCAGAACTTTATTTATAATTTTATATGTTTAAAGATAATTATTTAAAAATCTATTTTAATATGTTTCATCCAGGGAACTCCCTGGTTTCATCTATGTATGTATACTGATTTTTCAAATTTTTTTCGTATTGCACATAAATGGAATTTTATTCTGAATTCTGACGCGAATTATAAATCGTCCGTAAAGTGGGCTTTGTACTTCTTATTTTTCCCGTGCATTTACCTCTATCTTGCCGCAGGCTACATCGGTAGAAAATGCGAACGCTGCGCCTACGGCTATTACGGCTCTCCTGGCCTTCCGGACGGCAAATGCGTTCCGTGCAATTGCAACTTGGCAGGAAGTTTGAGCGACGCCTGCGACGGCGAGACAGGACAGTGCAAATGCAGGCCCGGTTCTACGGGCAGGGATTGCTCCCAGTGCACGGCGTATCGACACGTTTATATAAACAACGTTTGCACTTGTAAGTTTATTCACAAGCCGAACGATTTTGTCTTAAAATTAATCTGTATGAGTATCTAGAAAGTTAGAATTTGTCATTCTGTTTTACTAATCTTTGCACAATAACATCACCACACAAAAATTCGTTTACATTGCGTTGCGATGTTTAGCTTGCGATGACAATTGTACGGGAATTCTGCTCGACACTGTCGCGATGCTGTCCGAGAACCTGGCCGAGGGAACGGGTCACATAGCAGGCGGATACATTCCACCCCCCTGGGAAGCACTGTCAGATATCGATTCCAACGTGACTGCATATCTCGAGGAATTGGAGCTGCGAACACAACTGCAGCAAAGAATGAGAAATGTACCGTGGCATGAATACAAGAAGCTTGCGGAAGATGTTGAAAATATGTTAAGAAATGTATGTCACTTTAATACTGTTAGATAATAATAGCGCAATTCTTATTTAAGACATATTATGTGACAAACTGTACAATTTCTTTTAAATCCTTTATTTTTACTTTATAATTCGCGTCGGAATTTAGAATAGAATAGAATTCTAAAATTTATAATTTTATGTGCCGCATGAATAAAACATTTAAAGAATCAGATGCATACATATAACAAAATACGCATACATGTATCAAATTGTATGGCAAATTCTATATAAAATTATAGAATTTTATTCTGAAATCCGACACAAATTATAAATCGTCTATAGTAAACTTTAGAATATTTTTCACGTTTTATTTTACTTTACAGTTGAACAAGCATGCGAAACATACTGGTACGTTGAAGACCAAAAGTGGCGACTTGAGAAATAATGTTTTTACCGCGAAGGTTACGCTCGACAATTTGAGAAAAGACATAGGAGGTATGTATCAACTTAATTATGATTTTTAATTTATCTTAATTATCGTTAACACCATTGCGCTGCAGTGTGTAAATACTTTTAGAGTAATCTTTTCTCTCAAACTCCAGATACAATTTCGGAACTCAATCAGTATAGCAATGACAATAGGAAAATAGAAATCAAGAAAGCCTTGAAAACTGCGAAGACAATCTTGAATTATTTAAAATCTGTCGATATAGCCAAAAGAACTACGGAAGTGGAAAACTTCCTTGAGTGAGTATTATTTTAATTTAATAAATAATTTTAATAAATTTGGGACTAGAATAAATTTAGGACCGGAAGAGAGAAAGAGAAAAACATTAATTTTTAAAATAATTTATTAATGAATAATATGTTTTGAATTAATTAGCGGTGTTACCGAATATGTGGCATGGCTAAATTCTCTTCATGACGCGACTGAGCCTTTGGCAACCGCCCAGGACGACGCTAAAGATTTCGAGATAAAGTTGGATGATATGAGAACGGTCATAGAAAACACCATGGAAACGCTATTCAGCTACGATAGTTTGTACAACCGTATCAATGGGACATTCGTCGAGACCAAGAACCAATGCGCCCGTATCGGGATGCTGCGCGACGAAACAAACCAAACGATCACCGAGGGGCAGAAACTCATCGACGAGGCTCACGGTCTACTTGTCGACGCGGGAAACAATATTCAAGTAGAGATATTTTTTTTTAACAACTAATAACAGTAATTAGAAAACAAATCAATAACGGTGAAGAAAGAAGTAATGTATAATAAATAATTCTGAATATTATTATTGTCTCTGTTAGTGTGTTAATATTCTAAAAACTTATTCTTAAATGTGACTTTCAGGATCTCCCAGACTTACGAGATAAATTAACATACTGGACGGAGAAACTGAGCATGAAGGAGGAACTCCTGTACCGACTAAATTACGAGTACCCCGAGAAGTACGTGGTACCAGCAGTGCAACATGCGAAGAATTTGTCCAGCTACGTCGATCAGTATGTCAGGTGAGCATATATCCTGTTAGCATAATTAATTCAATCGATAATTACATCCCATTAAATCCAAAACCGGTGATGTTATCTGACCGACAGCGATATAATCGTCGATGACTCGATAATGTGATAACATTTTTGTGGAATAGTCTGTTCGCCGAGACACGAGATATTGCGGCCAGCCCTCTGAAGGCAAGCCAGGCCTACAAGAACATCGTCGATGGCCTGCAAGCAGCGAGAGTCACCGCACTAGCAGCCAAGGAATCCGTCGAGGACGTGCATAAGAAGGTAAAAAACGATCACGCGATTCTCTTTGAACTCGGAGCCTTAGCATTTTAATTGTTCTCCTTATTAAAAATTGAAGCCAATATGTCAAAAAGCTCTATCATTCCTTTTCCATTTTTTACATAAATAATTTCTTGAATTGTGAATAATTTGAGATAAATCTGATGATATTTTTATGCTCTGATTCATCAACTGAACTTCTCTAATCTCAAATTATCAGGCATTAAATATTTTAGATGTTTACAAAATTAAAGCATAATTTTTTCCATAATTTATGTATAAGCGCGCACTGTCATATAAATTTACACAGAAAAAAAAATATTTTTTTATAAGAAATGAAATTAATTAAAATAAGCTTCAGATAAAATATTTTAACAGGTATTCAAGAATAAAAGAATTTAACTAAAAAATATCAACTATATTTAAAATAATTGTTAGCTTTTTATTGATTTTTCTAAATTCTAATCTTGTGTTTTGAATCATATTAATACGGTTTTATAATTTTGAGAGTCGGCTATAAATGTAATGTAGATGCTTTTTCAAGGTTTTCCCTCCTTCGGGACAGAAATCGCTGTTGGAGGATACCAAGGAAGTGTTGGCCAAGTCATCGCAACAGTGGGAAACGGCAAAGGAGCACGGCAAACTAGTCAAGAATGCGAATACCGTGTTGGAAGCTCAGAAGCAAGCCGTGCTCGTTTTGAAAGATACGTTGAACAGCACTGGGATAAAGGACAACGAGATAAATGTGAAATTGCGAGAGTTGCAGAGTAATAGTAAAAAATGTTAGTCTATGTTACAAATCATCCCATGTTATTAATGATTCCAAGAAATGCGGCTCGAAAGAAGATTTTTAGCATTGTTGTATTAATTTTTGTTTAACAGTGCACGAAGATCTATTGGATATCTCGGAGGACAACGATGAAGTAAGGAAATCAGTAAAAAACACGCAACGATTAATCGACTACTACAAACAAGGCATCGCCGACAGACTGAAGCCAAAATTGCATGAATTGAAGCGTGAAGGCGACTCAAAGATTGGCCTCGCCAGTGAGAAATGTAATATTTCTTTTTAAATTCTGTTTAAAATAAATGTATATACTTGGTGGACAATTGTTAAATTCTGTTATTAATTAATCGTTAAATTAAATATTGTGTAAAAATGATAAACTATTGTAGAAATATTTGTATTTTAGTATCGGAAGCGTTGAGCAATATTAAGAAAGCCGATGCGAAGCTAATAAGTTTATCGAATGCCGCGATGAAGCGGAAAGCTGTTTTCGACAAGTGGAACGACACGTTAGCCACGAAACTGCAAAACCTGAAAGACAAGATTGCAGAGGCTCGAAATACTGCTGAGGGGGTAAGAACAATAATTATTTTTCTGCTTGCTCGGATCTTTATAGATTAAAATAAAAAATTGTTTGTCCATATATCTCTTTATCATAAATTTATAATTAACAAAAATTTCTTGCTTGTTAATCTTCTATTATATATCTTTAATATCATGATTTCTTAATTTAATATAAGAAAATTTTTAATAATTAAGTTATGATTTCCGATATAGCATTGATTAATTGAGATTAAATAATTGTGATAAATGATTTTTGAAATATAAGTTTTTATATATTTTTTCAACTTTAGATTCGCGTTTCTCTGCGATCGGTGGAGGGTAAGGAATGTATCCGTTCGTACAGACCGGCGACGTTGCAACCCTCATCAACGACGTCGATCGTGATAACATTCGCGCTTCCAACCGCGCGCAAGGAGGGTTCCTTGTTTTACTTGCCTAGTGGAATTAATGTACGTTCTATGATAATATTATATATCTAGAACAACAATTTAGCAGTTAAAATAATTAAGTTTGTTCATAAAGTGAAATAAGAATTATATAATGCATTGATATTAAAGTAAAATCCTGATATTTCGACTTTTTCCAGGACGATTTTGTCGCTCTAGAAATAGTTGACAAAAAGGTGCGATTCCTGTGGAACGTCGGTGGTGGTACAGGCACACTAACACATCCTGAGGTCCTCGAAAGCGGCGATCTTCAGAAGGACAAGTTTTGGTATCGGATCGAGGCTGAGAGGTAAGTAATAATACGTAAATGTAAAATTAGTAGTTATTCCGAATGAATAGAATTAATTAATATAGATGAACAAATGTCAATTGAAATTTGGTGGTGTGTAAAAAATAATTTATAGAATTATGGTATCATTAATTGATACCAGAGAAAAAAAGCTGATTTTAAATGATCGTTATTTCTTGATCTCAGAACGCGACACACAGGCAAGCTGAGCGTGCACAAGCAGTCTTCGACGTCCGGGCAGTATCTCCCTGTCATTAACATGACTAACTCCGAGTACGGTCGTTTCGACGTTCTACCTACGGACCGAGTGTGGATAGGAGGTATCCCTAAGTCGCAGAGGCGACCAACGGAACTAATCGCCGGTAATGGTCTTCCGGGTTGCATTCATCAAGTGATCCTTGACGGAAGACAAATTGGTCTCTGGAATTTTATCACGACAGCACCGGACAAGGCTTGCAAAGCTTGCGTAGAAGGGTAATTCGCCATGAAAGTTATTAAATTTCTCTTTGGCATTTACGCTTATTTTTTTTACATATGTATAAATTCTATATCTCGACGTTAAAAAGTTATATTATTTCGTAGTTCAAGTTTTCTGTTGTGGCCGGTATTCATAGTCGGTTCTTATATTTAAGACCGTCTTAAGTACAATCTTAAGATGTCATTAACCAATCACAAAGCTGTATTAGCATCTTAAGACATTACTTAAGACGGTCTTAAAATAAGAACCGACTATGAATACTGGCCTATGTGACATTTAATTGTCCAAAATTTAATTGTCCTTTTTAATTCTTTTATTAATGATATTAATGTTACAGAGTGGAAGATGCCAGAGATGACATAGCTTACAGTTTCAACGGAGAAGGCTACGCCGTGAGAAACAGAGTCTCGTCTGGTCCATACAATAAATATATGTTTGGAGTCTCAATTAGTTTTCGAACATACGACGAGAATGCGTTGCTATTTCTGGCCACTAACAGAGAGGTACGAATTTATTTAAATTTTTCTCAATACGTATTTCAATATTAAGAAATATCTCTTTTTATATCCTTTGTCAAAAGAGAATAAATAAAGAATAGATGTAATTCACATTAAATTAAATTTAAAAATAGAATCTTTTTTATTATTACACTTTAGTAAAGAAACTATGTATGTAAAATAATAATTCAATTTATGCACATTTATATACATTCTAATACTAAAGTAAAACATCTGTTTTATTATATTCATACAAATCAGTTTAATTTTTATTGTATGATTTATTATTAATAGAACCAGCACATCATGATTTTCCTGCGAGAAGGCAAAGTGATTCTCGACGTCGGTTACGGCGGGAACGTTAGTAAAGAGATATCCTCGACTCGCAAATATAACACCGGCAACTGGACAAAAGTGGACGCATCCCGTCAGTATCAAACACGCCATAATATCGAAAAATGCAGTCTTAGCATCGACAACGACGATTCGCTAATCGTTGTGCCCACGCCACAGCCCAAGAAGGAGGATATTCCGGATCTGGCGCAGGCTAAGTATTATATAGGCGGATTGCCGCCGAGCTTCCGCGCCGAGAAACTGATGTTACCCTCGCAGGTGTCGTTCCTCGGATGCATGGCAAATATCATAGTACAGGAAGGTTACGATCCAATGGCCGAACAGTATTACGGGGTAGAATCCAGTTGCGGTAATAAGGTACATGTTGTCATCTTCTAACTTATTCTTTAAAGTAGATCTAACTTTTGAACATTCTATTTGAATTTCTTTAGATGTAGCTACAATATTTTGCATGCCATCAAAATTAAACATAAATTTATTTTATTGTCGCAGCCATTGAAGATAGTCGGATTTTATGGGGATGGATATCTCGAACACTCCGCGTTCACTTTGCGGAAGATCCAGTCTGTTTTAAGCTTCTCCTTCAGAACCATGCAAGATGCAGCTATGCTCCTTCTCTCCACGTTCGAACGTCACAGAATAAAAGATAATCTCAACGAAACAGCAAACGTAAGGCTATTGTTAATTTAATATCATTTAATTTCTTTTATTATAAAAAAGAATTTCTAAAATTAAGTGCACAAAAAAATGTATTATAAATGTAAAAAAATAGTCTTAAATACTTCTATTCTAAGTAAATCCGTAATAAAAAGACATATTATAATATTATTCACAAACATATAATTAAAATATGTAACAAGATATTATTTGCGTATAAAATTTAGTGAAAATAAACTTTATTTGCGTATTACAATTATCAAGATAATTGAAATTAATTTGTTGAATTTGTTTCTTCAGAGAAACAGCTATTACTCCGTGTGCATTCTCAACGGACAAGTGCAAGTACGCTTAAATGCCGGCCAGGGCGAGCTGGTTCTCCAATCGAACAGCACTTTTAACGACGGGAGATATCACTCGGTCACCGTCCTTAAAAAAAGAAAAGAAGTAGAGCTGAGAATCGATGATGCGTATCAAACATCCGGAAGATTACGCAGTAGTATCGCGATCAAGGCTCCCGAATCACACAGGGGACTTTTCTTTGGTGGGCTACCGGCTCCCATCAATAATACTAAAATGGTCGCAACTAACACGCCACTGTACGGTGCTATCAAAGATGTGATTTTCAATGATCTGTAAGTCGTGAAGTCAAGTCAATTAAATATTGCTTGTAATTACTTGAAAGATAACTATGCCATAAATCTCGGCGCATTAAAATTATAAGTAGTGTCATCACGGAGACACTTTGTATGATATGATTAATGTATCTTTTTTTAGAAATCTTCGATTCGACGATGCAATTGAATTCGATCACGCTCTAATCGGTCGTGCCGGACCGAGTATGGGGAAAGACACGCCGAGTTACACACCATCGGCGTCACTGTCTCGCGGGATGTCCACGCAGCCCGAAGGATGCCAGAAAGTGCCTTATTATTCGCTGGAACCGGGTGCTTTGAAATTCGGCGATAAGCCGCACAGTCACACGCAGCTCTATCTCAACTTCAAGAAATTCTGGGAGAAGAAATATGCGATAGAATTCGACTTTAGGACGTACTACCCCAATGGACTGCTGTTCATCACTCCGGTAAAAAAAACCTGCCTTATATAATCACTATTTTGCTAATTTTATTTGCACCGGCTTGAATTTGTTTTATTAAATTCGTTAAGTTTAATAAAATACATTTTACAAAAATTGTCCGTCTTTTATAGCGCCAATTTTTGACATAAATATAGTTTTTGCAATTTTTAATTAATTAAAATTATAGCCGCTGTTATTACAAATGCATATTTACAGGGTCTTCGATTGAAGCACTATCTGATGGTGCTCATCCGGGACGGGCAGCTTCTTTTGGTGGTGAAAAGCAAACAGAAGAAGGAAATACTATTTAAAACACCGTTTAACGACGGCAATTGGCATCATGTCGTCATCAGTCACGAAGAAAGGAAGCTTACCCTATTAGTGGATAGTCAGACACCACGCGTCCTCAAAGTACCGAGGAAAATCGGCCTCGCGTCCATGATGTATATCGGTGGTCTCCCGGAAAGTGGAACACCCATCCCGGAACAAGTGGTCGTTAGATTGGAGACACTGAAGGGATGTATCAGAGGCTTGAAGATCAATGGAAACGTCTACGACATGGTAGGCTCCACCAGTAGAGCCTTCAACGTCGGTCAGTGCTTCCCGAGCGTCGAGAGCGGAGCGTATTTCCAGGGCGAGGCTTACGCTGTTTATCGTAAGTCATGAAACTACTAATAAAACATAAGAGAAACTTAAACAGAATATTTCAATAGATGTGAAAAAAAAACGGCTTCAATTCGAATCATATCATTTTTATTATCTTTTAAATTTAAAACTTAAAATAATATGATATTTTTTACTGCAAAACATAATGGCATCTTAATAAACAATACAAAATATGAAGATTACATTTCTTATTTTAATATCAAGAAACATCGAAAAGTACGAATTTTTTTTCTATTCCGTTTTGGATCTTTAAAATAATGATTTTATATTCTTTTAGGAAACAACTTCGAGGTGGACGGCGTGCTTGAACTTCAATTGGAGTTTAGAACGTCGGAGGTGTCCGGCGTGTTGTTGTCGATTACCGCACCCAGTGGCTCGCCTTCTCTATCGCTGGAACTCAACAACGGTAAGGTGATCATGTCAGGCGATCTGGGCGACAACAATCCACTGTATGTGGAGCAGGGATTCGCCAGTCACTATGCAATCTGCGACAATCGATGGCACAGGATCCAGGCCGTGTACAACGACGAGGAACTGGCGCTCAAGGTGGACGAGCTGGACCAAAAATACGGCCTGCCCACAAACGTCAATTATCATTTCAATAGCTCTATCTTCTCCGGCCCGTTGTATATAGGCGGTATACCAGGTAAATGAATGTTGCGTTAAATTACATTACACATTGGTGTGTACATAAGCCTATATGATAAATGAAAGAACGTGAAAGTAGCTTAACCAATACTACTTCGTTGTTTTCAGCAACCGCTCAGAAAGGCTCATTGTTAACGCGAGACCACTTCAACGGGTGCATCAGGAATGTGATGATAAGAGGGGAAAGGCGAGACTGGACGGACATGGCTGAACTGCACAACATCCACCTGAGCTCCTGCCCGGTTCAATGATGGCGAAGCGTGAAGAGGGAAGACAATTACCTCGGCGTTCAGCGCTTTTAGTTCCAAAGATTGCTCGAGGAGCCGCGTTGGTTCAACAATCGCACCGGGATTAACGTGCCATATTCGCAGGCGACGAGGCGTTCTTTAAGACTTAACAAAGCCAAAAGATGCTAAACCGTAGACCGTTTCGTTAGGCTAATCGTCGTGACACGAAGATAGAAAAAAGAAAAAGAAAAGGGAGAGAGGGAGACCGTACGCGTCGGTCTCGCCGTGGCAGACAAACGATGGCACGAACAATTTCGTTGCATGCAAGTACGCGCGACGCGTGCAAACGGTGACACTTTACGCGTAAATAGCGAGACCACTGCCATATAGTTTAATTATTACGCTGTAAGCCGCAAACAATTTGTACATCAGTATTTAAAAGCCATTATTTATTATCGTTAACGTTAGATCTCGAGAATTCGTGATCGCCGCGTCGACGAGTTAGCAAATAGAGAATAATGCGACTATGTTTTATACTTTTATAGCTAGACTTTCTACTGGAGAGCCCGATATGTATGTACATTGTAGATTTTTTATTCGAAAGATTTTTCGAGAAAACATGCAAGTGCCCTGTAAAAAAAAGAAGTGTCCTTTAATCACGCACACAGAGAGATAATGTTCGAAGAATATTTATAATCTTGTCTCTCTCATACATAACACACGCACACGACTTTTGTTGAACTGTAATATATTACATATACACAAGGAAAAATTAACAAATGACGAATTCGCTGTTGTGTATAAAATATATAATATAACAAGAGAAAAAGCGCAATGGGGCCGTGTCGCTTCGACTTATCCTCCTTAACGCTCTTCTTAAGGTCTCTACAAAGTGCCTCAGACGCAACATTTATAAAACTTCACAATGAAATTTTATAAATGTCCTGCCTTCAAGACAGAGGACAAATTATCGAACGTGAAAAATTGAAGAGTTCCGGAGAATTAGGCATCGAAGAGAGAGGTAAGGAAAAACCCTTATTCTTATTTACGAATAGAATCTTCACTTTAAGATATTTTATATTAAAAATTGAAGTTCTTGTCGAGAGAAAAACCCAGACTTCCATTGAGGTACGATTGACGATGGATCGCCTTCGCGATATACCCATCCGCGGAAGAATAAAAGTCTATTACAAATGGGTTATTAAATTTTATTAATGACATTCGCTGCGAAGATGCTAACAGTAAATTATGACCCAAATCTTACATGACGTACTGAATAAATATACATATCGTCGAGTAGGTAGGTATACGGTTTTTTTTTTTCGTTTTACGTGTGTATATAAAAACATAATATTTACAGAGACACGGATATAGAAGTTCGAGAAATGATATTCGCTTTGACGTCGAGAAATTTCTGCGACAATAAAAATCGGTAATTATTACGTAACAATAATCTCGTTTATTATTAGTAAGCGCGATTTCGCTGCGGCGTACAAATTTTACGTCGTGCCGCAGCATTCAATTGTGTGTATATGTACGCCTCGGTTTCCCGTCTCGGTCCATTCGGTTTTGTCCATATCTAATCGTCGCATCCAAGTCTTGTGTTTTTTTTTCCACCAGCTCACTAATAATATCTATTCTTCAAAAAATATAAATATCAAGCATAAGCGACCAATATCGAGAGATCTCTCTTAACATCATAACTTTGTAATCAATCCCATTTCCACAAGCCATTATTCTCGCTGGCTCTTAAGATTAATGACTATGTATAATATATATATTAATTGCAATCATATATCTCTTTCTCTTTCTTCACTCTCTTCTCAAACATCGTCACCATGTGCACTCCATCTCAAAGAGATCTCATATTCTCTTTTTCTCTCTCTCTCTCTCTCTCTCTCTCTCTCTCTCTCTCTCTCTCTCTCTCTCTCTCTCTCTCTCTCTCTCTCTCTCTCTCTCTCTCTCTCTCTCTCTCTCTCTCTCTCTCTATGGCGCGTACCTCACGTTCGATATTGTCAGGTCGGACTGTGTTTCTGAGTCTAAGATTCTCTATCTTATCATTCTCTTTCTCTCTTGCATAATCATCGTACTCGGATAAATTTACAACAGACGGGGATATAGAACAGTGAACTTTCTCTCTCTCTCTTTCTCTCGGTTACCACAATCTCGACGGAGTTTAATCTCACAAATCCCTTTCATTACACGTACGTGGTCGAACGGCGAAACGCGGAGACGGTGAGGCCAGGCTGACCGCGACGTCCCACGCGAATTGAAAATACATAGATTACTCCTCCGCAGTTGCGGCTGCTGGAGAACACGGGATTTTCGATATGTCGCATTGTATTTGTAATTGTAATCGTTAATAATCCTGTGCACGTTTGCGTTACGCCGTGTCGCGGAATATTGAGGGCCTACCTACACTCGACACGATTGACTCCGCATCGAGTCGAAGACTTATCGTACAAAATAATCGGAGAACGATCCTGGAGGCGTCCGCGATGTCGTCATCGCGGACGGGGCCCGCGGGGGGCTAAAGAGAAAATAATCGTACAAACGATAGACCCCCGATATTGTCGTATAAAATGTCTACTTCAAGTCTACCTATCCCTAGCTTCTTCTCCACTCTAAAACAACATTATAATGAAAGAAACGTATCCGACTGAAAAAGGTCCGTTCAGCGAGATAGGAAGCCGATGCCAGTCCCACGCGAAAAGCGAACGTCGAATTTATGGCACAATAAATTATAACAGTTCCTCCGATAAATTACGGCGTCCACGTGCACGCGAACCGCCGCGTCTGTTCTCTGTTCGCTCGGACTGACTGAAGTTTCGCTGAGAGACGGCGGGGTGTGTTTGTGTGTGTGTGTGTGTGTGTGTCGCGTTGCCGGTAAATCCTACGGGGAAAAACGTAATGTACGGTGGCGAGATATACGGTTGAAGAAAAGTCAGGCTGTCAATTCGTTAAACGTCTTTACGCACTTAGTCCAATTACATTGTTCATAACGTAAGGCTTCATACGGTTTTCTTCTCTTTGTGTTTTTTTTTTCGGAGGAAGGCGGAACGTGACTCTGACGAACTTGTGAATTTTCGCGAAGTCATATAACGAGGCGTCGTTCGAAATAAAGGTTCCATCCGATAAAATTCGCGGTTCGGACGACCCATCCTCCGCCTTCCTCTTACAAAACGATAAAAGATTGAAGCGCACTCGGAAGGGAAACGAAAGCAGAGCTTCCCCTTCCCGACGGTCCTTCGACTTTGTTCGCGAGGCAACGATACTTTGCGCAAATATCCACTTTCTGTGTACAATCATAATTAGCTAATCATCCGTCGACGAAACATATCGCTCGCGTTAAAACAGCCGCTTCGGCATAAACTGCACGTTATGCGCGTTTTTTTTTTTTTTTTTAAATGATATACAGACTTGAAACGCATAATATCGCAGTTCGAACGCCGCAAAGAAACGGACTCAACGCATGCATTGTACGCCCAGATTTATCATAAGGCTGATCTTGAACTTGGCTCAACTAATTACGCAACGAACTGATTTATTTACAACATGAGCTATCGTCGCTCGCATCCGTCGCCACCCCGTTGGCAAAGGTTTCTTCCCCCTCCCCCCCCCCCCCGTGGAGAAAAAGTGGGTGAGAGGAGGGACACTGCAAGAATCGCGCTACGCGTTACAATCGTCAACAGCCGCGAGAAACGTACGCGGGTATGAGAAATCAATAATCATTAATTCAACCCCGTCCGTTTGAGCCGTGTCGAGCGTTCTGCCGACGCGTATCTCAATCGGTTAAATATGACAAGCAAATATATATATATATATATATATAAAAACATTCTCTTCGATTAAAAAGGAAATTGATATAAAAAAAGAGACATCTTTTGCGAGGTTGCATTGCATGATATTATACAAAAAAAAATAAAAAAGTTCGAAGTCAGCGATTTGCGCACGAGACACATCTAAAAATTAATGATCCCTCACAATGTTCGCGTTATCATATCTTAATATACTCTTTAAAAAGTTTTTCAAACGCACTAGATAATAATCGTTGAATAATTTAGAACCCCTAGCCTAAGCGAAGGCTGCAAAGAGACCTGTGCGAATCGCAAAATTACGCACGCATGCACGCGCGAGAACACAAGCTGCACGGTTGCCACCCTCCCTTGCTCTCGCTTCGTTTCGCAAAATAAATTTAGGAAAAGAATCAACTTTCGCGCATACATCCATGAGAGTCGCAACACAGCGGTTTACACGATTACAAGGCGGTTACATGACGAGGGTTAGTCCGCAAAATTAAGAAAAAGTGTGTAGTCTTAGGGATGTATTTGTCAACAAACCATTCTTACAAGTAGATACTGGTAATCTTATGACACAGTGATTGATGCTGACGCTCAACGAAAAAACGGATAACGCAAAAAAAAAAAGTAAAACAAATCACATTCTCTCTGGTGATCAACGGTTGCCCCGGTATTTTCCCACCCCATTGGAAGCGGCGATTATATTTCTTTACGGGGTCAGCACCGATCAGTTGTCCTTATAAAATTGACTAAGAAACGCAACGTATTCGCATTAATTTAATATGGGCCTGTATTAAAATAGTAACTATGAACAACAGAGGGCACAGTAGCGTAATGTTAAGTGTGTGACCACTTGCGTAAAACTATATGACGAGCGGTATATCCTTCTTGTTCGGTAAGTTCACCTTTTTACCTTGCCAGAGGCTGTTGTGTATCGTAAAGGCATCTATGGTCACCGTCAGATGCTTCGTGTGAACTTGCGAAAAGCATTTTCCGCTGGAATTGTATCTGGGATGAAAGAAGAGACGGCAATCAGTAATATGTAACGCACCGAAAAGTTTATAGAGATATAGAATCGATCAAAGTGTTAGAGTAGAAAAGAAAAAACGACGGATTTTAGAAAAATCAATTCCGCTTACTTAAAAAACTTGTCGAACATATTATCGATGACTTGTTTGGGCCCAGTACCGTACAGCTTGGCTATTTCCTCCCTCTCGGGACAGTACGAATAGAGAGCGCGGAATTGGCAGCCGGCGTCCCGAAACAGGATGAGAAAGTGTTTGCTCTCGGACCGGCCGATCTCCTCCAGGACTCTCGATTTGGCTTCTCTGTTCACCGTGCCGGGGAAGACGCAATACTCCACGGCGTTCAGCATTATGTTACGATTCGACTTGGCTATCGGCAGTTTATACAGTCTCGGGCCTGTTACAGTGGAAACGTAAACGGTGAATTAATCTCTTAGCTTCATTTCGAAAAGACAGCGACTGTCGAGTGTATTTCCCTTCGAAGATGCAATGCATTCGTCGACGCCCCTTACCGTTGTAGTCCATCATAGAACTGGGCGTGCTGCTGATATCGCTGCTGCCGTCGTCGTAGATCCTCTTCTTCGACGTCATCAGGGCGGGTGGTAGCGAACCGGGGCCCGACGGTGACGTTAGGTGCCTCATACTGCCTATCCCCGGACTGGCGGCGCGTCTTGGAGGTGTCGATCTGCCCAGGCCGCTGTCCGAATCTGTATGCCGACACATACAATCTTGATCACTACTTGCACCTACGAACGCACGCTCCGCATATGAAGATAGAAATCTCAACGGAGAGGCGAACGTCTATGCGTTACCGTTCTTGCTAACGACAATTGTATATCTTTTTCCTTATGTCACCCAAGCGATAACGAATCGGAATAGAGAGAGACCTTTCGATTTCATTATTAATGATGGTTAGCCACCCCGCCAAGAATGTATTAGTCACTTGTTACAGGCGTGGAGACACCTCCTTTGCCTTTGAAGTTTAACTTCGTAATTTGCGTCTCGTTGTGAAGAAAATTTATATTTTTTCAGAATATTCGTAATGTACTTTATGATCTGATAAAAAATTGTAAGCGCTTGTGTCTATCAGCTTGTCAAACTGACTGCGCTAGAATGATTCTAATGTACATGTCATGGTTCTCTAGCGTACTAATGATCAAAACTATGAATCTCTCGATCAACGCTAATGCGATGATTTATACTGACAGCTTGTTAGTTCCAACGATTCGACTCGCGAGCTCTGCGCTATGCGACGAAACGCTCGATCGAATTACTGACATTAAATAACAGGACATATAGCAAGTTCATCCAGCACCGAGCACGTAATTACACAGATCACACATCGCGTTCGCAATGAATTTTCTGTACCACGTCGCTATGATACCTGGAAATAAAAACAGTGAAGGGATACAGAGCGGGCGAAGTGATAGGATAAACCGGGACACCTGGTCGGGAGGTTTATTATAAATGGATACCACACAGCCACCGACAGAATAAATCTGGAAAAAGACACCGATCGACAAAATATAAAATTTGTACCCACACCCAGTGCTGTACAACAACAACAAGCCCAAATAAGCCTTCAACCGAGCCTTCTCTACGCAGCAGCAGCAGCAGTAACAGCGAAAATGAGTCGTCCTAAGAAAATGACAGGACAAAGTTCCGCCTCAACGAAGCCGTCGATGAAACGAAGAAGCGAAGAAATCATATATAAATCGTGCGTCACTTAAAAAGCACGAGAGAACCAAGAGATTCCATCCTTTCGTCGTCAAGCCGCGTGGGTGGAACTTTGCTCAAACATATAAAAAAAAAGGAAAAAAGAAAAATGCATATGATCGTTGTGCGTATGTATGAGTCATTAAGTACCACTGCCACCTGTGTGCCCTCCAGCCTGCCACCATGCCACTACGTACATGTAGGTGCGTGTGAGTGCGCGTGTATGTGTGCTACTCTGTCTACAAAAATTTTGGGAGAACAATGTGATAATATATATATTGCAAAATATATATACACGGGACACATTGAGACTGTTGCACGATATAGAAGGGAGATCGAGAACGTATTTCCAAGTCACTGTGGTGCTTCTTACCGCACAAATTCATCAGGGAATTAGACTTTCTCCCCTTAAAGTTTTGGTAAGTCTGGTATTTAGGCCTGCCTCTAACTTGTTGCTGAGACTCCTGCACATCTGCAATAACGCAACGTTTGCCTTGTTACACTCAAAACGCCATGTACGATCAAAGAGATTAAATAAGTTGCGGGAGAGATGCCTCAATCGTGCACATCTCATTTAGGGAGCGAGCGGGGGCGCGGGGCAGGAAAGGTTTAGGGATCTTGAAAAAAAAGGGGGGGGGGAATTAAATCTACGAGCCATATCTGGTAGGGGGTACATCGATAACTGAGGTGGCCGGTGCAGTTTTTGGTGCAGAACAACGTTGCGTTCCAACTGAAAGACGTCCACTACAAGGCGCTACTAAAAGTTAAAGACAAAAATTAAAAAAAATAAATAAACCAGGGAACAATCATACCCGCAAAGTGTCGTGACCTTCGCTCAGTCGCTCGTAAGGGAATAATCAAAGGCTAATCAAATGTTGAAAAACATTTATCGCGTAAGTTTCCGATATAGATTTCTAGCTGCCCATACCAGTGTGTGATAACATCCTGCAACGAGTCTACTTTCGTCAAGCCAAAAAACGTTTAAAAAACAAACAACCGTACAGAGCCTGCGGCATTCCCGCGGTAAAGTGTAACCAACATCGAACCCACCTCTGGAGGTCTTGTAGGAGCCGCGTCGGCCGAGCTGATTCACGCTGCGGCAGGGCGAGGAACCTCGACCGTCGTCGGGCGAATCTACGGAAGATACTAAAAGAAAACGGGGAAAATATCTCTATTACAATCGATTACAATTCACTGCAGGTTTTACGCTACTTATAAATATATAGGTATATCAAGTGATTCTCGCTATGCATTATACATCGAATTACAGATACACGGCATGCCAAATTGAAAGAAAAAAAAAACGGAAAGTGCAGTAAAATAAACGTGTCGTTGTGAAAAAAACATTGCGAATAGATATATCTCAGTTTATCAGTTATATTTACTTAGAATTAACTTTTCTGCAAAGGAGATTCTTGTCTTTAGAGAATTTAATACCATTTTCAGTATTAAATTCGAATTAGCACTTTTCTTGATATATAACAATACTTATTGCAATATCTTGTTACAATTTTAGATTGATTCACAGTGTTATATCTTTTGCTGCGTAAAAAAAATTAATTACATATTAGACCGCTTATTGCGTAGATATTTCCGTATCCAAAATTTATTAAAAAAAAAAAAAAAAAGAATAAACTTGCAGATGTGTACTGTATAAGCGCGGTGAGAGAGTGTGTGTGGTGCATACCCCTGAGACTGCCGCCCCGATAAAGAGGGCCGGAACAACGTCGGTCATCGAGGTGGGCAGCAGTGAGACTATCCTGCGAGCCTCGGTAGTAGTCTCGCCTCATCGTCGGAGAGGTCAGCGACGCTACAGTAAGTGTGTTAGTGCAAAACAATCGGCTCGGTATTTTCTGTACTATTCTAGTTTGGCGTCGATGTCGCGATTGCAGGCTCGATTAGCGGGGCTCGCCGAGCGATCTACGATAGCCGTTGTGACACGGCGATAAACTAGGATAGACGAGAAAATCTGGAGCTCGTGAGCATGTGGTCGGGGTGAAAATTCATAAAAGACGAAACCAATTATAACGGGAAAGAAAAAGAACAATACAGCAAGAGTGACATCGCTAAGATTACGGAAGAGAAAAAACGGCTCTGATCGTAAAAATCTTCGCCATGCAATGAATAAATGCAAATTACGGAAATATGCAAATTACAACATCGAGGATACTGTTGCTATTAGAGTATTATAACGGGGAAATGCACTTGCGACACAACAACTTGTAACAAGATCCATCTTCTTGGTGATTAATTCGAAGATAATCGGTGAATACGCACTTATATATCTTTTATCTCCTTTTTCCTTCTCTCAAATTCTACCGATATATCAAATCTTATTTTCTTCAATTTCTGCCAATATATTTAATCCCCAAGAAGCATCGATCATTGCGACAGATTATTCATTTTTTTTCCAAGTTCGATTTAATGGAACCTCACCTGTACTTAAGTTGGAAGAAGAACCCTTCTTCCCGCGACTAGGTGTAAGAGCCCCGGAATCCAACACCGCGCCAGCGTCTCCGTGAATCGTTTTGGGCCGCGGTCGAGCGGTCGCAGTCTTGTTACGTAATTTTGCTGGATTTATTGCATTCAGAAGCTCCTTATCAATTACCTTACCCTAGAGACGAAAATATTTATGTTATAGACTTATTTCTGTTCATTTGATGACATCATTAAAAATATCACTCACTTCTCTCTCTGCTTCCTCTATCGCTTTCTTCACTTTATGATGCTCCAAAATAGCAGCTCGCCGTTGTCGTTCCTCCTCTTTCTTGCGAGCTCTTTCCTCCGCCTTCAATTTCTCTTGTTCCCTACGCGCTTGGGTCTCAGCTTCCTTTCTTTCTTTTATTTCCTCCTGCCTCTGTCTTCTTTGCAGCGACATCAGCATTATCTTCTCCTTCTTCTTCTCCATTTCGTCCATAGAATTCTGTAGAAAAATTCGATTAGAACATCTTACATATTAAAATTTTATAAGCAAAACTAAAAATAAAGACTAATTATGTATAGAATTTATTGCTGTTTAAATGGTCAATATTACTAATAATGATTAATATATACCGGATCGGGATTCGTGAGTTGGTTCCCAATTACCAGACCAACTCCGGAAGCATGTCGGCCTTCTGTACTGCTGTCTCGCTGTTTCTCCCTCTGCCGTTCCCTCTCCATTTCCCGTTTGAGCTCCCTGTCCCTCATTTCTTGCCTCTGCTGTTCCCTGTCGTCGGCCTGCCGCAATCTTTCCCGCTCTAATTCTCGTTGAGCTTCCATTTGTTTCTGCCTTTCTAACGCGCTAGCAGGAGGCGATTCCGGGCGCACCGTAAAGTCCTCGTGCTCGATGTAGGACGATACGCTTCGTTCCTAAAGAAACAATCAATTGTTTCCTTTTGAAGAAATACTTTATATATTGTAAAATTTGATTCGAAACGCGCGAATATAAAACAAAGAGACAAAGTAGTACAAAAAAGAAAAATAATTTGTAACAAAAAACGCACTCACCTTTTTGGGAGACGTTCTTTTCACTCTGAGGGTCGGTTTCGGTTTCTTGGGAGCGTCATTGTCGAAGGAAATGTAGAATCCTTTCTCGTTCGCGTCCGTGGGATCGAGAGGCGTGACATCCGGAGTGGCTGAACGCGACGAAACCGTCTCCCTCAACGACGGGTGAGGTTGGAAGGAATTCTGCGATATCGTGGGTCTAGTTGGCGATGGTATTCTGTACGTACGACTACCCGATGTGATGTTCAAGCCGCGAATACCCTGCGTGATGTCGTCATTTCCTTCGAAAAAAAAAAGTGATTTAAGAAAAGAGATTTTTATATTTTTTTTAGTATAGTAATTAAAAAAAATATATATGTGAAATACATGATATTTTCATATAATCGCAAACAAAGTTATAAAACAAAGCTTACCGATAAAAGATATATTTTGGGGCTTCATGTCATCGGCGGGCGGAGCTGGTACCGGAGTATGCAAAGTTGTAACTTGCCTCTTCTCCGTTGGGCTCTCGCATGAGATCGGGATGTGATGTACAATTGATCTCTTAGGTTCCGGACTTTCGCTAATTAACTGACTTATTCGATGAACCTAGCAGAGCAAAATATAGTCATATAAGAAAACGAGGCAAATACATATATTTTATTAATTTAATATCTTAACAATATCTTTTCACGTACAAATTATACAGAATCTTAAAAAAAATAGATGACAAGAGATATGAGAGAGTTACATCTAGCAGCACAGTGTATAATACAGAATTTAAATACGAAAGACTTATAGCGACTAAAATCGTATTTGAGACACGGATCTGAAATAATATTTACGAAACACTATCACGGCACCGTTGTATTTTCTCGTATAATTTGACGATCGTTTTCTTCCGCGTAACTGTCAACAGTGAGGCACAAACGCGTAAAAGTACGGTAAAATCAGCCGAAGCAAACCTTAGTGAAGTAATCGCGCGAAGTTGCGACGGTCGAGTCGAGGAAAAACATATTATTCAAATTTACAAATCACTTCAAGGAGACTAGAGGTGTAAATCCGAGCCGGACGCGAACGTCTAGGCGCTAAGACTGGCCAGTGTGGGTAGTGTCTGCCATGTTGGGTGTCAAGAACAAGCGTCTATAAGCGTGCATTACATCACCAACTGGTTCCCATGCACATACGTACGCGCTCGGGGCCGATCCTTCGTATTGAAGTGACCAAATCGAGCTGATGATCGGCGCACGCATCGCGAACGTTTAGCTATAACTCTTTTCACTCACACAATAATCACCGCTGTGGGTGCAGCATTCAGTCTCGCCCGTCTTTCTGTCTTTCGTAATAAATTGATGCAGTCACGTGCGTGCGTGCATTGTATGCAGAAAAGCCATTTAGTATAAATATAAATAGATTGTGGCGAGAGAGTGAGTGCGATAAGACGATAATACCGTAGTAGAAATATATAATTCCTCACCGATTTTAATCTATTTCGTTAATTAAGTGCGTAAAAGGAAAACGCGAGAAAAATCGACGCAAAGATAAAAGCACGGAAATACTTACGGCGTTACGATGCTGTGGACTAGCAGATGTGGCTTGTGTTTGGTTGAAAAGCGACGAAGACGTTGGAAAGACGCTGGTCGGACCGGGGTGGCTCATTTGATTATTACACAGACTATGATCCCCGTTGAGGTACCTTGGTTCCTGAGTGTCGTGCAAAACGAATCCCTTTTGCGTCGGGTGCGGCGCGGCCCAAGTCCTCGTGGGATCCGCATACATGCGCATATCCTGCTGATAAGCTAAGAAAAGACAAAAACAATCTACTAAAGCATATTAAAATTAAAAAAGAAAAATTATGATAAGCCGTTTATTTTCAATCTGTAAAAGCAAATTCTACAAAGCAAGCTTTCCACAAGTAATCGGTCGAAAAAAATTGCTTTAAAATTCGTGCAGCTTCTAAAAATTTTTCAATATTGTATGTATATAATATATAATAGCTATAAAATATGATCAATTTATATATTAATTTATATATTAATGCGGGAGTTCTTTTAATTAATAATAAATTTTCGGCAGAGTTTGCTGTTTGTGTTACAAGTTATTCATTCTTGTTACTAATATATTCTTGTTCATATTTATTTATTCTAAATTAATCTGATATTATGTACCTGCGGGCTGAGGACTAAATCGCGAATCCATAGACTGCTGGTAGCCCACCGCGGCCATTTCATTGGCCAGACTTTGAGCGGGTGCCGGCTGGCCCCACATCCTCCTCTGCACTTGCGGCTGATCGTGCAAATAGAACTGCGACTGTTGCGGATCTTGCAGTCTGGGCGTTAACGGATTCATCGGTGGCATTCCGTAAGTCTGAAAGGTAAAGGTTTGAGAAGAAACAGCTGACAATATGACGCGCGACGCCGCAGAATGTAATGTCCGGCATATACGCACTTGCATATGCTGCTGACTGAGGCTCTGCAGCTGCTGAAGCTGTTGCTGCATCTGTTTCTGGTGCTGCGACATCAGGTGCTGCTGCTGAATCTGATTCTGCTGGCTCGCCAAACGCTGTATATCCGCTTGAATTTCGCTCAGACTAGTGTTCATACTGTAACAGACGACGTTTCGCATCACTCCGATACTCCCCGTAATCATATCGTAATTTTTACAGGCACGAAAGCGAGTTACTAACTGCGTTATGGATTGACGATACTGTTCGGGATCCATATTCTCGATGTCCGGAGTGCGTCTAGTCTCGATGAATGGCGCGCTACCATCGTGCTCCAACCACTTGTGCTCGACGTCCCGCACATCCTCACTAATTTCCTATATTCGTTATCAGATAAATGGAATGCCTCAGAAAGATATTACGGTGCTGCGAATGCTTACTTGTGTGTAATACTGCAGTTTAGGGAAAACGCTCGATTCTGTTTAGCGTTTTTGTTTTTAAGTGTAGAGCTTACTGATCATATTTATTATGAAATAATTATAAGTCTCGGGTTCTTTTGTAATTACGTAAACGTAAAGTGTGCGTGTGTGTACGCTTGTTATATTATTCGTGGTGTATATTTTGCGCGAAAATGAAATAAAATAATCTACGAAATTAAAATAAGTAAAACGGACGACGTACAAATCTATGAACGTGTGTGTCACTGGGGCCTGCGTAAAATGTCTCCTCTTATTTATAATGCTATATCCGAATATTTACCCGAAGTACGCACGAATAAAACATGATGGTAGATTTAATTGGTTAATTATTACGTTCGTAATAATTGACGATCCACAGACAGATTCTCGATCCAGTTAATGGTCCGGAAACTTGGTGACACTGTCTATACATGCAACATTTATTCCGTCTGTTTGATCAATATCTTATGTAACTATGAATAATATCGAGGCTTCTCGAATTTCTCCAAGTTCTCGGGGGCTTTAATGCACACTAAATACGGGTATCGAATTTAACCCGACTCGCCGCAACAGTAAGTAACAGCCGTAAGTAGCAGCGCAATTAGAAGCGAGAGCTTAAATTAAATTTTCGTAGTACAGTTAATTAGATATTAGAGAGACATATATGTACATGTAAAAACGTAAAACTTGTTCTGTTAGTAGGGAAGAAAAATTGTATTAAATATCGAATTATATCTTAGTAGCCGTCACCCGATGTAGCTGTAAATGCAAGTAAATGCAAGTAAATGCAGTGCTACTATTTTCCAGGGAGTGTTTAGTATCGCATGCGTGCCAGGAGCACCGTATTAACGAACGCTCGAGTGGGTCCTGCACGTATCACTATAAAATACATATGTCATCTTGAGGCAAGGTTTCGTTTTCCTCTACAATGTAAAAGAAGCGTCAAAAAGCAAAAAATAATCCGTTATCGAAAGTAACTTTTACTAAAAGGGTAGAGAAGCGGCTGTACATTTCGTATAGGCATTGTCACGCCCGTTTGGTTTCGTAATTGCTAAACATCGAGAGGGGAAATAATCATTTTCCTTACTGCGCTCTTTCGCTACATCCGCACAGCAGGAACGAAGGGAAAAGAACGTGTAACCGGTGTTCGAAAGCCATTCACATAAGCGCGCAATATAAATAAAATCTTCTAGAAAATATTAAAGATAAGTTATCACGGGGGTCTCTTTCGCCTACGTGAAACACTTGCTGATATCGTACCTTGAGCGAGAAGGGTCTCTGTGGTTTTTCTTGAAGGGGTTGTTGGGGTACAGAGGATGCCTCGGAAACGCTCGTCGGAGTCGCCCCGGAAGACCCGGAGGTTACAGGGGTGGGGGGACCGACTGTCTCGGCCGGACTGTCCCCCCCGGACGTTGACGAAGAAGGAGATTTAACCTTACCCTGCAACCAGCCCAACCAGCGTGCCTTGTTAAGTACTCAGAGTCCGCCACCAAATCACCACCCGAACACCACGGTGCCGAGAGTGTCTCCTCGCGGCCAAAGGTCACGTTACACTCAAGCGCGTTAAGTGCCAAAGCCCATCCAGAGTGGCTCGCAAATCATACTTAATTGAACAACAGTTGGCTTAAACTACGAACACGCAATATCTCGTTCGGAATTATAAATAGAAAAAAAAAATTAATTGTGTGTGCGCGCGTGATATATAATTAAAATTAAATATATATATCTCTCTTCTAAATATTAATATATACAACTTTATATATATATAACATATTACTGTAGTACTGATGCTATAAAAGGGTCATAGTACAATAATTACACACTATCAGTACTTTGACTAGTATATTACACTGAAACTGTTTCGACTTGAAACTTTCTTCTATATTTTCATACGTATAAACTCTCATATTACTCTCTTTTGGCGAAAACATGTTCGTAAAACAGCATGCAGTGCTTTAAACACGATGAATCTATCTACCTTTCTCGAACACTGTTCAAAACTCAATGCATTCGTAACTTTATCAATACTTTGGAACTAAAACAAATTAAAACGAACATTAGGATTAATTATGTAATGTTAAAGAAAAAAGAATTTATCCATGCACAACTGAAATAACTAAATAATATTAATTGCTCGCGAGTTCCAAGATATTGATATCGTTTTCAATAAAAAATAAAATGTGCAATAAAATAAAGATTGCATTTGGATAAATAAAACACAAAAAGATTGCAACTGACAATTCCTGCTTAAACAGAAACGTGATTTAAAAATAGGGTAGTTTAAAATTCAATCCTGTTAATAATGCAAAAATTTAGTGCGTTTGCATGCGCTTACCATCAAGTATAGCTGAAATGTCAGAAAGAGAATTGTGTTAAAATAACATGGCAACCGAGATTATTTAAGACGCAAACAAAGAGGAGATAAGATCCTACTATGTACAACCAAAGCGATCAAAACGATGATCTACACATGTATATCTAGATAAAAAAAATAATTAGATGAGTTACAAACTTCGATTATTGCCTGAAATTGAGCAATCATCCACGTACTTTGCCAATAATGCTACAAATTCAACTGATATTCTCATATATGTATATGTACAAGCAATATCAAACAATCGCGGTATAATTACAATCAGAAATATATGACATGAAAAAACATAAATGGAAGGCGGAAGAAAAAGAAACTTTGTACTTTCTGAGATATAGTACAGTCTTTATACTATTTGCTCTATACTAAACACCCGTGCCTAGATTCGAAAAGTAGCTGTCACACAGCATGGCAGACATTAATGTTGTGTGTCTCGATAGAACATTCCCTATAATTCGTACCGAATTATATCATCCGTATTATTCTGTATCTTTTTCTTTTATCAGAGGAACAAACCATTGAAGTCCCGACTATAATAATGATGTAGAACTGATACGTAGAATTAATGATGATGATAATAATGTTTAAATGTTATGCAGATGTTTAATGTGTATTATTGCAGTCTTTCTAAACCATTTGGAGTTTGGAGTAATCCCATGTATTTTTACCTTCGTGACCGCTTGCAGGAAGGCAGCTTTTCCCACTTTCTGCCGTTGCTTCGACATAACAACTTCCATCCTTCGCTTCTCGTTCTCTATGTGCCGTCGCTTCTCTTCGAGCTTCAGTCGTATATTATTCAGCTGCGAGGCCATTACGGTATTACCGCCGTTCTCATCTGACATCACAGAGCACTTTCAGTAATTCAAAATCGAATAGAATTAAATAACTTATTCTTGGATGCTGCAAACTCGGCTTTACTAATAATATAGGTAACGATACGCGTTGCCGCTAATATTTTTTTGTAATCAGCCTGAAATAAGTTTTATTTTCCAAATAAATTTTATTCTCACTTCGATAGCTTACCGACAGAATGTTGCTCCGGCTGCTGCGACTGCTGGTTGCTCTGCTGTTGCCACGTGGTTGTATTTGGCAGAGTGGCAAATGTCGTTTTCTTCTCACTGTTCCCGTTGCCATTACTCTGACCGTGTTTTCTGCTCGCTGATTTCGCATCATCCTGTTCCGTATACGTGAAATTGATACCCTTTTCCGAGCTCTGCCTACTCAGATTCGCGAAACTGGCGAACTTCGTGAGAACATCGCCACCACCGCCGCCGCCAGTGTCCGCACCGCTGTCGTTCTCTGCGCTGGAATGTAAGATTTGCCGGAGAGCGACGTTATCCAGACTGCTGTTAGACGCCTGCCGTCGTAGCCTCGTCGGCGGCTCCTCGCCGCCGCTGTAACCGTTGTCCGCGATTATGTGCTGCACGCCGCTACCGTACACATCCTGGACGCTGGATCGCGCGGGCAACGTCGGCTCGGCGGTGCTGCGCTTGCCGGTGTGCGCGCCTAGCTCTTTATCCGGATTTCTACCAAAATTGTGTAAATTATCCTAGATAAAAGAAATCACTCGATCATACCGCTTGTCCGCTCGAGACAATCTCCTCCTGCGCCAAGTTTTTCTTCGCGCGGCGACGAATGAAATGACACACGTTCGCTCCGCGCGGCCACGTACCTGAGACCCGCCGAAATTTTCGATGGTCAACTGAGAATCGTCCGTGATGCTGTTCCGCCTGGACCGACGTCCGGCGTAGGAGCTCCGTCGTTGATCCTCCCAGTTGCTCGGCCGACCAGCGGCTTCAGTTATGCCCGCGGACTTCTCATCGGCTACGGAGCTCAACGTGGGAATGCCTTTGCCACGATGCACTACGAAACTCTCTTCACTACCTGCGCGCCTATAAGAGAAAGTAAACTTGACTTTTACTAATTGTGTATACAACAAATTAATTTCTACAAGTTCCAACTATATTTATAAATTTTATTAGCAAATTCTATAGTTTTTCAAGCGTATACTTTGCCTTAGAATGTACTTTGGAACATAACGCACCTATCATCGTACGGATGACTCTCGGCAGTTTGTTGCAAAGACTGCGATTTCTTCACAGTGCTGCTTGATGTCGACTTCGTAACTGGAAAGATAATTTAACGATGAATCGATCGCCTGTTTATACTTTTATTTAATTAGATGAGGAGACTTATTCATCACTCAAACTATATTCAAGAAGGAAAGATAAGATGCTCAACAGATAAGAAATTATCACTTTACGTTTACATTAAAAATAAAGCTTACGCAACAGATTATTTAAGGGCACAATGTGAAATTCCCATGTGAATTATTTTGTACTACCAGCAAAATGTACTCAATGTGAGAATATGCAACGACGGAGGTCGATGGAACGCGCGATAACGGCATGAGAATTTCAACTTGTGCAAATTCCAAGAATCAAAACGTTAACGGAAAAGCCTATGTCACACATTTTGAGACAGGAAATACCGTACAAAGATATATATCGAGTCACGCTACAAACTAATGTTTCTAAATCTCTAGTTATTGTCGTCGTCAGATAAATCTGAAAATGAACATAACGTGAAACAAACAGCACGGTACATGATAAATCATAAACCAAATGGCACCATAAACAATATGAATACAAACGTCGCAACGTAATCGTACTAACTAAACATGGAGTGGACCTTAATGAAACGACGACGAAGTTCTCATCTTTCTCGTTGACAGTGACTGGTAGCAGCGCACACGACTCAAAATCTCATGCAAAAGAAACGTAATGTGAAGCCAATGATCCAATGCAAGCGGCAGGCAGCCAATGATCGTGTCGCAAAAGTGCGATTCACATGCAGGTCTGTTCCCGGGGGAATATATATTATATATATTGTTTCTATGATTTCACACGATAGTAATCGGATGAAATGCAAACAATATGTGATTAGTAACAAGCAGTGCTCCTCACAATTCATAAATTTCACTAAGAGATTAGTTCAACGGGATCACGTGTTTTAATTTTTAATAAAACGCATATAAGAATTATCGGTAATCCGCAATGTCTTTCTCTTTTGCCAGAAAGAATTTTGCGTCAGAATTTTAGCGGCATAGTAGCTTAATTTAATAATACAGCTTTCAATAATACACTTTTTTTCAAAGCAATATAAAAAGTACAAATTTTCATTAAATGCACACTTTTATATCCATGTGATGAAACGATGTTGGTCATAATAAAAGATTGAAAGCTAAATACTGCTATTAAATTCTAGAATTTAATAGCATGATAGATCTTAATTAAGCTTGATATTAGCAACAGTCGTAGTCACAAATGTTACATTTTATTATACACGCTGTCTATAATTGGATAAGTGTGCGTCGCATTGAACATGGGTGACACCTACATACATGAATGATAACGCGAAAAGACGACCGTGAAGTCGTTGATCCCTTCGAGACACTCTAAAAAACGGCAATGTCAGTCTACGGAAACGCGACTCTCAAAAGGTAGAGACACCTAGTAGACATGAGATTGATTCTTTGTGTAACGTGTGGATACCTGTGAAACCTGGCGCGGATACGGAGAGGTTGCTTCTCAGATCAGGTATCGGAGCTATAGACTGTGGCAGGCTTCTCTTATGAGCTACGCCATGACTATTGCGCGGGCAGGCTGCACCCGTCGCCGCGCCGTATCACGTGGTTCAACCGGAAGTTGACGAAAGAAGAAGGCGAGGATAGCGTTGTCGTGTCAAGCGTCAAGAAGAGGTTACGCCATAGAAATATATGGAAATATTACAGTTGTAGATTAAGTGCTGCGTGTGGAGGTAGTAAGTTCGTAATTTGGCTGGTATATCAACATCTCTTTGCCCGTTGCAGCGGCGATCTCAATTGTTGCTCGCGTTCGCAAAAAGGCCAATTGGTATCGAATGGAAATAATACAATTAGTCGCTGCTCTCGGGGGGAGAATCCGGATCAAGAGGCTGGGATATCGAGTGTGTGTATTGACACTGATATAAAAAGCGTGATACCATTACAATTGCAGGCAACATTCCTCGTAATATCAATGATTTATTTATTTGAATTTCGCGATATATTGAATTACTTTAATTAATTTACAATTTAGAATAAAATTACACGCAATGCTCGACGTACGTACGTTGCCTGCAACAGTAGCGGAATTTCATGGAGAAAAGTATAATAAAATAAATAATAGAACGGGTATATAAAAGTCCAGTGTACAGCAGCCTCCACCAATCAACATTTATCCACCACCAATTTTCACGATCCCTCTCTCTTTCTCTTCCACCCTTTCTCTCCCTTTCGCTCCATCGTAGTAATAGCTCAAGTGCCATATATTGTCGCGTAGATCTGCTTCTAATAAACAACCTCATTCCAAGTCGGAAAACGTCTACGTACCATCTAGGTATTGCATCGCCCGCTCCTCGCCAGGATAGCGCACGCATTTCGCCGGATGAATCTCCAAGACGTTGTACATGTCAGCCAGAAAGACCACTAGGTTCTGCTTCATCGATCTAAAAATTATGACAAGGATAATCAAAAGGAAAGGAATAGCTGATAATTATCTTTTCCAAAAGTAACGCAATATATTAGAGAAAATTTGTAAAAATATTTGTCACATTCCCAACAATTCCGAATTAAATTAAACTAACGCACCCTCTCATGTACGTGACGTCCTCGGGCTGCATGTGGAAAATCGAGTAGGGCAGGCATTTGACGCAGAACGCGTGCACCAAGGAAAGATTGTGCAGCGCGTCCGCCACCGAGGGTCTCTTCGACACCCTAATCTCCATCCAGTTGAGCTCGCCGGGACAGTAGAAAGCGACAACGGCCGCCAAGCCGACACCGTCGCACAGAGACTGAAAGTCCTTGGCGGCGGGTAGCTCGGGCAGCCGCGTCTTGTCGCCGCCACCCTCCTCGCTCTGAATCTTGGCAATTAGCGCGTGCGACGCGTGATTGATCCAGAGCAGGAGACCCTTCTCGTGATCCGACGGCATGTCCACCTCGGCCTGGGGGTTAAACCGTCGTATCGCCGAGACCACCCGGTCCCCCGTCACCACCTCTTTCGCGTACAAGACCATCAGGCCTTCTATCACAGCCATATGCGCGGACTGTAACGAGATAAAAGCATTAATCGAGCATAGATTAAAATAGTTTCATGCTATCTATCGTAATAGGGTTTTCATATAATAGGATTTACATAGCTTCTGAAGATATCATGATAAATACCAATTATACTAATAGTAATATTCGAACTACTTCAGGTTGTTATTTCTCGATATTCAAAGATGTCCAAACGAGGAAACACAACTGTGTACATGTTACTTATGTATTGGTAAGCTTACCATCTTGAGTGGTGAATTTTGAATGAGGATCGTTTCGGTGAGCTGAGTATTGTTCTGCTCCGCGACGTAGACGCCTTTCCTGGCCAGGGCTTGCAGGATCCCGTAGTGATTCTGATTGTGATAGTTAGGATCCGAGTATATGTTGGCCAGCGCGAGGCAGTAGAGCTCCGCATTGGAAAGCGCGTGAACGATCTGCGGTTTCAGGTGCTCTTGTTCCTGTAAACGTCAAAATTTATCTCTAGAATAACAGGTAATCATATGGATTTAAATCCAAAATAATTATATTCATACGCTCGAATAATTGCGCGATTAATTAGAACTGGATAAATTATCCTTCTAAAACTCGAGATATTTTGAAAACTTTTAACAGTTCTAATAAGTTCTGATAAGTTTTTATCAACGAATATACAAAATATTTTGGCATTTTGTATACGCCTTTTTGCATATACCGTGAAAGAGCCGAAAGGATTTTCATTCTGTAAATTTTTCACCAATAATTTTGTGATTAGCATTTTGAACGATTAAAATTTAAGATAAAAAATTATATGGAAAAATTCTTCTGTCTAAAGAATCTAGCGCGGTGAAAGTGAGTGCCACAGATGATCGAGTTCGAAGGAAACGGAGGGGAAGAACGACCTTGTCTTCAGAGTGACGTTTTGTTCGTCTCTTTGCAACGACTTTATGGCTATGGTTGATCGTGCCAAAGGATGCGAGAGCTTCATTTCGAGTAGTATCAGAGTAGCAATCTAGTATCCGAGGTAGCCGAGAAGATCAGATACTTCGAATCCGCCATAAAGACTTCTACCAGGAGCGAAATCAGAAGGCGAATTGATGAAAAACGAAGAACGAAGAACGAAGAACGAAAAACGAAGAAGAAAGAACGAAGAATCAAGAACGGAGAACGAAAGACGAAGAATGAAGAACGAAGAACGAATAATGAAGTAAGTTGAAATATTACGTATTCTGCTTATTATTTATAACCATGTTGCTTATATCGTTATTCTGTATTTCTATTTTATGCATATATTTGTAATCGATATAAGATAAAATAATGTATATTCATATGTAAGAATTTATCTTAAGATACATAAATAATAGAATAAGACATAGATAATAGAATAAGGTAAATAGAAAAAAGTAGGTAAGTAATAGAAATAATAGAATTTTATTTTCTTCTTAAAGAAGGAAAATATTTTCTCTTCTAAAGCTTACTTGGTCAAAATTAAGTAAATTAATTTTTAAGATCAAACAACTCCGAAACTAGGTTAACATTTAAATAACATTTTGTAAAATATTATTTTCATAGAAAGTCTATCAGATTAAATGACTAACCGTAATTAATAGAGCAACGCTGAAGCGAGGAATGTTCGCTTCGTGCAGCCTTCGGAAGACTGCAATGTGGGCGAAATATCGAAAGGAGGATCTGTAAAAGTTTTTGCGCGAAGTTGCCGGGCAAACGATAAAAAAAATATGCGAAGAAGAGATAATTGAAAGATAGTAAGCGGCCAGGATTCCTGGCGTACTGTCCGTCTAATAAATATAATTATATTGTCGGTGCGCAAAGAAGCGAATGAGAAACAAATACGAGGCAAAAATATTGCCGGCGATCGTTAGTCATCTCTCTGTGCAAAAGGAGTTACAGTGCAGTTTATCTTAGTTTCCTTTCTAAGTCGTTTAATATTTATGATCCTTAAACTGTAGCTGTGTAAGTCCGCGTATACCCGAGTGCCTACTGCCTCGTCTTTATTTCATGAGAATATTTTAAGCTTCCTCATTTTACCAACACGCACGTTTCCGCAGAAAACGCTTTTATGATTACGAAGAGATTTAACTTGCAATAGTCTTCGCGTAAAGATCGCGTATCCTCACAAAGTACGGAAAATATTTTCAAAACTTTGGTTTTCAAAGAAAAGATGCTTCTTCTTCTCAAACATTACAAAAATACCTAATACCTTTCCTCAGGGCGAAAGCACGTGTAATCTCTTGCCAGACTAAACAGGAGAGAGAATACAAAAGAATATAAAAATATAGTTCTTGCATAATAATAGCTAACAAAAAGTGAAAAATTCCGCGTTCCAATATTCTGATTTTCGTATCTGTCAAAGAAACATATTTCTAATGGAAAGTATTTTGAAGTAATTCTCATACACCTGTGTTTCGCGAAAGAAAAAAGCATTTTTCACACAAGTCGTCCCGACATTTACTTTAAGAGGGTATTCAAGCCTCCCTTAAGTCGCATCGACCCGTATCTTCACAGAGCAGGTCCCAACGGAATCTCGACACGATTCGTTGAGAGATTAACACAACATGTTATCTTATCATTTGTCCATCGTAGACAGCGTGTGTTTTAAAAGCAATTACAAGTTGGCGGGAAATAATAGTTTGATTGTTAAAACAAACAGCTTGCATTCTATAAATCAGATTCTCTTTCAGGCTTACCCGAACACGTTTTACTTATATAAAGAGATATTACTGACAGACATTATCCTCGTGGGAGGGAGTACAAAGTTCAGTTCTTCGTGAAGTTTCACCGAACTTCAGCCGTGGAAGTCTCGGCTACATTTTCTCCGTAGGCCTCCGGAGTAAGTAAGCTATTGGCAACGTAATTTGTTACTCGACTTTCGTTCGTTCTCATCGGAGTTCGGCGCGATATTGTGTTCGCAAAAGCATTATTAGCATCTCTGGCTATATAGATATGTCGATACTTTTGCCTTTTACGACGGATCCGTTTTCTCCGTCGCGAAATAATGACGTGTGCTACAAAGCAGAGTTTTTCAGAACATCGAAGCCTGGGAAACCGACGACTTTTTGCGAGGGAAAAATTTATCGATATCGTCGCACGAAAGGAAGCCATCGTACGATCGCAATAGCAGTCGTAATGAAAATTAATGCGCGTAAAAGCCATAATAATAAAATGCGTCTGCGAGAGAATAGATTTTTTCCTCTATGTGGAAAAATCCACTTTTTCACAGCATTATTAAATATATGCATTTATTAAATATATATACTATAAGATTATTACAATTTCTCAATTGAAAATTCATTATTTCCAATTTGTAATGATATACCGCACGGACATAATGTGAAACTTTATTAATATTAATAAGGTATATCTGCGTGAAACTTTTGGAGGTCTGACACGCGAGACACGAATTCGTTAACAGATTATTAACCTTTGCTTACCTCATGGTCACGGTAATAGGGGTCGCGGAGTTTTTCTGGCACTCGATTGTTGTATGCCTTCGACAGAAGCCATTTTACGGAGGCACGTTGTTTGGCCTGAAACAAAAAAAGAAAGAATAGGAAATATAGAAGGAAATATATATTTAAAATATTGGTTTAATACTCGGATTTTAACGAACTCGATAGTTCAACTAATTTTCTAATTAACTTTTTGTTTCGTTATTCTCTTCAATAAGAATAGATTATAGATACATTTGTCGACAAAGTTAAAGAGCCACTTAGTTTTTAAAATGGAACATTTTAAAGAGAAAATTTTAAATTTTCAGAAAATCTTAAACAAACAATATTTTATTGATTTCATGCATAATTTTAATATTATTAAAATCTTTTTATCAGTCTTGCACAGTCTTGAAGCAGCACGGCGTCACTTGAAGAAGAAGCATCGTTGAGAAATAAGTTTGATGTGATTTTAAAGCAGTTTTTAGATTATTTTTTGCAAAGTCATATAAATTTACATTCCCTCATTTTTGCTATTGATTCGAAGTAGATCTAATTCTATTGCGGTGTGCATGTACATAAATTATAATTGGCGATCAGTTATCGATCACGACCGTGTCTTCGCACCCCATTCTCGCTTCCATTCGCACCCGTGCCTTTCACCCAGCAATAAGATAAGCCGCTTCACGATCCACTCGAGTTGGTTCTCGACATGCCGGCTTGTAGGCTGAAGAACTATACAGAGCGTCTTACCGAGTAATCCGATGCTTTTTTTTTTTAAATCGTTCTTTAGCAGAACTCCTATTGCGTAAATTCTGCATTTATTTAAAATATCAATTATTGGGAAGATTTCAGCTCAAGAGTATTAGTGAAATAAATTAGCAACGGAAAGCCCATTTCCGAGGTCGATACCTTCTTGGATAGCCCACTAGTCCCATAAATTCTCAGCGCTCTTTTATTAAAGGGATATTTTCGCTTTACAAGGATCTGCTTTCACGTATTATAATTTTCATAAAAGTTCGCAAAAACTAATTACATTCACTGAATAATAGGTTTCTTAATTTAAAGACCGTTATCGTTGAAAGTCCCACAATCCATCAATATTAAAAAAATCTTTGAGATATAATTCCTTGATATAGATTCTTAAATATGCATGTACATCTCTCATTATTCCTGCAGCTTGTATTAGGCTTGTTCAAAACATCTCTCTGTCTTCATTCCTCTAATATATACATACTCTTCCTCCTCTCTAATTACCAAAGATTTATGTTTCGCAAAAGTGAGCCTCTCTCCATTTAATTATTCGACAACAGATCGTTAGAGCAAGAAATTACTAGTGTCATACGCTAATAGGCCGAAGTCGAAGTTCTAAGTTCCTACCATTCGTATTTATTAGCATCCCGCGGAATGCATCGAGTTGCCGCGTTATTCCGCTTAGACACGAAGAAAAAAGTGTGCCGTACATATCATTGTGAAATCTAAGTTATTCTTATCTCCGTGTTTTCAGATTTTACATTGATTTGGTCGATCTCGCCGGTTCGAGGCTTAATTGCTATGTATCTCGCGTGTTTTGCTTCCCATAATATACGCTTGGATGAGAAGGAAAGCCAAAAATGGCACCATAATATATTCCCGACTTCTGCATGACTTTTAAAACTTTCACGTCGCGTCAGCTTCGAGTTTGAAATTTTACGCGAATCTTATCTTTCCCGCTTAAAATAAACCTTCAAATTACAATTTGCGATAAATTAAAAGTGTGCAAAAGAAATATTCGCTCTAAAATTCCCCGCCGGATGTTCATTTAATCGATGACTTCTGTCTCGTCGTGCAAGTTTCTCCAAGGAAAAGGAGAACGAAATTTTACGCGGAAACAAGTATCGAAAATAGAAGTCAAAGTCAACGCGGTCGTGTTACGGTTCGTGACGTGTCCCTCGCGAGCTCCTAAATTCCTCGTGGAGAACTCTCCTGGACGGGCGGCAACTTGGCACGCGAAATTGCACATCTAATCAATTTGTCGAGCCTGGCTCCGAACGGGAACGAAAAAGAGGAAGGAAGGGAGCGAAAGCTGGAGGGCTATAGGGAGGATGGGAGTGGCCGTCGTATACGAGGTCATATCGTGCCGTCTGTTATGAAGATTAAAGTGGCCCGGGGAAGTTTTCCGACGCTTCTGTAAAAACGCTCCGCTGCGGTAATCATTCACCGCGGCCAGATTGATAACGTCGACGACCGCGACGGTGAACGTTGGGGAGTCATTCGAGTTTTATTGTCGCAAAATTTGTTACCTGTGGTTTTTACTTGTTTCAATCCTCGTTCCCATAACAGACAATTTTTCAACATTAAAGAACGTAAACGTGTTTCTAATTCATTTTAACCCGCTTGACGGGATCTAGTAATAAATGAAAACAATTCTGGGATGACCTTTCTGGGATTAGAGAAAAGAGAAAGAAAAAAATAGGGAACAGGAAATAGCAGGAAAATAAAAGGATTCTTAAGAAACGATAATGAATAATGTAACTTGAAAGAGTTTGCAAATGTCAGCAAAAGATCTGTTCTTTATTTTTTAGTTATCGTAACATGTAACAGGATTATAGTTGCATAATTTTATATACAATTACTGAAACGCTCCGTTGTTGCGTTTATCTGAAAATAAATGTCACGGAAAGATAGCCGCACCGCACAGTAACAATATTTTCCACCGCAGGATAAACTGGATTGACTTTATCACCGATGTTCGCCAAGCGGGCTGCGACTGGCGACTGAATGACACGCTGCACCGATGGACTACTTCAATACAAAAAAAAGTGCCAGGTTACCGTACCGAGGCATCGATTATCGGTTGCTACCTGGATAACAATGTTATCTTAGCATTATTATCTACGGTCCACATAGGAGCGGTTTCGTTGCCATGTAATAGCCCCGCGGAAAATGTTTAACCATCAATCAATTTCCATGTGCAACGAGGCTGCGTTTCTGACGTCAGCCGCGCCGAAAAGACGCACCGACTTCGGAAAGTTTCGGAGCGGTGCTCCTCGAGCCGTGAAATTGAAATAAGGAAGAGATTTGCGATGATTTTATATGTAGTTAGAGCGAGATCGATGCGATCTACATAAGCATAAATGTGATTTCCACGGAACGTATCTAAATCTCGATGAAATAGATGGGTTCACTTTTACAAATACACAAATAAGAAAATATTTTAAAAATAAATGTAAAAAGCAAAATCATACACGAAAATGAAATAATATCTGGAAGAGCTGCTTCTTTAACATTTGTAGCCAATAGTGGCTCATTATTTTCAGTTGTTATCCTTTTACGTCGAGTCTTTGCTCAATACAAAGTACATTATGTTCGTTATGCAACAAATTAAAAAATATATATAATCCATCCTTCAAAGAAAAGAACAAGAAAAAGATTCCTTTTTATCTGCTAATTAAGCGAGACAAATCTGTAATTAAAATTCCTTGTCATTACTTATTTTATTGAACGATCACGTAAAATATTATTCAACGGTAGTCTTTAATTTTTGTTGCATAATCCTGTCGAGTACTTGACTGATTGATCGAACGGAATAATGACCCGTGTAATCCGTAGTAGATCAACACCGCGAATAGATTAATTCCGTTCTTTGCTTATATCTCCGCGATCGTTTGATCGTTCGATCAAATCGCAGTACATAATTACGTGCTATTACATGCTTTCCCTCTGGCATCATGAGCGTAAATTGCGAAGAGACAAAGAGACCAGGTCGAAATCGATCGTCGTGATCGGCAAGTCCTCTGGCAAAATCGTGATGACATTTCCGTTTATTTGCGTTGCATTTACTCCTTGACAAATGTTACGTGTGCAACGAATGTTGCATGTAATGCAAACATACGAGGTGTCTCACAGAACTATTTAAATGTAAATTCTCATCCATGTAGATTCATGTATATAATAAACATAAAATTTAATCTAAATTTTTTAAAAATTTTTCATGAGCCATATATATATATATATATATATATATCTCCTTTGTTATTTTCTAGCAAAATAAAAACACATTGAAATTCATTATTATTCATCATTATTAACAATATAAATTACGTGAAGATTAAAATTTCTTTATTTATTCGCTTCCCCGAAAAATTAACTCGCGAAAGGACTTCGTTTACAAATTCTCCGTGATTCAGAAACTATTAATATCTCGAGAGAGGTTTTCGTTAATAATAGGTTGGCCGAAAGGTCCTGAATGCTCGAAGTGCCGCCTCTTCGGGCCACCCCGTATACGCTTCGCGTATGTAAACTAGCACACGTGTCTGGCAGGAACCGACTCACCGAAGCAACGCACGCACGCACGTGCGCGTGCATGACGTTTACGTTCGTCTATAAAAAGAAGCCGTGTCATCGCTAACAACTGGTTGTGATGACACGACACGGAATACTGCACTACACAGGAGGTAGCGGATTCAGATTCGATCGATCCGATTAACCGTGGGGGGGAGGGGGAGGAGGACGATGGTCTCGGATCGGTGATCCACGACCATCAGCCGCGTCATCGATCTTTATTAGCCCGACCGAGATCCGTCGCCGGCACCCGATTGCAATTCAGATCGTAGTTCCGCGACGGAAAACGCGAGTAAGACAGACGCGAAGACGTCAGCTTTCATTTACGTAAATGACTTAAGTCCCGCGAGACGACTTCCCTTGCAAAGCTTCCCTGAGGTATTCAAATCACTGTAAACCGGAGAAAAACTGATGAAAGAATTATTAAAAAATAATTTTCAATTCAATTCTTATATTACAATGTTATATTTTCGTTGTGCATGCTATCCATGCAGTCCAACAATTCAGCGAAATTAAAAAATTTATATCTTCTCAGACCGCAAGATTTAATTTTCGACATAAATAAAATGGTAGCAATTAATTATCAATATTTGTCAAATAATACGTCACAATATGTAAATGTAAAAGCCATATATACACACATATACGAAATAAAAATAGGGTAATTATTTTTGGAAGAACAGTAGAGATACTGTTGATCGAGAAGATAATAATCGTCGTACGGAGATAATACACAGTCTAATAATCAGGCAGCAGGAAGTTTAAGCTTTGTTGGATAAGTATTTCAGTATGTATCCGCTCGTTAGCAAGTCGGTTCACTCTTGAATCATCTACCACGCTCGCAGCCTGCCTTTTTTGGATTAATTGCTTATACACGTGACGCGCAAATTAAACGTTAGCACAATTTGTAGACGATCCATAGACGTTCTGCAGAAAGTTTCTACGTAATATATACAAATATGTTCCAAAAATTAATAATAACATTTCAAACTTGGGAGTAAGATGAATCTTTTTTATCCAAATAACGTTTTCCATATCGAGTCACAGTCATGCAAATTGCATTAAACATTTTCGTTTCCAGATTGATGTATATAAATCACACAAACATTATTACGATATATCGAAAATACAATACTGACAGATTTTTCTCTTTCTCCAGCATATCGTAATAGATTTAAATTATGCAATGTATATCGAACATAAAAGTTTTATCGTCATATTTGTAATATCTGCGCGACTCGAATTAATGCAATCGAAGAAACACGATGTGAAATCCATGGTAACTGCAGTAGAAGTTCTTAATATGGATTTCGGCCATGGGCATTGCCCACGCGACCGACGTCGCGCAGCCAAGAAAAATACGCATCTCTCCGCAGTCGGACGTGAGAAATGTAAAGTAGGCGAATACAATCGCATGACAGATAAGAATCCGAGTAAAATACGAAATGGTAATCTATACGATATACCAAACTTCTGCGATACGTAACGACAAAGCTACTTGCCAAGTAAAAAATGTACAAAGTATAGTCTCTTTTTATAACAAGTTTATCACTCAACTTTCTAAATAAGAATGTTTCGCGAAAGAAAGATTTAATTCTATCGGAGTATCACAAACAAACAAGATAGAGCCTTTCCACAGCCTTTAAAACTATTTTTTAGACGCCAAATTCGCGCGTATTCTTTTAATTGCAACAATTTTTCTTTTAAGGCAACGAACGTTTCGAGGAAACCGAGTTTCCGTAAAAAAAAAAAAATTTCAGAGATTCAAAACAATTCATAAATTCTCCCATGTGGATTCCTCATCCTCGTTACTTTTGGAAATGGAAACGATCAGAGCGCGATTCAGAGCTCAAACGCCCGCGGCGACAAGCGTTAAAACCCCGATCGAACCCGCTCGGTCATCGTGCGTTCGCCGCTGCAGCCACCTGCAGCGGCCTTTCTTCCGATGTATTTCTCGGCTGCGTGTATCCCGCGGAATTTATCGGACTATTTGCGAGGCACGTGAACGCACACTTAGGCGCGGTTTAGGTCGGGCAATAAGGCCACTATCCGCGAAGCGAGCACGGTGAAAGACGACGGAGCCCGCGGCGGCGTCGCGTTTCGCGATTAGAACCAATGGCGTAACCGACGCTCACGCTGGAGAAAATCCCCATAGTAGGAAAAATTAATATAATACATAGATTGTAAAATGACAATTTTACAATCTACGTATATTTTATTGTTTTAATTTTAAACGATAAGTTTGACACGAGAAACATCGTTGAATGGGAAGATCGCTGAATTTTGATTCGCTGAAAATTAAAAACAATATTAACCGTCGTTGCGAAGTCATTAGCTGCTAATTAGAGCGAGTCTTGTCGCGAAGAAAATTGTCACAGATGTGACACTTTCCAAAGATTTTAATAAAAACAAGCTATCAATAGATATACCGTAATCGTGCGGACGTACGGAATGCGACGCGTACTAGTGTGCCGTATTCATTAGGGTCACTTTGCGAAAGAAGTTGCTGTGGCAATAGAAGAAAGTAAGCTCTTGCAAAGTGGATTTGCCTTCATATAAGACAACGTTCTATTTACAGATATCTCTCTTGTCGGTCAACACAAAATTAAGAAATGGTACATGTATCAATTTAAGACTCATCGTGAAAGCATCAGAAAAATATAAGAGGTTCTTAACGTAACCAAATCATCCATTACGACCTTACGCATAATCTACCAATTTTCGATTTGCAACTTTATTTTATATATGCTACGTTCTAAAAAATCTCTTTCTCAAATTTATCGAGAGTCAGGGAATCGGGAGTTTTAACGCATTCCGCGAGAAATATAAAGAAATTGTATTATTATATGAAAACGTCTGTAATGCGGAGTTTTTGTATTTGCACGAAGAAGTAATACGCGCTTTCTAGCTTGGAATGACTTCCACCCAGGTCGCCTGTAGCTATGAGTAGGTTTGCAAAAGTGGTAGGGTATAAGGTGGTGGTACCTAGGCAACTGGATGGACGGAGCTATTACGAGAGCCCACGGCACGGATCTCTCTCGGTCTCCATCTTTAGAGACCGCCTGTTCGAGGTGAGCATATGATCTCTTCGCGACTATCTCATCGGAGATTCCCTGAAGATACATCTCGAACTTCTTGCGTCGTCCAAAGCGGAGAAATGCCAAGGATTAAGGGAGAAATTACAATTGCGAAGTCAAAAGGCAGAACTTACTCTGATGTTCCTTTTTCTCATCATATTCGAATCATTTTTTTTAATTCTTTTACTCATATGGTTGGCTACACTTTCGATGCTTCTTTTTAAATTTTACAGTTTGAAAAAGATCGAATAAGATATCCAAAAATTATTTTGTGTAATTTAAAATAAAACAATTTAGTTCTTTAAAAAAAAGTTGATATTTTGATCATTTTCAAGTGCACTCCTTAAATTAATCAACTTTTTCGCTTGATTGCTTAGGTTTTCTTTTCCTCCAAGAGAACCCACGTAGAAATGTTAAAATGGCCCAACATTGAATAAAGAATTAAGAAGCTAGGGATAGCTCTCTATCTCGTTAGCCTCTCTTTTCTATCTATTCATGATTTATTTCCGACTTACATTGAGTCTGTCGGGAATACAGGGAACTCGAGACGTCTTTCGCTGGCGCATATAAATTCATTCAGAAAACGTCAGTCGAGTGGAACATTAAATAGAAATTGCAACTCGCATAAAATCAGATATTGTAAAATATGCTTCTGATTCTGCAAGATGCGATTTTAATGAAAAATAGATTAACATTAAAGTAAAGAAAAATTATTGACAAGAAGTTAATTTCATTTTTATATATACAACAACAGAATGTTCAAAATTAATTTCCTTTAATGTTAAAAAATTAAGTATTCTTAAAATACATATATTCATTGTAAATTGTAAATTATGTCGTGAATTTTAATATTTAGTTAAATTTTTAAAAAGAGTTATTTAAAAAAGAGAAAAGCATTCAGTAGCAAAAGACATAGAAATATACATTTATCGCTGTCACGTACAAACTTTATGACTTTAAATCCGATGGGGACACGGAGAAAAAGTCATCTGCGAAACACTGGCGTCGACCGATCTGACATCGAAACAAAAAAGGGATATCCGCGAATTGTTTGTATATTCTTTCAGGACTTTCGCATTTACGGATTTACCGGGAAACATTAGAAAGAAAGGCAAAGAAAGATACAGGATTGAACCACGACGCCGGATGCAGTGCTCCTTGCGAAGTGCTCGCCGGAATCAAACAAACCGTTTCCAACTTCCTGTCTGTTTCCAACAGCGACGTCTGCACTTTCTTTCGCGCGGAACTCCGAATCAAAGTAAATCTCGCGTTTGGTCTTAGGTCATTCGCAAAAAATGTGTAGAAAACGAGGAAAATCTACATTGAATTTATGATCACTTTTCCTCGAAACGAAAATTTAGATTGCTCGATTATGAGATTATTTAGTCAAAATTAAAATATGTTGCTGACTTTAGGAACTATTAAATTTTATTATCATAATAAATAATAAAATGTATGTTGACGCAACTTAATGAGGGAAAAGTTTTCGCATTTAACAGAACTCGTTTAAGTACATAAATAACACAATTAAGTTAAATCTGTTTTAATAACCATTCATTAAATCTCGTTCCAACAAATAAATTGGACCGCGATTTAATCTAAGCGTAGCACAAACTTGTATAAGTAGTTGAGTTTCAATATAGCTCTCCAAATATACGTAATCCATTTACGTCGTTGACTTTTAAGGAGAGTTTGCTTCGTGCTTATTACTATCTTGCACGAAATGCTCCCTGGATGATAACGGTTCACGTATGAAATTACACGTTTATTGTCGATTTAAGACCATATTTCGTATCCAAACGAGTTTATTGAATTGTATCTACCACATATAGAAATTTTATGAAATTGTTCTGGCTTCGTCAAGTTCGCACGTAATGCTGAATTGGGGAAGCGTTATCGATTTTTCGATATAGCGTCGTCGGGAATTCGTTCGGCCATGCCGTCTGCGTCTCACGAAGAATAGAGCAGATGCTGCTCGAAATAAAACACGTCATTGTGATACGGTATATGGCACCAAGCGACTTCAGACTCTTCATTTTTATGGACACAGAAAACAACGCTTATATGTATACACAACTGCGTATAAATAATTAAAATTATTTTATTCGCAATTGTGAATACGCTGCATGTCATATAACGCGTTGCAGATTTTTTAAATTATTATTTTCAACAATTACAAAATATATCATACAAATATATTTTTCAATAAATTGTGGTTCTTAGCCTCGATAGATAACTTTCACTAAAAAAAGCAATGAAAGCTGTTGTAACGATGTGTGATAAGACTTGAATAAGGCCCCGAAGCCGAATTCTTTTATCTAGATATTGGATATCGCGCTACGTGTCTATATTCGATTGAAAGAGGCGGTTACTCTTTGTCTGCCTTGACGCGATCTCTCAGCTCTCCTCGCATGCTGGGATGAATTATCGGCGGATCGAACGCCGTGAGAGCTCGGCGAGAAATCGAACGCGGCAAGACAATCGTGCGAAAGCTGATAACGCTAACCTCGGAGGAATGGAGGCTCGATCAGGAAGAAGTCGGAGAGTTTCTGGGATGGAAGACATTTTTAGATATGCGAGAATAATAACTCTTAAGAAGAACGATACCTCTCTAATCGGATCTAATTTATTTCGTAATGAGAAACGAGATAAACAATTTTACAACCAACATGTACAACTCGCTTAGCATGACTTGTGCAATTCTTGAATTAAATTCTCTAAATTGTATATCACATTGTTATGGTAATTAAGTGTAAACGATTTGCGAGGGACGCGCTTTCACTTCCTGAACTGCCATTAAGCAAGCCGTCGACTAGTCAATGGCACGATTCGATTGTTCATGCAGGTGCGATAACTTACTCTCGTGGCCTGACCCATTTCCACCTGCGTCTGTCTATTATGAAAACGTGATTCCGCATCGAGTAGTCCTAGCAACCGTGCCAATAAATTCCCACCGGGCGTATGCCCGCGCATAAATCGCTTCGCAGTTCAATCACGTTCGACAATATCACGCGATCCATTTTTTCGAAGCTAAATAATATTCTTACGGTAACATATTCAAAACAATTTATATTTATCTCGCAATTTTGAACAATCGTATCGTTTAGTCATACAATTTAATGACTCACAGATATTGTGTGTGTGTGTGTGTGTGTGTGTGTGAATTCGGAAAGGATTAAAATTCCAAGTATCTATCTTATCGGCGAATCTTATCGTGGTAATTTAAGTTCCGCGTGACAAAAATTATCGAAAGTTCGAACGAAACATTAATCTTCGCTTTCACTCGTCGTTTTACAAACGTCGAAACTTGTACTTATCGAGAAAATGTATTACTTCCGACAAATAAGAAATAAATGTGACAAACGATCGGAACAGGAAACCCAGTCGCATTCTAGCTCGCGGTAACAGCGGCAACCGACAGCTGGAGCAGGGTCGATGCTGGGAACGAAAAATGGAGTGTATGCGACAGCAGCTATAAACAACTGCGGAGGTCTACTACATTGATTCTCAAATTGCAAACACGAAAAAATGAGAGAATATTTTGTAAAATATAGAAGGTAACAATTGTCATCGTAAAAACGGTTATAAAATTTCGCGCAACGGATGCCGAATGTTAACTCCGTAATATACTTTTGTGCGTGCTAATCGAATTTTTGCGAATATTGGACTAAAGGAAAGTTTTTAAAATATTTGGAGAGATCGTCCGAATTAAAGAGCTACGCATCGAGGTCGCTCTTTTTTCTTCCCGCCCTCCACGTACCGCGCTACTCAACCGCATCGCGAATGTGTATACGTCCGTAGAAATCGCTCTGCAAATCGTCTAAATTGGTAGATTGATAGTTGGTGAAATTCTCTCTCGAAACCCTCCCGGGGCGGTCTTCTGGGAACGGTTACGTGGGCACGTAGATACGTGACATAGAGGTGCCTCGGTGAAACGTATGTACACACCGCTATGTACATACTTAAAGAATAACAACACTCAACGTCGTGATAAATGATCGAAGTTTAAACGGATCAAAGTCAACCATTTGTCAATCGGTGATGGCCGGGACGCGGCGTACATAATTCTCTTGGAACGGGGAAACCATCACGTGTTACGAGAATCAACGTCACATATCTCTGCGATATTGGAGCAGGTCAGCTTACATGCGTTAGCCAGTGCGCGACGCAGCATCGCGACCTACGTCCGTGCATCGATCCGTCGCAGTGACGTGTGCGTATCCCTGACGTTATTGCGTAATAATGTTACTTAAGATTAATTTTCATTATACCGACCCGATTTTGCGGGCTATTACGCGGGACTCTTGCGCGATTTAACGCAATACCGCGACATTTTCGGTGTGCCTAAGCCGAGAATCAACAAACTAAGTCCCGTCGCCTATTTTTCTACAGCCCACATATATATTACATTTTTAATTTTGTCGATAAAAAATTCATGAAAATTTATCTCTCTTGTTGTACAAGTACCTTTCTTGGCCCACAAAGCCTGAAATATTTATCTAGCTCTTTACACAAGAAAAGGTTGACGACCTCTGATTTAAGCGAAAAATTCCAACAGATTGTCAGTCTCTTTCGCTCACGGGAATGACGTTTCAATTCGATTTATTCGTACATGTTCGATAACTGCAAGCAGCGCACTTGTAACTCTGAATCATTCAGTATTTGCACGCAAATGTATCCTTGACTTTTTCACGAGAGGGGAAATTGATTTTGTAACATTCGCGATAAAATTATTCAGGGGAGACGCGCGAGTCGAATTTTAATCGCAAGTCGAGAGGTGGATCGACGGACGTCGAGGCTCTTCTTACAAACGAGCTCCGACTCGAAGAACGTCGGTGAAACGCGGTTCGTAATTTGCATACGGGTCTCACATTGCTGCCGAAACCGATATCTGAATGAGTACCAAAAAACTGTCCTGCGAATCACGTTAGCGCTCCTTTTACGTATAGCGTGTACAAACGTGTTACCGAGGAGAAAGAAAAATAACAGTGCGGGTAGGGAAAGAGAGAGAGAGCATGGCTGTTGAATATTAATTATTCTCGACATTGTGGGACTTGTCCGATGTAATCGACGACGACAGCAAACAGGCTGAAACATCGTCGCGAGGGATCGTTCGATTGTGCCGCGTAACGCGATTTAGCTTGCATTGTCTTGCCGGCGTGTAACAAGATTCGATGTCTGTAATGTCGGAAATGTTGAGAGGAGGCCCTTCATGTAAATCCGAGGGAGAAAAGTCATTACGTCATTAATGGCCTCAAGATACACACGATTAAAAATGAATCTACTCGTAAAATATGTAGTTATAGATAAGAAAGACTTATTGTTAGCCTCACTTCGTTCTCAAGCTTAGTAATCGACATTTAATATTGAAGAAGAAGAGAGAGAAAATTATATAATAATAATAATAATTTATTAACTTCAGCTTACATCGCCAAGAAGTATACACGACAACAATCATGAAAAATAATCGCTTTGAAATTGTTTTGAAATTTTTTCACAAGGACTTCTGCTTCGGATTTAAATGTGGGCTTGCGCGATGAAGCGGAATAGGTGCGACGGTATGCCCCCATTTTCGATCTCACCAAATTTGGGATCAGCGAGATCTACACATACACATATACCCACATAACGGCGCGACGAGCGAGCTCTTACCGAAAACAGCCGCGGTATCCAGATCATTCAGATCGCGGGGCCTTATCTCGCACGAGGATACATCCGGCATTACTCCCGCGTGGCCATTATCTCCTCACAACACCCGGACCCTTTACCCGCTCCGTTTCTCTTCCCGGAGCCGAAACGCCGCGAGGAAAGACCGCGGAAGGACTGTCCGTCGGTGCTTCGCGCGGTGCTTGAAGGAGGCAAAGGAAAGAAACCTCGCACTGTTTCGTATGTGGATCGCGGTCCACGCGCCGATGGCCACGCTAACCGCCTTCGGGCTCGACCGGCGTGCAACGTGCGGTCGTCGAGCGCCGACGTTGCACAACCCGAGGAAACGTGCTCGAGGCGAACGGCCGGCCGGTGCATCGATACCCCGATACTGGAATGCGCTTTTTGTAGTCGCGAGCGATCGGTGGCCAAGGACGGATTACGGTACATTCTATATACTCCAGATTAATGATACCAGAAACGGATTATCGAGACAAAACTGAAGAATCCAAGTATAGGTAATACAAGAATGTATTTTAAAAAATTATGTGTAAAAAAGAAATTTTTTATCTGGAATGAATTTTGTCGATATCAGGGCGTTGTCTGAAAATTTATAGAACTGTTAAACAGCGTATTGTTATATTATTCAACACCCGACCTCGGTGTGTATATACGCGAGACGAAAGAGGGCCATCAATTTAGATATGCCGGGCAGACGAGTGACTCATTTCTTTTTTCACTCGGCAACGAATTACCGCATCGCGATATCGCGGGCTCTAGGCTGCGTGTACGGTTGCTATCCCGCTTGGGTTAACTGTACCGCGACGTACTTATATAATCATCATTTTCGTCCGTAATTAACGCAGCAAATTACGATGGACTTCGTTAAACGTGCGCGCGCGGGCGCGCGTTGCATTAAAAATTTCCAGCTGATGATTTCCGCGCATCGACAGTCCGTTTTTCTTCGCCTCGGCCTCTGGCTTCGCCGAGGAGGAGAAAAATCACGACGCGATCGAGTTTACGGGCGATCGTGCGCCTCGCTCGCGCGCGTCGTTAATCGTCGGATACCGATCGGCCTGAATTCCCGCGATGGCCTATTTGGCCGTGTAAGGCCGACTTAGCGCGCGCGGGGAAGTTACCGTTTCGACCGATCCGTTCCCCCCGACGCGGAAAAGGCGGGCTTCGGAGTCGCCACGGTCACGATCATTCTATCAGGACTGCTGTACAGTTTTTACCTCGCCTCATGGCGGGCCCCGTCGATTTCATGCGTGGAAGTAATCAACGAGCAATACGTAATTAACGATTATTACGTAACTGCATTCGTATTACGTAACCGTTCGTTCATCGACAGTCCGCGCTATGAGAGTGTCTTGCGACTATAAATACATTGGGAGCGAAAACCAATGCGAAAAGTGGCCCGGGGTCAGATCGGCGACAAAACTTTGTTAATTTGACCAACTCTCCGATTGTTAACGTAATATTATCTCACCAGTTCGAGGAAAATTAGTTGTCATTATCACGAGTATTACTAATGAAGAATACAAAATTAAAATCGTGGTAATATTAGATTTAATATTTTTCGTTTAATTGGAAGATTCAATTCTCCTTTCGCTTTTTAAAAACAAATTATTGTGGACGTGTGCGACTCTGTCGACGCTTAAGACATTATCTCGAAAGTAAGTTTCAATTTTATGCGTGACGCACCTGCACGAATCTATTAACGAACAGCGACAGCAAGGAGCCTGCCTCTCGTCGTAAAAGTAGCCGTATAGCATTTGATTCATGCGGCTAATTACGGACGAGCGTGGTAATTCTCATGAGAAACGCCTACGTCGCGCCGCAATAAGTATAGAAGTCATTCCCGAGCCGTCGTGGATATCGCCGACGATAAACTCGTGCAACGATCGCGGCTGCGAGAGCGCATCTCACGTCCCACACGTCGTGACTCGTTAAAGCCACTTTACGTTTAGGCGCGAGGTATCTCTCGCGCCCGACGTTGCTAAATGTGAAAGTGATTATTCACGCCGATCGATATACTCCCCGATCGCACAAACGAAGACGTATCGATTCCGGTACAAGCCCTCGCTCGAATTATTTCTCGTTGCAATCGAGGAAGACGATTTAGATTGTGAATGTAAATCGGTACGAGCTCGTATTCCGCATAGCTGCGATGTACAAATACGTTCGTGCGATGAAGATAATGCATCGGGATTTTAATTGCACGTCTACGAAAGACACGCGACTTCCGATACGCTCCATATATGCAACTCGAAATGGAAGTTCTATGTGGATACCTATTAAACGAAGGGCATACGCCTATCGTAATATTTTAACAGGAAAGGCGAGGCGAGATAAAAAGCGTATCGATACAAAGAAATCATAATTTAATAGATCCTTTGACTAGCTTATAATCGAGCTTGGAAAATCGAGAAACTGTACACCTATCATAAAATATTTATTAATTATTGTTCTATCTTTGCAAACGTCTGTCGATGTCATAAAACATTACATTCCGTAACTACATTTTATTGAGAACTAATAATTTATAGCGACCAACAACCAGCTGGATAATTAAATTTGTCGATCGAGAATCAGATAAACGATATTCATTGATCCGAATAAATGTGATTTGAAAGTAATTCCGAGTAAACGATGGGTTATGTATTAGGGCGATGACGAGATACAGGACAGACGTGCAGCAAAATTGCCTCGATGTCACTCGTAAAGAGAACGGGAGCTAGGCGTGTGCTCTCTCCAACTTTGTAACGAGGTCGCCGGGAATACAGAGCGTCACCGAGTGAAACCTAAATCTAACCAATTCTGTAATGCAATGACAAACTGAGCGACAAAATAAGTTACTCTGAATGCGGCTTGAATCAATTTAAGAAAGCGGCATTCATAATTTTGCGGAGGTAATTAGCATCGTAAATGCATATTTTTGAGATAATAATTTATTTCCAAATATTGCACACACTCTATGTGACATGTACCAATTATAATAAATATTTAAATGCTTATAGGACCATCAGAAACAGGGTTACTACTCGGCGCAAGTGCGTGCATTTGTACGTCCATAAATCGTCGTGACCTTTGAAATTGCAGTCATAAAGATCAGGTGGAATAACTTTCTAAATCCGGCGATAAACCGTGTAAAACACAATCGGTATCTAATCGCAGTGACGTGTTCCTCGCGATCGATAAGAAGACGAGTCGGATTCCTCCTGCATGACACTCGAAACCAAGGGAGAAACGAGACGAATCGCGATAATTACAACGCTACCTTTAATGATAAAGCTCGCGGATGGTTCTCAGCAATCGCGCGACCGAGGACCTATCTCGCGGTTAAATTGATAAGACCGGTGCTGCGTTACCGTCTTCAGTGGCGCCTAGACGACGTGACGCGTATAAGGCTCGATCGTTTGATAAGCGTAAAATGCGTTAATAGAGATTCCAGCCGAAACGTGCAGTTCCGCGAAGTGAGCATACCGGCTAAATTGGAGATAATGAAATGTTAAGCCCGAAGGCAATGCTGTACACTTGTGCCCCGCCGTTCGTTTATCGTGGAATCATCGATTCGTAACACCGAGCTCGATTCGAATCTCGCATACATAATCTCGATATGTATTTGTAGCTACGAAGCAAATTATTCACGATATAAAGATTACTTAGTTCACTCACGATTTCTTTACTTCGACTTTTATTACGGAAGTCCGCATTAAATCCGCAAGAATACGTTTCACCTTCGGTATTTATCTCTGATCATTTTTAAAACTTGATCTAACTGTGCGAAGAAAGAGCAAATTGATGTTGAATTTCCCGGATCTCGATTTCCTTCGAATTTTAACGCGCCACGCTCAAATTGCGATGCCGGATGGAGAATGTTTTCGAGGAATCGTTAATGGGAGGCCCGTTAACGAGAACCTCGTTCGGAACGATCGACTTCCCGCGAAGTCGCGTGTGTGCACCTGCGTTTCACGTCCGATTAACGTGTACGATCTGTAAACATGTGCGACTTTCTACTTTCCTCCGCCGGCAGGATCGAACGACCGGCATACATCCACGATTTCGCGGTATGGACGTCGCGTTGCGGCGCATTCACGGTGCAACGATACAATGCCGAAGTGAGGAACAAGGCGGTTCGTTGAGCCGCGCAAATCCTTCCTTTTGCGCCAATTAATCCTTTCAATCTGTTCAGGAAGACGTTCAAATTCGGACACAATCAAACAATATCAATCAAAACATTCCCTTTGTCCGACAGCGACACGCGGAGCGCGATGCACGTGAAAACTCACGTCAAAAATTCCACTTTGTCAAGTGTAGTAAATAATAAAAACTAACAGTGATTTAATAACTTTCAGGATTTTATGTAGGAAGTGAAAAATCTGGATGACGACATTCTTCAGAGCCGCGTGAAGAAGAATATGAAGGCAAATTTAAAACTCGAGACTCTTCGACAGAAAACTTCAAACGTTTTATCGCCGTGAGGAGAAAGGATTAAAGGTGCTACTCGACGGGCGATTCCGGAAGGAAGACCAGGTGGAAGGAGAGGGAGAACTGCGAGGGAAGCGAGCGCGCGACCGGAAACCCCAGCCGATCTTATCTACGATTCTCATTCATCTGTTTCTTTGTTGGAGGCAATGATCGTTTTGAAGCGAGGACCGTCTGAGCATGTCCACTTCTTCGTTAATTGCGGAGGGTTTAACGACCCGAGAGCTACGGGCTACGTCGCGATTTCAAAGCAATAACACCGAAGTGTCGCCTTTTACAATTTCTTCCTTTCTGTACAAAAAAATTACGGCTTAAAAATCGGCTCCCCTTGATATTTTTCATGATCAATCGATAAATCATTGCCATGAGATCCGCTGGTAATTAACTGTAGATCTCTATTCCGCTGAAGCTTTATTTGAAATGTTAATTCTCTTGAATTCTCGACGTTAAATAACGTTTTACTTAACCCTTTGACTTTAATTATCGCTATTACGTGTGATTTATAGAACACCTATAATTTGACCTATTCTCGAGATGCGACGAATTTGTACCTCTCTCTATTTCAAGAGTCGCTTTACTATCATTACAGAAATATTCTGGCAGGTGCAAAGTTTGTCGCACCCTCTCCCGAATAACAGCCAATTTATTTCTCTGTCTCAAGAATATCACTTTACTAACGTTGCACAGATATGCCTGGATACCCCGTATATATATTTTTTGCTCCTCCTTCGCGAAATATGATACTGCAACAGAATTGTTTCTCTTTCACTCTCTCTCGTCTGTCTTTCATCCTACTCTCAACGACGTCCAACAAATATTCTCGTCGATGAGTCAATGACCTGAATTACCGCTCGGCGAAATGAAACTGCAGTTCTTCCCGTCCGTGCGTGCATGAGTGAATGCATGCGTGCATGCGTATGTATGTACGTACGTGCGTGCGTGCACGTTTACGATAAACGGCATGTACGCCTTGCGCATATCATTATACACACGCCGCATATGTTTCTACATATTGTGCACCATAAAGATTTTTGTTACGCCCAGCGCACGACTTCCTCTCCTCACGGGATGATATAATTAATGCCCATCCAGCCGCGCATTCGCTCGCTCCCGCTCGACGATGATAACGCAGATCGCGAAAATTATCCCGGTCCTTTGTCGCGGATATGTTCGTTGTGCATCGGTAAAGGTATACGCGCACGGTATTTTTTTCGCGATTAATTCACGGGTCGATGGATGATCGAGGAGCCGGAAGGGGCGGGAGAGAGAAGGGCGCTTTACCGCCATTCACTTCGCGGTAAAGCCTCCGTGTCGTTTTGTGCGCTATATTTACGCTTCAAAGAGCCGGTCCCGGCAGCCGTCTCGCCGACGACTACTCGCGCATAATTGTAGACTTCGCGTTTCCACGCGACGTGTGGTATATTTGAGGTCCGTTTGGGCTTCCGCGCTGTCCGCGACAGCGACCGCCGCGTATTGGCGAGTACTTCGATCACCCATTAATCCTTCGGCCAACGAATTCCAATATGTGTGGTGTGCCTCAAAGAGAACGCAGATAATAATTCAAATAGAGATTCGTGAAAGTGATTGACAAATTTTTAATCAATTAACTAAAACAATTACTCGCTCAGCTTTCGACTTGTAAGCAAATAAGTTTCTAAGCTGCAATAAATTAACGAGACCTTATTTCTTAAATTAGATGCTTAAAAGGAAATATTTTTTTTTACATTTTTAATTCTAGATTAACAAAATATATTTATTGTAGCAAAAAGAAACGTTTACAATGTAGAGACGAAGTTAAACAAATGACATTAAAATCAGAGGTTCTTGCGACTGTAATAATTGTCGATCTTAATGAAGAAAGGTGAAATCGCGACTACCTAAAATAAATTGGTTATTATATGCTGCACGTGAAGAGCATCGCTGTTATAATAATCGGCGGATTTCACAAACGAATTAGACACACTTACAATTTCGCAAATTAAGCCCGGTTCTTCGTGATTTATGTGAGATCTCTGCCACTTTCGCGCTCGCAGCATTCATAGCTACCCCTCGTAAACTAATTACGGCGCAGTGGCCGAAATGTGCCGAGTCATTCAACAACCGATTAATCTACAATGCGCCTCTAATCAATCTCGCGGCACGGCAACGTTAATTAACTCTCGCAAAAATGCACGGCAACGAATGTTGCGTGCATTCGCGAATGCAAAATGCACATGCAATTATGACGTTATACAAGTTTTGACCGAATACAGTATTTTAAATCATTATCACGCCTACGGTAAATATCTTCTCGAGGAAAGCCAAGTAAAAAAAATAAATAATGCGTTGCTGGAACATCTGTATCGATATTTAATGCTTCGCTCTTTCTCTCTTTTTCCCTTCTTTCTTGTAATACATACTTTAGACATTGTTTAAATATAGACACAACGGGCAGGCACGCGTCTTGAAAATTTTCTGAATGGTAGCTCACTCAATAACGACGTTAGTCACGGCGCACCTTGTACTTCCGTCGTCGCGGTGCACCTATTTACATTTGCATCACGTTTTCCGCCGAGTTCGCCTTCCTGCTGCAGCGCAGCTGCATTATGCCCCGTGTAATCGAGCACCGGATTAATTATTTCCATCAGGATGAATTAAGCAAACGCATAAAAGTTAAATATACATTTGCAGTTTATAAATTTAAATACATGTCTCATATTTATTGTCCGCGACATGAACATGCATATACGAAACAGAATAAATTTCTCTACGTCGCATTGCGGACTATATTTGACACAATTCGAGTAAATTTAAGGTGAAGAGTGCGGAGAAAGTATCGCGGATGCATTTCGCGCGAGACAATGGTGCGGTCAACGTTGTAACCTCGCGCCGTCCTTTAAAGTAGATATGCAAATGCAGTGACACCGCTTGGGATTACTCCGCCACGGACGGTGATAAGCATGTGTGCAAACACCGCGACACTAAGGGGTAGATAGAGGCGGGTCGGTCGATCTCAGTTTCGGGTTATGCTTTTTCTAGATAAGACAAGAGCGAAGAGAGAGATAAGATTACCTCGCGGTTGAGCAACTTCCGAAACTATAGGCTTCTCGTTCGTCACGCGTACGTGCGTTGAAACGCGTCGATATAAAAAAAAGTGATTATCCGATATACTACAGAAACCGTCAATCGCACGAGAAAAAATAATCTCTCCGCGTCACACACCTAAATTTAAACGCGAGTACGTACACGTACAGAGGTAGATGTTACCATAATATTATTCGATGGCAGAAAGAGCGGATCGCTCGGAAAATAATCTATAGACGCCCCCTCAGAAAATTTACCCGTCCCCCCAAGGATAAAAAAAAACGCATGTTGAGTCGAACGCAAACCGGTGTTGTACACCCACACGCACCCACGCGCGTACAAGAATGCGCGTTGTGTACAGGTAGAAACCAAAGGTAGAAATTAAACATCCGGAGCTCGCGTTGCAGTCGGACGATAAAACCGCAGGATAAACAGGCGCGCCGCTTTAAGCTCACTTCAGAAAGACGTATGCAATTCACGACAGAATTGTGGACAAAATTCTGTAAATTTCATTATGTCGCGTAGAAATTGCGAATTAAAAATTGTAACATTGCAGCGTGCTTTATTTCTTCAAATGAACAAAAAGCGCGTACTAAGACACGCGTACATTGAACTGACCTAAAAAGATTCTTATATGCGGAATTACGCGATTCGTCATGTCGAGGTAAAAATCGTCCCGTGCCATTTAGCAATGCGCGAAGAATCGATTTCTTTCTGTCAGAAGTTTCCGGTTGGATATTAGAAGGGAGTGCACTCGATTAGTAAAACACAATAAACTGAAGTGCAGTCGATGATACGAGTAATTCGAAAAATGGTATCAACTGTAATCTTTCACGGTGACAGATGTAATACTGACGAAGAGCATAGTGGAAAGCCCGAGTGACTCTTGATGAATTACAATTACAGCTTGTAGTATAGTTCGATTTCGAATTGTAATGCAATTTTGCGCATTGTAGCATGAGTGTACTTACAAATGTAACATAATAACATTAAATTGATTACATTAGAATAACTTTGACAGAAATCAAAAGATCATTAATCTTCTTTACTATAGATAATCTTAATCCAGTACTGACTGCATTGACAATTGTAATCATTTTAACGGTTTCCGCATGCTCAAGTGCCTTAACGGGCATGATGTACTCGAAACGATTTAACGGCTTGGCGAATTACTAATTAGTTTTCGAGCAAAGTGCTGTCGAGCCGTGTGCTAACGTGTTTTGAAGTGGCAAAGTCGAATTCGAAGAAAATGCAAGTAAGCGACTTGAGTGAAGTTAAAAGTTTCAAGGAGCCAACGAAAGGAGGTGCCGAAAAGAGAGGCCCTTCATATAACGATGGAAATCGGGCTCGATTTGTTCTTTTTCTTTCTTTCACCGTGCACTTTCTCCCTTTGATCCGTCGACTCGAAACTTTACATTCGTTGCGGGTGCATGGAACACATTCGTTCGACACGTCGCCGGTTTTTCGTGAATAACAATCACGCAACGGCACCGCTACCAAATACGGAGTCGTTCACTTTTCACGTTTCGGTCCGCCCACGAAAGTCATAATAAAGCCGACAGAAGATGAGAAGAAAAAGGCAGCTTTCCATCGTTAATGTGATAAAACTTTGTAAAGATTTTTAATTTCTCAGTATTTTTATTTTATTAATATTAAAGTTAATACATTTCTATTTTACTAGTCGTATAGAATATACATATAAAAAATGTAGATGTATTTTAAGCTGAGAACGTTTAAGAGAGGAGAACGTTCGCACGATTTTCCGTGATAATTTTTGCGCCAAGTTTTAAGTGAAATTCTTAAGCTGCAGTATGACGTCGAAGTGAAATTACAAAGTTCGTCTCCTAAGACGGCTTTTGACGCATCGAAATTAGTTTCGCCAATAGGAGCTCTGGTACGCTTTGAACTCGACAAGCTATATCGATGATATTCGCAGTGTAATTCCGAGTGACGAGCATTTATTAAACAAGTGCATTTGAAAGGAATGCTCCACTTACGTATATTACATAAAACTCGCGTATGACATCACACTTCCTTTCGTCATATCGCGTTATCTAAAAACCCTAATAAGTACATGAAAATTCCATGGAATTAAATAAAATTGTCTTGAAAGTAACCAAAGATGTCCTGATTCTTGACATTGCCAAATTTAGAAGAATTCGCGCAGCAAAGGGGATATTGTTTTACATTACAACTTACGTAAGCGTGAAACGGTTTCACAGACCGATTTACCGGAACATTGCACGTGCGATTTCAAACGCGAATTACTGAGTGGGCAGTCGAGTGCCATTCTATAACGGCCTACGCGATTTCGACAATCCACGACCGACGCGAATCGAAAGTGCAAATCGAAGGGAAGGCTACGAGATACATGGACGATATCAACTTTACTCGATCGATAGGCCCAACTCCTATATATTTAAAAAAAAGAAAAGGAAACAAACAAATCGTTTGGCTACCAAGGCTGCGGGTCCATTTGATGCTACAAATGCTTCGAAGCGTTCTTTGTCTTCTTCTTTCTTCATTGAAAGAAAAAAAAAGAATGCTTAGGTATATCGTATAAATCGCTTGCGATAAATATATATATTCCGACGAGGCGTAATATGTCTCACTCGCGAGTTATACTCTAGAAAGATTCCATGTAATGGCGTATCGCCGCGAAGAATCGACTGGACGCGTAGTTGTAAGATCTCCGGCGGGCGCGTTCCGCATACGCGATCGACCTATTAATTAGTTGTGCAACGGAGTCGACAACACTTCCAGCGCAGCGAGAAGCCGACGGAGCGTGTCGCAAATTGCGATCCACGGAAGCCCGCGTTAGTATAAGAAGCCTTCTTCCGCGATTCAATCGGAAAAGTAGAAGAGGCGATACGCGATATTAAAAGAGCGACGCTCTATCCTTGGCGCCGCTAATTCCGCGTTGTTTTCCTATAATAAAGATTCTCAATCGCCTTAACTTTGACGCGAAGAGGCTCGACATCGAAATGGTATCGCGAGATCGAAAGTATACGCCGCGAATTCCGGGCGACGCGCGTTTTTCTTCTCCGTCGCTGTTCACCGCCCGTGACGATCACTCGATTAGCGTTCGGGAGTGAAATCTTGTCCTTGGCACTATTGTCCTTCGTCACGCCGAGAGCGTGTATGAAATAACCGCGGATTATTGCCGTTTCGCGCCTTAATTCGCGCGAGCTTATGATATGTCTCGGCGCACGTGCTCCCGCACGCAAAACCGCAGGTAAAGCATTGCGTGTCCGAGAAACAGCATCCAATAAGTTCGAACCACAAGCTTAGAAAAAAAAATTATACGACAACGTTGCGAAACTTTCGTACAAGGAGCTTCATATTTTTAGCCGCTTCCACAAAGTTTCTCGCTTCCAAAAATTATATCATTTTTTAATTTAAACCATAAAAAATTTAGAAAAAAAATTATACGATGGTACGATGTTCCGAAACTTTCCTATGGAAAAACTTCATATTTCTATAGCTGCTTCTACAAAGATAATTTCTCGCTTTCAAAACTTTTCTACGAACCTCCATATTTCTAGCATGCTTTCACAAAGATAGTTTCTCGCCTTCAAAAATTCTATACAGGTAAAACTCTTGAATAACACGATTAATTAGTTCCATATTATTGAAAACCGTGCAATTCAAGACTCTATAATAAATTGGGTACTTGATTTCGAGAGATTATTAAAAAAAACTTTTAAAACATAACAAGTTCTACGTATCTATGCATCTACGTATGTGTATTTCTGTCATTGAGTGACTCCAACTTCGTGCAACTCAAGTACCGTGTTATTATTCAAAGGTAGTCACAATTTTTTACCATGCTATTCGAGGCTCCGCGCAAGTCAAGTACCATATATTATTCGAGGGTTACCTGTAATTCTTTACGTAGCGTATATGCATATATTCATTCCATTAGTTAGGTCAAAAGGAATGCTTTTCGTGCGGACAATATAAATCGGGAGAAGTGGAATGATATTCCGAATACCGATTGCGCGGCACAATGTAGCGCGACTTACGAAGACCGACTTACGTAAATCGTGGTGACGGTCGCGTTTCTAACCATATCCCTGACGTCGTCCATCTCCCGTATGGACGTCGCTGGCGTGGGCGCCAGCATCACCTCACTCGCCATCCTTGCCTTTTCTCGACAATGCCTCTCCTCGTAAAACTCTCCTCCCGCGTCTCTCCGTATGCGTGCCTCAGGTTGAATCCGAATTGCAGGGATATTCAATGCATCGCACCTCCTCAGATTTTTGCCGATGAGAATTTTTCTGATCTATTCCTCATCGAGGAATAGAGATTTAATCCGATAGTAAAAAAAAAAACGCACCGTGTAAACAATTCACTAGTCATTTCGACTCATCCACGGTCTCACAATCAGTATCATCTCGGAATTATCTCCCGACTGAATTTCGTCGTGACTCCGTAATACAGTCTTGCAAGTTATTAATCTCCGTGGTGTCTCCTCTCGCGAAACTTCGGCATGCGCGGCATTCGCTTCCGGGAAAGCGTCCGACAGAGCCGCGGCGAATGAATTTAATTTCGGCGACCGACTTCGCGGAGCGACATTATTAGTAACATAATAATATTCGCTCGTCGTCGTCGACTCCGCTTTCCCCCTTTTCTCCGCTATTTCTCTTTTTTCTAGTTAATAATTAATATTAACGCAGGACGCGAAGCAACGTTCAGCAACGATCGTACGACAACTGCAGCTGCATCGGGAATGCATCGCTCCCTTCTTCCTGATAATTTTCTTGTGGCGCGAGTCCAACATCTGTCTTCGATCGACGATGGAATCCCCGACACCTTCGTGGGGGGGGAGCGGTCGTTTTGTTTTCACACACACAATCCGGTCGGTCCTTTGGAGCGTCATGAAGAAGTTATAGCGCCAATTGCAGCGGACGCTCTATGACTTGCACAATACCGCGGCTGTAGGCTATAGATCCCAAGAATGGAGATAACGAGGCGAGAATCGCGATCGATACGCACTTCCGAGATGACGAGTCACTCCGCGAATGTACACGATTGTTCGCGTGAGAAAGAAATCCTTGAGACACGCAATTGCATTCCGGATCCGCCGAGTGCATTATAAACAGTTTGCGTTTTCCACACGCAAAATTCTCGATTGCCGTATATTCGCACTTTCCTTCCAGTAAAATCTGTCTTTCCTCGTCAGCTCTTGAGAGTCTCCACTAAAATACACTTTTGACGGCTCATATTGCCGCAAAAGCAACTTTTCCTTCGCGAATAACTTAATTTTCTTCGTCGGTCGACGTCATCATCGATCACGACGGCACGCGTCTCGCCGGAGAACCAATTCGGACTGCGGCGCGTCGAACGTAACATTCGATTCGGATATCCATTCATCAAGGAACACGGGGAACAGCGCGCTGTCGGTTCCGAGCGCGAGGCCGCACTACGAGCGAATCGGCGGCGCGCGGCTTTGGATTCCGCCGAGCGCAGAGAGACTCTCGGCACTCGCACGAGTGAGTCAGCTGGCTGCGTTTCGTACCCACGAACGCACGCCCACGCGAACGCACACGCACGCGACAGCGAATCGAGCACATTGTGCATCGCTGGGTCCCTCGAGCCCAACGTGATTGACCCTCACCCTGCGGAAGCCGGGTCTCCCTTCACGACCCGGGGGACAAAAGAACGACTCTTTCTCTCCCTTAAAATATAATTACGCTTCGGAATCCTCTTAAGTGAATACACCCTCGACATAATCACGTCCTTCTAATTTTAGAAATGTAATCCCGCTAATTTACACGGCGTTTTAAATGCTAAATCAAGCGTGTCGAGGAAGGATCATCTGTTAGAGATGTTCTAATTCTAGCTTTTTAATTCAAAGCAGCGAGACGAGTGCATTATTTCGCCGCATAATTACTTTCGCCCTGAAAATCGTGCTCTCGAAAAGACAATAAACACGATAATTATGAATGCTTCTGCGAAAGGCGCGCTGCGAATGTAGCGCGAGACTAAATACATCGCGTAACAGGCGCGCTCAAAATTGCACAGTTGCATCTTGAAACGCCGCACAGAACAGTTTAATTAAACGAATAATTCTCTCGCGAGATGACGCGCGTTGATCAAGAGACACGGTAGTGTCTCGCGCCAAGTACACTACACAACATAAGCGTAAGAAATTGATTCGTTCATATATATGTGCAAAAGGAAATAGACCAATCCATCTCTTTATGCATATGCTTATGCACCTATGCAAGTTTGTCTGGATAGACCTTAAAAAAGCAGCGCCAAGTTTTTTACAAGAAAAATTTATTAATTTTATTTTAATTTATTTATTTTATTTTAATTTTATAATGTTATTAAAATTTGTGATTAAAATGATTCTTTGTAATATTATAATTTTATCAAGAATTAAAACTACTACCACTTGAGTTGATAGAAAGACCCTCAGGAATACAAAGATACATACTACTTGAGTTGAGTTAGGTAACGCAATTTTGTGATATAATTTTGTTAAGGAGAAATAAGGCTACTACCACTTAGGTTGGTACGTATCACTTGGATTGAGTTTGGTAACGCAATTTTGTGATATAATAATAATTTTGTTAAGGTATATATGTATATACTTATGTATATATATATATATATATATATTCTCTCTTTGTAATTGGCGCAGTATTAAAAGATGATAAGCGATACATTATATCCGATTCGACCGATACGTTACCGTGGGGACATTATGGAATACCTTTGTAACGTATGTATTGTATGTATAAAATGTAACAGTATAACGTATATAGTATATGTATGTAACGTAATATATAATGTAGTAGTAGTATAACGTATGAATGTATGTAGTATGAATGTAGTAGTATAACATATAAATGTATGTAGTATAACGTAACGTATTGTGTGTATTATATTACAGTATTGGAAAGAATATTAATAAAGATATTGTACATGTGTCATATTTTTTACGTACTTTATGTGTATTTCAAACAACTTTATATGTATTACATATTGCATATTTTTTATGTTAAGAATAAAATACAGTTTGCATAAATTAAATATTTAACTCCAATTTTCGGGCTCAGGCTCCTCATAGAACTCCTCATAGGGCTGGAGCCCGAAGAGACGTATAGGGTCGACACGCGGAGGGTCGAGACATCGCGGAAATATATCATATCGAAGCTAATATTTCCGCGATGTCTCGACCCTCCGGCGTGTCGTACCATAAATGGTCGACGTCTTCTCGTCGCCACCGCTTCTCCTCTTGTACCAACCATTGTAAGTTTTTATTGATGTAACCTTCCACTACTATATCGAATGAAGTGATGTTCTGAAAAAAAAAAAATTATTAAAAAATTGTATATACTTTTAAAAAATTATATATGTATATGCTATTAATAATGAATATACTAACCTCCGGTGGGCAAAAGACCAGGGATGTCTCCCCGTTTAACTGCATCTCTAGATGGTGTATGCGCTGTCGATATGTAATCGCCCCGTGCCCGGGACGTCTATCACCCACTGAAAAAAATCAATTAATAAAAATTAGTTTTTAAAATTACACACACACACACACACACACACGCACACGCACACGCGCAGACACACACACACACACACACACACACACACATACATACCTTTAGCGAGAGCGTGACGGGTCCTTCATCGAAATACCGGAACATCTATAAAAAAAATATATAATAAATATGAATTACTTAGCATTATTATATATAATTATATTTTTTTAAATAAAATATTATTTAAAAAACTCACCGTCAACATGCCGAAACGTACGTGCATTTCGGCTGGGTTCTCCGTGTCAGCCGCAAATTTAATGAAATTTATATATTCATCCATCCTTTCTCATCAAGGTACCTCTCGTTCAAATCATGCTGTAAAAATTGATAAAAATAACGTGGCGAAGTCTTCGCGACTTCTGTACAAATGAAACAATTTCATTCTATCTCACTCGCGTACTTGGGGAGAGAAGGGCAAAACTTTGCGGAAACTTTCCCAAAAACGGGCACGCGAAGTTACCCAGTGGCTGAGAGAGCGAGAGAATTGATCGTGGAAAGCGCCCGTGCGCGTTTCCTTTCGTAGAAAGCATCCGACAATGCGAAACAATATACCGCTGTCGCACACAAGGCGGGCTCATTTTCTCACGGTGTATATATTGGATTACTTGCTCTCTGGCGAAGGACGTTGCCGTTAAGCGTCGTAAAGGCAGAGACGTGTGACGCAGCGACAACCTATCTCATGCTCCCGGCGACGCCTCCGTCTTTTGCGAGCCGGTTTATCCATGGCATCGGGCACAATGTTGCCTGGGACTCTCGTAGGAGTGTTTAAAATAATAAAAAGGAGAAAACGTTCCGCGAACGATAAATTAACGAGCATTCAAGTGTCTTTAATAATTTAATACGACATCATGAATACGGTGCTGCTTGATCGCATGGGAACTCCCGCTTTCGACTCCCACATCGGTATTTCCCTATCTGCGCGATTTCGAAAACGGCTTCGATTATGTCGAGTTGCCCAGGTGCGAGCGCGTCACTTTCACCGATTATAATGCTTTTTAAAGGCGCCCGTTCGAGCACGGAATAACGTGCTATTATTAGGTAAAATACACGGTGCATCAGCGACATCGCTTTTTTGCTTATAACGGTTATTAAAAATTGAATTGAGAATAGAAATGCCAAATGGCTTCGCAACTGATAGATATTTCTAATGCAAAATTAGACAGCTGTAAATAACAGCAATGTATACACATAGCCATAGCTAAACGTCCGAGTTTTACGCGCGAAATGCAAAAGTATAGAGGCTCTACTACGCACACGCTTTGTTCGCGATATTAATCGTTTCCGAGTATGTGTCATGGTCGTTGTAATTACTCTAAAAGGAGCCGTCAAGGCACGTAGCGAGGCCTCGTCTTTCTCCGTCGTCCGTAATGTGAATGCAGGTGTCTCGGGCTAAATTGTCGTGACTGAACGCGATCTGGATCGATCGACTGATCGATATTTCAAGATCAGTAGCGCACCGGGTGCTTTACTTACACGTGCATCGGCATCAATAATCGTTTTAATCCGACGCTACCAAGGTGAAAATATATGTAATATGATTACTAAGGTGAGGTTTATTAAACCCCAACTAATTTGAAATTTTTAATTGTAATGTAATAAAATTTTTTAAATATTTTAAATTAAGGTTGGTCCCAAGTTGTGCCAATAAAATCGGTATAATTCAAAATCATTTTTAAACGGGATTAGCGCAGATTATTTTCCATAGATTTTTTCTCATTACATTAAATAGGTATTTTTTTTCAGTAATTGTCTCTTTCTGAAAGACAATATTTATATAATTTCACTATTAAATGAACAAAGGGAGAAAGAGACGAAATAGATTGCTATGTTATCGTTAAAACGTTCGTTTCACTTTCAACCAAATAATTGAATTCGCATCAGCTCGCAGAAATGTGGAGATAATTTTTACAACGGTAATTGGACGTGATATGCAAAACCTGAAGATAGTCCGTATTTTTCGTGAATGTTTTCAGTGGACGTAGAAATCGGAACGTGTAATGCGCGAGAAACCACAGCGGCTAATTGCACGGCTCCGCGCGCACACGCGCGTGTTGCAGCGCGTGTCTTGATGCACGTTTGATAATTGCACCGCCTATTACGGTGAGGAATGCGGGAGCTCGTCCGCTCTTGCGCTGGAAAAGGAGGAGGAGGAGGAGGAGTCCTCAGCGACACGCCTTAAATTAGGCGTATTAGTTTCCAGTACATTAATCGACGGAAACGATCGAGACGGGATCGCACTCGAGAGCAAGCACGCGGCGATAAGATCGGCTCTTCTCCTATCACCCGGCAACGCGGAGTAAAAACGCGCCGCTGCCGATGCGTTTACTTTCAGAACGATCGCGAGCGAGATCGCGAAGCTTCCCTCGGATCGTGACGTCGACACAGCTTACAGAAATACAAAAATAAATAAGGAATTGCGATAAATAAGATCGTTCGCACGCAACAGGAACGACCTTGCTTTCCAGAAACGAGAGAAGGAAACCAGTTTACGCGGTATGCGTTACTCCAGTAAATTTCTCTTCATGCCGATCCCTCAGAGTAGCTAGATTGCTATTCTAGTGTGCAATATTTTATACAACATTTATGGAAATTATACTTTGTATAATATTTATAGAATCCGCTTGATAAATCTATATCCGGTATATTTGTAAATGTATAGCTTAGGTACTTTACTTCCACAGTGGCTTTTTTACAATGCTGTCGGCAACACATTTTTGTCTGGAAGCTAGACAGACTAAAATGACTTAAATGATACTCGTTGAACGTGTGCCAAACGTGATCGTCGATAACGAGGCCGCTCGGGCATGGCCAGATATCGATTGTTCATCGGTGCGGATTGCGCGGGCCGTCTGCCAGAATTAACGGAACAAAAAGAACGTTAAATCTTGTGACAGTGAGGAATTAGCTAAGCGACTAGCGCAACAGCGTGCAAAGAAAGCGCGAATTTGATATCCCGCGTGATGTTGATCGAAGAATTTTAAACATAAAATAAAACTAAATAACAGATAATATGTAGAATATAATTTATCCGCATAATAGTACTGCGTTTTTAAAAATGATAAGAGAATGAAGAAATCTTTTGTATAATGTGCAAAGATATGAATATGTTCGAAAAATAAAAAAAGACCCAGACTCTCTTATAAATAAAGTTCAATTGCACCATGCAGACTTACAATTAAACAGACTTAGAAATAAAGCTCTTTCAGGTCAATAAACGAAGCCGTATTACCGAGCGATCGATACGAGATTCCCTGAAAACCGAAGCTATTCACATAAAAATCTCCGTCGGCGAATTTACACGAGAGTCAAGAGTGGCTCTCGAGACGCACGATCTCGCTCGGAATTAACGGGGCAATTAAAGAGATAATTGGAGTGTTGGGTCGCACATGATTCGTCGAAGACGCCGCGTCCGCGTGCGCAGGTGAAACGTCGGCGAGTTTTATCGCGCAGTAAATAACATTGCGCGCAGGAAACGAACGCCATACTCGTCACAGCTCGAGAATAGCTTTACTGCCGGGCACGGTCCCTCCTGCAAATACACACGTGACGAACGTCTTCGGACACACGGCTACGAGGGACGCGGGTGTCCCGCATCCCGCGATGAAAATAATCTTTATCGCGAGCCCTATATAAATTCATCAGAAAATCCATTTGCTGCACTTGAAGACGTCCCTTCTCGCGCAGTCTCGATATCCGACGTATGCTCCGTTTATGTTCCATTTTATGATACTGTATCATAGTATTATAGTATTGTCATTTTTCATTATATTATATTCCTAACAATAAATATTGTTATAATTATAATTATTATTATTATTAAAGTGTCTTATCATATTATATTCCTAAATACAATTATTATTATTATTATAGTACTATAGTATTATATTATTGTATTATATTCCTATCATCTGTGTTTTATACGCCTCATGTTTCATCCAGAATTAGTCGCGCAGGTAATTCTTTTCAGAGAATCCCTCTCAAGGCTCACAAGGCACAACACGAGTCTTTTCAGGCTTCTATTATAATTACAACCCTACGTTCTTCGGGTCCATTCTAATTTCGGCGATCCCCGGAGGGGAAAAGAGGCAGGGACACCTACCTGGCGGGACTCGTAGGCGTCGGAGAAGTGTTCGGAATCGCCTCCGCTGGACTGCTGGTCGGCCGACGCCGCCGCCGCGGCACCGGTTGCGGCAGCAGGCCTGCGTCGATCGTCTGCACTCGCGCCGCGATCCATCGCCGCGTCGTAGAACACATGGACGGCGCTCGTACCGTCGGCGGGCGCGTCGTCGTCGGCGACGCCGTTGCACGCGCGCTTCGGTTGCTGTTGCTGCTCGTCCTCCTTTGCCGTCGTCGTCGTCGTCGTCGGCAGCGGCGACGCGGCTTCTTCCTGCACCCCCGCGGTCTTGCTGCTGCCCTTAGCGAAGAGCCGCGAGATCGTGTTCCACATTCAACGGGATGAGGACGGTCACGTCGGCATCCGTGGCTTCAATCAACGAACCTCGATCAGCGCGACTCCCCGCCGTCCTCCTCGTCATAGCCGATGCGACTCTGCGAGGGCGACCGAACCCGCTGTCCAGGTATCTCCTTCCAGCAGTTTTTCTTTTTTTTTCTCTCTTGCGACGAAAGTCCCCGCGATCTTTTCTCACACACTGGCGTAACTTCGCTGATCTCGTTGATCCTTAATCCGGCATCAAGCGTCCACGTCTCGATCTTCCCTCGGCTTATTCCTCGATTTCGCACACACAGGCACGTGACGCACTACGCACAGCCGCGTGGCGTGAACTCTTCCGTCGACGAGACGACGCGGGATCGACAAATTCTGCAACGAACGATAAACGAGCCACGGGAATGAGAGTGAGTGAGTGAGTGAGTGAGGAATGCGAGGAACTTGTGTTTCGCAGAGAATTTTGTTTTCCCACGCAACATGCACACGCCGGTGTTCTTCTAATCGCAATATTCGCCCACACGAAACGAGAGGATACCGGCTTTACGGATTTCCGGCAAGCCCTTGGTTCTCAGCATCGGTCCTGTTGGGACTGTTAGCCAATAAGCTCTTCCCCTCTCCTTCCCCATCTTTTTGGGGTCTCTCGCTCCCATCATAAAAGAATTATAACTAGTGATGGAATTCGGTATCTTACAAGTAGGTTCGAGAATCTGTGGTTTCGAACTCTCTAGGAATACCTTAAAAAACAAGAGTTACTTCAAAATGAACTCGAATCTGGATGAAATATATTCGAACCTTTTATGAGTACTTTAGAAATGTATATACATATATCTCTTTATTATCTTACAATTTTACATGATACTTATAATTACAATAACACAATGTACTCGAATACTTGTAAAAGATTCGATTATTTAGAAGCTACTTATAAGCACCTCTGAATAAAGCACTCATTCTAAAATTCGAAACTAACTAGTAATCGGCTACTTTGCAAATACAATGTATGAAATATTATTTCTTAGTCGAATCCAAGAAACTGAAACTTGATTACTGGATTTAACTTGGATTTTTAGGTATTGAACTTGATCTCGTCCCTAATACGTTTTCTCAGCTGTTGTACAGAATAACGCATTTAGTTGTAAGGAATGACATGTTGAGACCATGAGCGATGCACATGGCACACAAATAAAAATTCTGCATGCATCACCGGCGATGCACATGGCAGCGAAGGTGTTAAAAAGCAACTGGGTGCAAATTAAGAGACAAAGGATGAGTTTGGACATTTTTGTTGATGACGAAATAGCAATGCGACTTCCAGGAAAGTTTCGAGCTGAAGCTAAACATAATTATAACTGAATTAATTTTAGAGTAAATGGAATTGATATTTATTTGAGAATATAAGGACGATGACGTAACATAAGTAGCATGAATTTTAACAATGATGACTCACTAATAAATTAGCATCAAAAATTATAATTTTTGCTATGCCTGAGTAAAAATTATAATTTTTGCTGTGTCTGATTAAATCCAACCAACATCGTAGTCGAATTGGACATTTTTTTTTATGTTTTCTGTGTAATCGAGAAGCTTAATTATGGTAAAAGCAAAGGTAAATAGTATCGAATACGCTTATATCGAAGTGTGTTATCATCGGTATACTTCCCACGAAGCTTATTATTAAAGATTAATCACGATAATTAGTGCTGACCCTATTAATTAATTTTCCTTCTCTATTTAATTACTCAATTTATGTAACTCATAAATAGTATTAATATTTTAAATGGATATTCAAAATAGCGTTGAATTTTGCAAATCAACTCATCTATCAAGAGCTCAATTGCTATCAATAAACCTAAATTCCTCCAAATCCCGTGGGAAATAACATATCTCGAATAACACAATTAATTCGTTCCGCGTTATTAAAAACCGTGCAATTCAATACTCCAGATCCATATAAAGTTGAAGGCATTAAAAAAATAACAATTTTATTAAATATTTTGTATTTACATTTCTCTCATTGAGTTATTCCAACTACGTGCAACTCAAGTACTCAAGTACATCAGTACACGTTATTCAAGAGTTGTCACAAATTTTTTACCGTGCAATTCAAGCGTCAATCAAATTCATCGTGTTATTCGAGGGGCACCTGTGTTTCTACTTTTCATCGAGATCAAGTACAATACAAGTGTACATCCTTGAAACTCGGTGCAAACTAGATAACCTCAAAATTGAGAGGAAATCCGAGCTACCGACGTACACAGGCGAATCAAAAATACCTAGGATACGCGATCGAGTTTCCTAAAGTCCCGGTGACCGATGCTGCGAACGCGCTTGCCCGAGATCGCGATCCCGTCGCGGACGACGGGAACGGGAGTCCGTCCGTTTCGGCGATCCCCGCCGACGATGTTACCGGCGACGCGAAACGTCCTCGATCGAACGTGGCCTCCCGTCTCCCCCTCCGCACCGTCCCCACCCAACCCCCCTTCGCGCATCCGTTCCGCGACTTGACAACGTGAAGCAATGCCGGGCGAAACGCGAAACGCGGCCAAAGGACACCGTCGCGCGAGAGAAAGGGAGAGACGGAGAGAGAGAGAACGAGAGAGGACTCGTCCGCTATTTTCGTCGGGAACGGCGAGCCTCTCCTCCCTCCCCCTCGCGCGCTCTTTCTCGAAAGAGCCTCGACACCGCGAGGCCGCGTATCGATCGAGGAACAACCGGGCGACGACGCGAGCGAGAGGAAGCGGCACGGTCGAAACGCCGTCGATCGGCCGTCATCGTCGTCGCACGGCTGATTCACGCAGCATTCGCGCGCACACACACAACGTACGTACAATACGCACATACACGCGCGCGCGAGCGCGCGGGACGATCTCGCGTCTATACGCGTGTCCTACGCGTCGGAGGTCGCGCGCGCGAATAATGGGGATTAAGGTGGGAATCCGAGGGACACATGTGAACGGACACGCGAGATCCTCAATCCCGTCGCACTCCGAGCTCCGAGGAGGCGACGTACCTCTTTCCTCCCGCCGCTGTTCCTCTCTCGAGATTGGCTCGGCCCTTGAGTCCCTCTCTCTCTCTCTCTCTCTCTCTCTCTCACTCTCGCTCGCTCGAGAGCTCCCGAGGGTATATCCGGCCGCCCGCGTTCGTTGACAGCCAACTTCAGGTCCCGGCGCGCGAGCGAGATCGCACGCACAGAAGACGCGAGGTGTCCGCGAGGACTCGACGCATCGCCGAGAAGAGGTGCGCGCGCGCGCGCGCGCACGCGAGGGCACACGGGATCCTCGATTCCGCGAGTACCCCCCCGTTAGATTGTCCCGCACTCGCGACTCGGACCCCCCCTCAGGAATTCGTTGATCCGTCCGTCCGATCGACCGAGATAGAGTCGCGCGGAGCGATCGCGGCCGACTTCGCTCCGCTCGTTCGCCGTCAAAAAGTCCGTCGCCGAGGCCGAGGGCGGCGAGGAGGCGCTTCCGCGTACACCACACACACCACGCACACACGGCACGGCCACCTCTCTCTCCCTCTCAGCGCGGAGATTCGCCCGTTCGCAGGCAGCAGTACGCCGCACGCAGCACTCCGCCGTCCATCGCGATACGCGCGATATACCGCGAGATGGTCGTTGCTCGCGCGCGAGAGACCGACCGATCGAGACCGTCGAGACGGCCGTCGATTGGTCGACGCGGCCAACGGCGCTCTCCGCGATCCATCGAGCTCCGCGAATCGACTCGCGCGACGCGCATGCGCGGCTGCCTGCATTCACGACGGTGGAACCGCGCGGCTTTCGGACTGAAACGCGACTGAACGCGACTAATAAAATCGGTAGTTTCTCGCCGAGATCTTTTTATTTATTTATTTATGTAAAACGGGATTTAAAAAGATCCCTTTAGTGCCGCCCCTAGGTGAGCTGAATGTGGACGCAGTTCATATCTGCTGACGGTTGATCAAATCTGTTTTTGCTTTTTACAAGTTTGAAGAAAAGATCAGATCTAACGAAGACAGTAAGATAATGAACTTTTTAATTACTCAACTTTGTACAATATATCCATAGAAATTTAAATATCTTCTTATCTATATTATATTCACATAAATTGTATCTTTTTCTCATGAATTTCCGTGAATCGCGAGAATCCGTAAAATCGGCCAACTTCAACCGATCAAATTATCGATTCGCGTGCCAATAATTCGATTTTCGACGACAAAAGACTACGCGCGAATTCACGATCGACAGAATCGCGTCTGAATTTCCCCTCGCTTCCTCTTCCTTCGAACAACGAAAGCTCGATTTTCGGTGTTCGATGGAACGCAACATTCATCCGGTATCTTCAGCGTCAGGAACAGTCAGGATTTTCAGGAATATCCTCGGCGGGTCGCGGATCGCCGCGGGAATCACGAGTCACGAGAGCCGCGAGAGATCGCGCAACGCGCGCCTCGCGCGCGGAGCAGGCTGGCGAGGGGTGGACGACGCGACGTATCGCCGATAAAGCGGCGCGCCGTGCATCATCAATATGGCGGCGAATCTCGAGGAGGAGCAGAGCTTACGCGAGTGCGAGGAATACGTGCAGAGACACAATATCCAACAGGTCCTGAAAGACTGTATAGTGCAACTGTGCGTGGGCCGGCCCGAGAACCCGATCTCCTTCCTGCGGGAGTACTTCCAGAAGCTGGAAAGGGTACGTAAAACCTCGCGACCGTGCGCGGCCGCGATTAACCTGACCACGGGAGAGGAAGAGAGAGAAAGAAAGAGAGAGAGAGAGAGAGAGAGACGAATATACGCCGCGAATTTTCACGTTCACGACTTTCCTCGGGAAAACCGACGTCGCGAGGTTATCTTCGACGAGGGGCCGAGGTTTTCCGCGACATAACCTCACTCGTGTCGGTGCGACGACGAGACGTGACACACGTGATCAGGGACGTCCTGGTTCTCGAAGTGCCTTCCCATTTTCTCGAACTACATTTTTTTACATTTTTCTCAGATTCTCGTGAGCTTTACCGATATTGCGGTTTCATCGTGCGAAGGACGTTACTCACGAAAGCAGTCCTCGCTCAGTTCCCTGCAGCGTGCGAGAAGCTGCGTTTGTGTATCAAGGTTTCTCTGGTTTCTCGCTCATTGCCCGATGAATGCGCAGCGAACGCAGGAATTAATTGCGATTATAGGAGATTGATTTACGCTCGGAGGAAGCGTCGTTATCGGAGCTTTACCGCTTTACTAGGTAAACATTGTAATCAGAGCGTTTTCCTCCGTCGGGGAGACGCGTCGCGTTATCTCGACGTCGTAGATAATTATCACGACTCGTCGAGAACGTCCGGGGCTCTTTAACAGCGTTTTGCAACGCGCGAAGAAACGTTTCGTGAGGAATATTTGGCTTGTCATTACACGAGATTGATGATCCGTCGAAATGTTTGATGATCAACAACAGCATCGTCGTGGAATACGCGCGCGACAGATGCTGTCATCTGCAGCAGTCGCCTTCAACTCGTACGGTCGTCACGGCAGGTGCCCGGCGTGCCGACGTGGATGATAAATTTAGGTTGTATCGCAATGGACTCTCCGCTCTCTGCTCCTCCAAGATATTTTTCTAAACGGAGCTTCGGAGGCAAGAAAATGGCCTTAAATTAATAATGATACAAAATTCGCACGAGAAAGACGGAATACGTACGAAATACGTAACATCTTCATCGCGAAGGAGCAAAGTGAGTATCGTCCCGAAGAAAGATTTCCGTTTAATTAACGCGATTATCCTTCCCGAGGTATTATTCTTCCAGGTTCGTCCTTGTGATTAGATAAGTGGATTTGCAAAGGGCGGACGTCTTCTCGTAAACGAGATTACGTCGATCGGCGTAGCTGATTTATCAGCGAGCCGTACCCTCGCTCCGGCGTGATCCTTGACGCGGTTCCTTCCCGCAGGGCCCCCCCCCCCCCCCGAGACCTTTCGCCGCCGTTACCTTTCCCATTTAACGCTAGCGACGGGAGTAATTACGTTAAGCGGCCACCCACGCGGCGGGGAACGCGACGCGTGTCGCTCGGAAGCGGAAATCGAAGGCTCGCGGAGCGAGCGCAAGATCGACGGCCGTCTAAAATATAAGAAGATGCCGCGCGAACAGCTCACGCGGAATCGTCCCCGTCGAGGAGCAGCGGCCACGGGGAACGAGTGCACGAGGAATCAAAGGATTTTTTTTTTTTTTTGGCCCGTCGGATTGACCGAGCATGGCCGCGACATTTCGCGTTTCCTCGCTCAGCGATATAGTAATGTTTACCAAGCCGCGCGTAGGCGGAAGGCCGCTATACCGAAGCGGGAAGCGAAATACAGCGACGAGGTATTTCGCCGCTGCGAGGAGAATCGATACGAGTGAACGGAGTTTCGTCAAGGTGACGTTTAATTCCCTTCCGCGGTGATCTCGTCGATATTAAATATATTTTTCGCGGGCGTTCGTTCTCTCTTTCTCTCTCCTTCGTTTTGCTACAAGTTCCTTGTTGACATATTCGATTACACTCATTCCTCGATTTACGCGGTAAATAATCTCTCTCCCTCTTTACACAATACTTCTTATACGCAGTCAGAAAATATATCTTTCTTTGGCATGCATTTATTGAAATTATTATATATCGATCAGTGAGTCAAAAGTTTTTACTGGATTGTATTTATATTACATTACATCCAACTGTCTTTTTACACATTAGATACGTTCCGCGGAAAAAGAAATCGCGTTGCTTGAAAAAAGCCGTGTAAAAAGAGAGTTGGGTGTATTTTTATCTTTTTTGATTGACTTGTGTACAAGCTTATCTACACAAGTGATAACAAATTTACTTTTCTTCACTTCGTGCAAATAGAGCGAAATAAATGTGAAATAAATATTTTTACAACATATTTTCTCTTACGTATTTTTTTAAATTTTTTTTGTACTGACGGACACCATTTACGCAATTCTCAACCGCGTAGAACAAATACTCCGCTCAAATCGAGGGAAACGAGTGTATATCTCTTACAACGAGGAAAACGATTCATTAATTTGCTTTTAAAAAATGATAAGTATCGTAGATCTCTCTTTTTCAGTAAACCAAAAAAGCCAGCCAGATTTGTCAAAAATGTATTTTGTCGGCAGAATGTCAGCAGAAATACAATCAAATTTGTTATATGATGAATGATGGCAAATTGATTGCAAAAACCGAGCGGAATCTGTCATTTCGTAACCATTTGAATGATATATCCTCTTTAAATGGTCGCAAAACGACAGGTTCTATTGCTGCCGGCAATCTGCTGCGGGTTCCATCGTGCACTGTCAAAAATCGGTAGGCAAAATACAAGTTGGACGCGGAGGCAGTTGTTACCAATCTGCCGCAATATTCTGCCAACAAACCGCTAGCGTACTGTTAACATTTTGCCTAACGGGGTTGCTCCGTCTCCCTCGAACAGCCGCCTGGGAATGATCGTTTCCGTTCCCACAGTGCCGACGTGATCTAGGAACACGCGAGGGTGTCTTCGATCGAACGTCTCCGTGTCGCGCGCGTCAGTCAACGTGACGGTGCAGCGACACACGCGCTGACGCTGACGGTGCCGTCGAGCGGAAGGCGAAGACGCGCGGCGCGGGACGGCGGATCATCGCCTCGCGTGCATGTTTGCCTTCCGTGCTTATGCCGGCGTACACACGGCAAAAAGTGCTAGAGTATACGTACGAGAGAAAGAGAGAGAGAGAGAAGACTGCACATGCATATGTTGGAGAAGAAAGGAGCGCGAAATCTATTCCTCGGGGAATAGAAATCCCCCCGGGAATAGAAATCCCTCGGGATCGGTAAGAGATACGACGCCTGCGGGAGAGAATCGCGAGGAAGCGGGAAAACTCATCGGGGGAAAATAGAGGGCTGAGAAATACGCAAACACATAGGAGCACGGGAGCGGAAGTTACGACGCGAGACACAAAGAGACTGGAATAAAGCGCGCAAACAACCAAAGCCGTAAAGTGTCTTCGCGATTAAACCGCGAGGAGTCCAGCGGGAGCAATTAAATGGAGGATTGGATGGAGAATCGGAATTTGCCGTCGCTTTGCAAAAGTTATTTTTTCACAACCACTAATGCGAGTTCTCGAGAGCCGGTGCGGCAGAGGTAGACCTCTTAGGCCCAGTTTCACAAGTGTTAACCGACGTTTGTGGAACTGGGCCTTAGATATCGTAGAAAATTTATCATTTAATTGAGGTAACGGTGCACCCTTCTGTAAGAATTTTTACCTTAAATAACCGCACGAATTTTTTGCTCAGGTTTGCGTGGTCGTAAAGCACCCTCTATAGTACTCCGGCCGCACAGGAAGGGCGTAATAAGAGAAAGCGGAAAGAAAAAGAAGGAGAACGACACCGAGGGGGGGATGAGAGGGCTTGCAATTGTGTACGCGTACATATATATGTGTTTATGTGTGCGTATGTGTGTGTGTGTGTGTGTGTGTGTGTATTTGCGATGCGCGCAAAAGGAGAGAGAAAGAGAGCGCGATATAGGGGCAGCTGATCTAAACATAGAGCACGCTCGAAATATAACGAGGCGCAACCTTACAGCCAAGGTGGAGAGAAGTAAAGAGAGAGAGAGAGAGAGAGAGGGAGAGAAGGAGCGCAGTTAAAAGCAGTCCACAAAAATGTGGAATGCCGCCACCGAGGGAATCCAGCCGCCGCGCCGACGGGATTGTCCTCTTCCTGTACGTCACGGCGCCGATCTTCCTCCGACGTCATCGCCAGGAACGGCGGTGGCGTCGCGGCGCCTGAATTTATGACGATAAAATATTCAGAAGTGTCTCCGTTTGACGATATACCGCCGGGGGCTTGCGAAATATCGCGCGAAAATCTCGGGGACAAGAGATGCAAATTGACGTATCGACGAAAGTGAAGCCCAGGAAGTAAGAGGCGTGAGAACGACTTTAATTTAGCATAACGTATAATAAGAATATATAATAAGAATATATAAAAATAAGAAGGGGGAAGATGTGGAAAGGAGAGATGAGAAAAATAATTGTTATACACAAAATCAACGCGCTCTTTATTTCAAACTCGGTTACAGAACTAATGTCTCTAATCTCTGGCTCTTTAACTTCAGCTCCAGCTCTGGCGCTGATAAAAACTTGTACGTAGTGGGATGGCGAAGTGGTGGGAAGTAACGGTGTCACTGAAACATGTTTCCCACACAAGTCTGCGTATTACGGCTCTCCCGCAGTTTTACGAGACCCGAGGTCTTGAAAAATGCCGTCATCATCGCCGCCGCCTTCGCCGCCTCCGCCACCATCGGCAACCATCGCCGCCTCTGCCACCACCGCCGCCGCGGATCGATCCACCTCAGCCGCTTACGTTCGGCGCGTTAACGCGAGCGGAAGACCTTACTTACCGACCACCACGAGACAGCATCTCGGCGGCACATCCATCCCGTCCAGGAATCGTCGGGCGGGCGCCGAGTCCGGCGGCAAGCGAGCGTGCAAACGTGCACCAGCAGCAGCAGCAGCAACAGCAGCAACGGCAGTACGCGTACCGACGCTGTCGCGCCGACGGACGTAGGGACGCGCGCGCGTGCTAGATCGCCTCCGACCTCTAATTGGATTCCGTCCGAGGCCTTATAAAATCGCGAAGCGGGCGAGAGAAGAAGGAGAAGGAGGAGGAGGCGGACGACGGCGACTACGACGAGGAGAGATCGCGTGTGTGACGACGACGGCGGTGGCGACGGGCGGTCGGAGACGATCTCCTTTCCCGTGCGTTCGCGACAACTCGCGAGATCGCCGACCTACGGCACGCGCTGCCGCGAAAAGCGGCCGTTTCATAAGTGTTAAACCGCATCCGCGGAAAGCAGAAGAACACGGGGGCAGACGGAGAGAAGGAGAGCGAAGAAACAGGAGGAGGATCGAGAGGAATGATGAATAAGGTACGAGAAAGAAAGAGAGAGAGGAAGAACGCCGGCCATAATCGTCCAACTTACGCGCGCGTGATGATTGATCTCGAGCGATGGATCAATGTTGATCGTCGATGGAGTTTTGCGTTTCAATATTCCGCGTTTCCTTTTGCTCTTCGTCTCGGAAGAAGTTAACGATCTTTATGTACGAATTCATAATTTAGTGACGCGGAAAAGGAAGATTCCTCACGTAAATCGGAAGATTTCCAACTTCTAAGAAGTCAATCAATCATATATAATTATCGGTGAACTGTATTTAGTTTTTCATCTATCTTTTTATGTAGATTTCTGACAATGTGTTATTATTTCACAAAAAGTATCGAGTGATTACTCAGCAAATGAAAGTGAATTATTGAATTTATATCTCTATGAAAAAATTATATGATTGACCGTGCAATTATTGTTAAAGAAAGACGTGACATTAAAAGTTATAGGTGTAAACAGTGAATATGTCAAAGAAGACTCTTTTTTTATTTGAAAAAATATTACGACAGGTATTCTTTAATATCGTTTTACATCTTCTCGCATACGGTGCGGCAGATTCTCGTAAATGGCAATGTAGTCTTTTACTATGCCGCTCGCGTTCGCATGAAAAGGGTTCTTCAACGAAAAGTAATTTTCTAAGAGTATGACATTTACAGTCTTTTTACGTCGTCTTCAAATAGAAGGAGAGAAAAAAAAAACAGGGCGCTTTTAAGAGGAAAGAAGATCAATGTGAGAAATGCTCGTTAATCAGTTGCGTATCCGACGATTCTTACGGTCCAGTTATCTCGGAGTGACTAAGGCAAACTATACAAATTACATTTTTCATATTTTAAACTGAATTTTCAAGAATTTGTTTTCTCACATATATTTGTTAATTTATTTTCTCGGTATTCCGAGTACGTTTTTTCTTTTAGGATATATTTTCTAGGCATCCTTGAAGTATTTCCACTCGCGCACTCCGCGAAAAAGATGTAAGCTTGAAAAACACTTGCGCCGAGACGACGAGAGTAAGATTCTCATGTGTCGGGAGTGTGCTCAAGGATGCGTGGACGTGTGCTGTGCGCGTGGGAATGTATGCGTGTAGCGCTTACGGAGCCGCGGAGTGCCGATGACTATACACGTATACGTATATGTCATCATTGACTGGAGATTGTATAAGAGAGCGTACGTCTGTTCGTTGATTCCGATGACTTTGAGTGGAATCTAATACCGGTGCGTTATATATAAGTTGCGCACATAGTTATACATAGTTGTACACATAGTTTACCTAGTTATTCACGCTCGCATGCGTCTCTCACTCCGATTATCGAACTGCATAATTTCGCCTACGTTCCGAAGCTCATTTTTAGACGATCGATAATTCGTCAAACGGGACAAAAATTTCACGCCACAAATTTTACGACCCGAGGTGTAACGCACAAAACGGAATTGCGGAATCGGAATTGTATCCACGGAATTAGAACGCGTTCTATTTTTGCGGGCCGAAAGCGAGCGCGCGCGCGCGCGCGCGCGCCAGGTATGCGTAGTAAACTGACAGATTTAATAACTGCGTGCCGCGATTCGAAGCCTCAGTTACGTATGTTGTTTGTGATAGCAGTGACATAATGCGTATTTATTATATTACTGCGTGCAGATGCGGTCTGCGGTAATAATGAGCCACGCGATGGTCTCGAAGGTAAGAAGACAGAATAGACAATTTAATTACAAATCACGCGCAGTCAATCTAAATTTATAAGTAACGTATAAGTAACATATAATGTTTCCGCTTAATTCATAATTTTATATATTGACAATTCGGCCGCATTAAATTGTAAGATCCCGTTTAGATCGCCGATTTGGATCGTCCATAAAACGAGCTTAAACGTAAACAGATAAAAACGAACGGCGGCGCTTCTGTAAGATACGATTTCATCTGGCGTATCTGTTGGATAATTCCGATAAATGGAGAGTTCTGCTCTTCTATTTTTAATGCACAACAGAGGCGCATGTCGGACGCCTAGACGCGTCTTTGCGGAGACGAGCGAAGTGAATTTATCGGATCAAGTTTTATGGACTCATTAGCGGAGCCGCGCTACATCGGACGATCGTTGGTGAATCGCGATCGAGCCCTCTTCGATAATTGCCATTCATGAACCCGGTGATGTCATTGAATAATTTATCTTGAAATTGGAAACTTGCGCCAACGTCTGAATTAGCGTTTTAACGAAGATCCTCTTGCAGAACAAATTAATTGCAAGAAGTCGAAGTAGGATCTCACTCTGAATCTCTAAAATCTTCCTGCATTTTCTTTCTCAGAGCGCCAGCGTCACTTCCGCGTTTCTCACGAATAATTGGCTAACAGATGTGTTTCATTGTATCTTAACTTTTGCCAGAGAACTTTAATTGCGCAAAATTGCGATTTGACGAAGAGATATTTCCTTTTTTAAATTTAATTATATGCCACCTATATGTGATGCATAAATGTCGCGCTCGGAACCCGTTCCTCGGCTCGTAAGACCCCGAAATAGACGCGATCGCGATGGCTCCTCGTATGCGAGTAACGTTAGCGTGCGCCGGCATATTATCATGGCAATTAAAGGGGGGAGAATTGCGAATTGCGCTGATTTGAATATACTCGTTAGCGCGATGCGCCACGCCGACGAGGAGGTGCTCGCCACGAAGAGAGACGGCGCGTTCGTGCGTGAAAACGCCAACTGACCTATGGCATTATTCGCTTACCTCTCTCTCACCCCGGCGGTGTGCATCGTGTACATAAGTGACGGTAATACGAGGTTTTATCTAAAGACCTACATAATTTATAATTTTACGGTAATTATATGCGTGATAGACGCCGCGGGCGAGGCGGACAGCCCGGCCGCGAGGGTTGCGCGTGGTTAATGAATTATTAATTTGCGTTCCGCCCTTTTTTTTTAGCAATTTTTGTGTGCTCGTCCGAAACCCGAATGCGCATCAACACATGATGACCTTAACGCATCGCTCTATTTTTCGTGACGGGGACCGACAGCGATAATTTTTTAATTCTAGATACAAGGAGTATGTAACGCACACTTTCATCGATAATTAGTCGCAAAAAATTGATAAAAAAGGAGAATACTTTGTATTTCAGCGTGGAGAATTTTTAAAGGTAGCGAACGTGTTAATTTATTGTGCATTCTGCACTGCCAAGATAGCTTTCTATATTATTTATCAAGCCAATCGATAACCGATTCTCGTAAGAATATGTTATGTCGTTTTTTCCTTCTGTATTAATTGACTGTATTAATTATGACCGAGGAGTTTCCCTTTTCATCGTTGATCCGTCTGGACTGAAAAACCGATTCAATTAATTACACCAGAAAAAATGGGAATAGGCAGACCGATAATATGTCAAATGTAATTGTTGTATTTTGTAAGAATGATTTCTACGTCGTATTGTCGTGGAATTGAGTGACAGTGCACGATGTATGTAATAATGCAATTTTTAATCTCATCACTCGAAGAATAGCCGTAATCTACATTGACATTTTAGTTAAGGATCTCTCTCGTCTATCATCTCGACTAACACTTTTATCTTCGTTCGTGTACAGGAACAGGCTCACGATGCCAAGCAACAGATCGCCACGAGTCCCGAGGACACGGAGGACATGCCCGCGGGACAGCAGGGCCCGCAGGTGCCGCGGCGGCGGGGCGGAATCTCAGCGGAGCCGGTCTCCGAGGAGGATGCCACCAGCTACGTGAAGAAGGTCGTACCTAAGGACTACAAAACCATGGCTGCCCTGAGCAAGGCCATCGCCAAGAACGTGCTGTTCGCGCACCTGGACGAGAACGAGCGCTCCGACATATTCGACGCGATGTTCCCCGTGACCTTCCTGCCCGGCGAGGCGATCATCCGTCAAGGTGCGTGATCGCTGATCGAGCGCGCACCGTCTTGCGCTTCTATCCTGCTTTGGTTTGTTATCAATTCTCCGATTGAACGAGCGCTATGTATTTTCCCCAGGTGACGAGGGTGACAACTTCTACGTGATCGATCAAGGAGAAGTCGAAATATTCGTTAATGGCGAGCTGGCGACGACGATCGGCGAGGGTGGAAGTTTCGGGGAACTCGCGTTAATCTACGGAACTCCGCGCGCCGCCACGGTCAGAGCGAAGACCGACGTGAAGCTCTGGGGCATCGACAGGGACTCCTACCGCAGAATTCTCATGGGGTCCACTATAAGGAAAAGGAAAATGTACGAGGAGTTCTTATCCAGGGTCTCAATATTGGGTGAGTTTGCTCGGAATCTTGATTCCCTGGAGCATTACTGCTCTATTTTTCGCTCGTATAAATCAATCGTAATATCTTTTATCAAAATTCTGAGAATAACGGAGTCTTGTTACTCTATACACAAAGTTGAAGTGACCCTTGTAAGATTTATAAGACTGTTAGAATAGATAGGGAGATAAAATGGGAAGGACTGTGATATTTACGACGCACTTCGCAGAATCCTTGGATAAATGGGAGAGACTCACAGTGGCAGACGCTCTGGAGCCGGTGGCGTTCGACGACGGTGAAACGATAGTCCGACAGGGCGAACCGGGCGAAGATTTTTATATAATCGTCGAGGGTACGGCGGTGGTCCTTCAGCAACGTTCGGAAGGGGACGAACCCGCGGAGGTCGGCCGTTTAGGACCATCGGATTATTTCGGTAATATCAAACTCGGAGTAATAATTTTCATTGATTACAAAGTAGAGAAGCTAGCATGTCTTATTAGCAAGATAATACCTAATATTTCAGAAAAACGTTAGAATTTATAAATTTCTACTAATAGCTAATGATGACGTTAAAACAATCTAATCATTAATTTAATTCCTCAATTAATTCTCAATGAAACTTAATTTTATGTTGCGTAATTAATTTGGCGCGAAAGAGGATTGGAAGAGCTCGTTCAACAACGATGGGAACTTTTTTTTCTGATACAGGGGAAATAGCGCTACTGCTGGACAGGCCCCGAGCGGCGACCGTGGTGGCCAGGGGTCCGTTGAAGTGTGTGAAACTGGATCGGGCGCGGTTCGAGCGGGTCTTAGGTCCGTGCGCCGACATTCTGAAACGCAACATCACCCAGTATAACAGCTTCGTGTCCCTCTCCGTTTAAACGGACACTATCTGCATCCTCCCTCCTCTTTCCTCTCCAAACCCGTCATCGCAGTCAACCCTGCCGAATCATCCCCCGACTTCATTTCCACCGAGGGCTACGTTATTTCGCCGTACCATAGTTAAATCTTTTTTTTATTTGATTAATATTTATATATAAGTGAATTAATGTATTACGTCAGCTATCAATCAGATGTGACACGCATACACACACACACACACACACACAAAATCACACACAGACGGAATCGTTAGAGAGACGCTGTTAATATATTTACCGTAAGGCTATTTACGCACTGTGTAGCTCGCGACTCGATGCCGACGCGCACGCGAATTCATGTTGACGTTGATCTCTTCCGCGCGATCTGTTCCTATTCGTGTGAGATTCTCACGTGCGCGAGAAATTATTAATCCGTTAACGTCTGACCTTTTTCGAGGGGCTGAGAATCTATTTTTAAAACAGAAATTTATCGAATCTGAAAAAAAAACCGCGAAGCGCCGGATACTAGCGGTGAGTTATAGAGGACAGGTTTCTTATTTGCGAGACCATGTCCCTTTTCGCTTGAGGACGCTAACGGGTTAATCCGGTTAATGGCACGTTGCATACATCTCGAGAGCATTGTAGAGATTTTTGATCGAAGCTGAACGTGTGTCCCGGCGTGGTTTCTGGAACCGTATCCCGACATGAGGTCTACGTCGAAGACGCAGACGCTTAGCTCGTGTTACTACATAAAACGTGATCGAACCACGTTAAATTATTCGAAAGCCATTTTCAGGGCTTCTATTACATCAGAAGCGAAAAAAATCGTACAAATTGCCGCTCCTGTTTGATGGAATAGATTGGTAAAATATCCCGAAAAGTTTGTAATGATAAATAATTCAATCTACATATATATTTTAAATTTTGAATGAAAATGGATCTCAATTAAAGTAAGTAGCTTTAAATTTGCAAACCAAAGTCTTCAACGAATTTCACAAGCCTATTCTGTCGAGTAGAAGTAGCGATATGTAAAAAAAAAAAAGAACTGGCTTCTTTCATTGCAAACATATTGTATAAAACGCGTACGTGTTTACGCTTCTGATGTAATCCGATACCGATGTAGCTACAGTGACGAGCCAGGAGCCGTAAATATTATCCAGCAGTGAGAGGATCGGCGTTGAAAGTGACGTTTTCTCGTTTACTGTTATATACTTTAAATGTTCTATGTTGTCTCATGGATTGTTAAATTATTTAACATTTAAATTATTTTATCTACCGATTGCGCGAATCGGTATATATAGATATACATATACATAATTAGCAACGACAGCGTAAATGTCGGTCGCGATTTGCAATTGAGGACGCCGAGAAGCCCGTCGACCGGTGGTATTTATTATTAAGTGAAGCATCGTCGAGGCGAAGTCGAGGCAAAACGAGTCGCAATCTATGTCTCCTCTAAAAAAGTGCGCTAGGTTTATAGTACGACAAGCGAGACAAAAAAAATGAGGTACAACGTCAGAAAATTAAATAATTTATTATGCACAACATCGTATTCGGATCAAGTATGGTACAATGAAATCATTTTCCCTCTCCGAATCCGTGTAATGCGGCTGATGCACATTCCATGCGCGCGCGCGCGAGCGAGCGAGTGAACGAACGTACGTGCGCGAATGCGAGAGAAAACGGGAGGACCTCGACCACCTAGGGAATCCAACGAGAAATAGGGGGGACTCTAACGTCGAGAGGAGCATCGTCGCGTCGCGCGCGGCGCATAGACACTTATTAAAATTAATTACAAGGATCACTCGGCACACGATGAGAAGAACCGATGGTGATGCGCCCACTCGTCGCGCGAGGTATGCAGTGAAGATGGTCCTTTCCCCCTTGATATCTTCGGTCTTCTGTCTTCGTCCCCAAACCCAGACGTCTTCGGATGTGGTTCATCCACGAGTAACGATGGTCCCGGAGAAAAACGATCCTGCCACTTCTTCTTTCTTCTTCCCTCCACCTGATCTACCCCGCCTTTTCTCGGGCTTGTCCGGGAAATGACACTTTGTCGCGACCAGGAACGCTCTGTTCGTCATTGACCGAGAAGATAGTCTCTCGAGTACAAGCGGCATAACGTATAGTCACCGCCAGTGTTCTCTCAAACGCGACTCATGTCTCCGAATTCGTGAAACGAAATCCTTTATCCGCGTTCTCTTCGAAGAACTCCTCCCCTCGAAGCGAGAGAAGCTTGCGTTGCGGCTCGGCAGGGGCAGCTACGGGTGTTGTTTTTCGTGTAGTAATACTTAAAGGAACACTTGGAAAATCGATCGAGCACCGTGGCAGTGAAGCGTGCATGCGCGTCACGCTACGAACGATTGAAAAGGAGAGAGCGGTCGTCTGGTCGACGAATCGTCCCGAGTTGAGAACTAACGAAAGATGAGCATTTTTCTATTGCATGAAGACCGCAGATTGTACCGTTTGCGTTGTGAATATGATCCTCGATGATATAACGAGCTTTTTTCTCATCTAATTTTTTTGTTTAGTGAGGTAGCGCCGAATGAACGGAAACGATCATCCGTCCGGATTTTTGTATAATTTCCAGAAGTCTCCTGCGAGAGAGATCCCCGCATATACGTCCTCTTGCGATTATGTACAATTGCGCGCGGGGGAACCGAACGAGGGAGCGTGTATGTACAAATTCACAGTCGAAGTCCCAAGCTTTCGATTTTGCACCCGACGGTGGATAAAACTGTGCGCCACCGCTGTGGGATGATGATCTGAAGATCGTTTTGCGAGAGGTAGAGCCAGCACACACGGGGGCTTCCGAGAGCGAGGGAAATTTACGGAAACATGCGTAACCCCAGCGGAATGGAATATCTATCTGAATATCTATATATGCATATGAGTCACACAAGCGCACATATGCCGGAAACATATGCATATACACGTAGTACGACACACATGAGATTTATGCATGTACGCGTGTGAATATGTATGTGTATATATATGCGTGTATGTGTGTGTGTGTGTGTGGGGCCCTTCTTTCTCGCATGTAAAAATATCTGCCGCCACAAGGGGTAAAGGTAGGACAGTAGAGTAACGTTGCCTTCTACCAACCACCTAGACTACCACTGCTTGCCTTGCAGTCGATTTGCTGTCGAGCGAGATCAGCGTAAACCAAGCCGAACTCGCTGACAAATTCATAAAACTTGTCCAAAGAATCAAAGGCCAATTCCGCTACGACGAAATGAACCGCCAAATTTTGCCGGTAGCTAAACAGCAGAAGAAATGCAAACGTTAGATAATGGCCGCATACGGTGATATGGTAGTGAATATACATAAAACAGAAAAAGTAACAATTAAATATGCAATTAACTTTCGGCTACGATGTCCTGTAACAGAAATCTGCAATTATAGTACATGTGATCCATGTTTCTTCATGAAGGTATCATTTGTTAAAAACTTGACGCTGGAATTGGATTAGATATTTAGAGAAATCAACTCGATAAAAGTATACCGATTGAATTTCGATATACTTTTTTAATTATTATGATAAATCATAATTCAGAAAAGAATTCCTTTTTAGAAAACAAATGCAATAATACCGAAAAAAAAAACGTATAAAACGTATGCTTGCATTTACTAATAAAAACAAACTGTTCTCCGAATCACCTGAGAACGAAATTTCTGCCTAGAAAAGCAATTAAGGGATTGTACACTTACTATTATATTATTTTCATGAGAAAAGAGTAGCATATGTTGTGATTTTATAGGCAATTATTATCCAAAATTGAACAAAATTTGAAAGCAAAATTGAACTTATTAGTTAAAACCCTCCAATGAAAAGCACAATTTCAACATTAAAGATTAAATTTAAACACATATCTACATAATAGTAACAGTAAGATTTAATACGTACGACTTTATCATGAATTTCAATGCCTTCTTTCGCTCTCTCGCGACAAACCAGTCCATCAAGAAGGCGGACATACGCGGCGAAGTCCTATACAGTTTGAAAAAAGCATGGAAGTTACCCAACCACCAAGCCGATCGTATTTTCAATGCATGCTGTATGCACTCGTCGTTTTTATCTTCTGCCGAAAGTGCCGCTAAAATTGTCGTTAAATCTGTAATCAAAAACATCGCAAAATATTCTAATAATGTAATTTCAGACAAATATTGATTCTCCGCGTTATTAACTCCGTTACCAACCTTGAGTATTTTTCGTGAAGATGTAATAGAGAATCCGATACGCAATGAATTCGCATCGATTCTCACCATCGAAATCCTGATACAGCATTTTCAGCTGTGTCTGACACTGATTGAATTCCTCGTGATCACCGCGTTCTAAAGCTACACGGGCGTGGGTTTCGTATACATGAACTGTAAACGCGTCCCTGATACCTTGCACGGTAAGATCTTGCCGGATGGATTTTAATTGGTCGCAAGCATATCTGTAGTCCTGATCAGCCAGCCAACGTTTCTTGACATGAGCCAAAGAATTTTGAAGTACACTTACCGGTCGAACTGCAGAAGGGGCAGGAGCCTGCAACGATATTATATAATTTTGTCAGAGAGTGTATAACCGCGAGTTACATCACGACTGCGATAAAATAATTTCATCTAAAATTTTATAGTAAGATACTTTATGTTCTCTTAATTGTAGACGAGATATTTTAAATGTTTAAATTTTGAATGTCCACGTACCGACGTGAGACGTAAGTAAGGCTTCTCTAGATCCTTGCACGTGCCGACGATGTGGAGCCCGGTAAAGTCGAAATCCGTGTTCGGGTCATCTCTGATAATGACGCTGCTGACGACCGTCCTGGAAATGCCGCCGTTGAATCTGGCGGCGCGCTGCTGCAGCTTCTCCTTGGTTCCCAGCTCGTCCGTGTTGCCTGTAGCTAAACCAAACTCGGAATAGAAATGCGATTTAGCCTGCTTATTCTTCTTGGACTTCTTGTTGCCGTGATTCGCCTTGTTGTTGCGCGCGGATTTTTTCACTTTGGGCGCCTTGTAATCGTGCTCCCGATCGCTAATGTTCGACGACGAGGACGTGCTGCGCCTGTTGTACCTGCGCGACGGCGGGCTACGCGTACGCGAACGCGTCGACCTCGACCTCGAGCGTGAGCGCGACCGCGACCGCGAACGGGATCTTGACCTCGATTTGGATCTGGATCTTGACCTCGATCTAGACCTCGACCTCGACCTCGTCCTCGACCGCCTGCTGTGTGTCACAGAGAGACGCGCGCCAAGCCGAGCCCCGAGTGAGCTGGAGAGGCCGGGCTTGCGCAGGCCTCCCTGTGCATTGACCAGTGGGCTCGCCAGAGGATTCGCCAGCTTTAACGCCGGCTTCGAAGGCTTGATCGTCATGGTCATACGTTCGCTGTGGATGCTGGGCAGAGGTTCCTTATCCCAGTCCTTCACCCAGAGCGAGCCGTCGTTCGCGGCGCGGGTGATTTTGCCCTTCAATATAATCTCAACCTGATCCTTATCGACCGCCGTCTTACACTTCTCGTAGCATCGGTTCACATAATTCTTCAAACTGTCGGGCCAGTCTCCGACTGGGCTGTGGGCAATGGTGGGGACAGTACCGGTACTGGAAGCCGCGTTGCTGACAGCCGTGGTGACCGGCACGACAGGATTAGGAGGCTCCTCGCTTGGCGGCGGAGGGGCCACCACTTCGGATTGCGCGGGAGGTAGCGGTGGTAGTTCCGCGGACTTTGCGTTAGGTCCATTAGGCATGAAGGGCCCGGTAGTCGGAGCATTTCCCTGAAAGCTATTGTTGAATTGAGCTGCTAAATTTTTGTTCCGCTTACGCTTTTTCTTCGCGGCGCCGCTATTGCCGGATGGCGTGTATCCAAGACCCGTTTTCTTGTTAGGTAAGTTGAAACGGATTGTATTCTGACCATTATATTCTGTAAAGAATTAATACTGTTTTAGAGCTACACATTCAAACTATACATAGGGACGGGCGAAGTACACCTATGGCAACAGTAAATATTGACGAGTTAAATCATATTACTAATGTAAACAAACTTTCAAAACAAAAAAGGAACGCTGAACAGTGAAAGAATATCCTTGGATGCGTTCTTTGTTAGTTTTTATATATCCAGATTTTTTCGAAGTATTCTCTTATGAAAATCCATATCGTTATTTTTATTACTAATTGTAAAAAATTAGTGTATTACATATAATATGAAACAACATGTAACTTTTAATAATAAAATCACTTAACAACGTGCATCGATTTTGCTCTTGTTGCAACAGCAATTCTTCGCCCATCTCTGTTTATAAAAAAAAAATATAAGTGATACTTACGAGAAGTTTCATTATGCATTCCATTCCAGTTATAGGGGAATGAATTGTACATCAATCCTGAATAAGCCATCGACTGTTGCTGTACATGATTGTTATGTTGTTGATTAGGTTGAACCGCTGGTGGTGGACCTGGCGGCAATGGTGGAAGATCAGATTCATCATCCAGAGGCATTGGAGTACCAGGTATAGGAGGTTGTTGATGTAACTGCTGCTTTGTCTGATTATTTCCCTGCTGTTGCTGCTGCTGTTGCTGTTGCTGCTGCTGCTGCTGCTGTTGTTGTTGTTGCTGCTGCTGCTGCTGTTGGTGCTGTTGATGCTGTTGATGCTGTTGCATCTGTTGAGGATTAAAAGTCTGACCGTATCCTGGCATCATGTGATAATAGTTAAACATCTGTCCTTGATGCGGCACACCTTGGCCGTATCCTTGGCCGTACATTTGGCTGCAAGAAGAGATTGCAAAGGTTAGCATTCGCGAACTTCATTTTATAACAATTCCGTAGTATTGGCAGATAATTTTGTTATAAATATTATCAAATACAGAAAATTACTGCAAGTCCAAATAGCCTGTCTGTGTTCTTTTTCGAAGAACTTACTGAACTGGTATACACAAATGCAATAAGTTAAACAATTGAAGTGAAACAAAAGGTCTATTTTCTATTGCTGCACTGCTGAACTAGTGCACACTGGTGCAGTAAGTTGGAGCGAAACAAAATATACTCGTCTCACTCTAACTTATTGCACTTGGTGCACCATTTCGGGAAGTTTTTCGAAAAAGAACAAACCTAGCATGACTAAAAAAATAATCATTATCGAAATGTATCAGCGATACAGCAATATGTCAGCAACATTAAAACCGATTAAAGCGAAATCTCGACGCGCGTTCATACGAAGAATTAGGTCACGACAAACGTCGCTCGCGCATGTACAAGACGATTCATCTTAGATTGCGAAACCGCGCGTCCTCTCGGAATCTGCCTCGTTAATACGACATTCGTCGTACTCCTGAAGGGACGAGTATCCCACTGGACAAATCTTACTCGATTAAAGTCTCGTCTAAAAAGAGAGAGAATCAGTGACAAGCTAAGCTCGAACTTTGTGTATGACGCGATCTCGACATGAATCATCCCGTACGTACATACATATACGGACAGACGCGCATATCAGGCCTCTCGCGTTACGTTCGTCGCGCGAGCGAGCAACTTCGGCGAATCCAACTCCAGATTATAAAAGCGAGATCGTATATCGCGATCGCGAAAGTGAAGCCGCGAGAGTCGGGCGGGCGCAAATCCGACTACGAGACTTCGCGAGCAACTTCGAGAGGCCGTCACGCCACCGAAATGGCCGACTCCATTGTTCCTCGTTGACATATCGTTACTCCGACGCCGCGACTCACCCCGGGTACGGTGGGAACATATTGTGCATATTGTTCGGCGGGTACTGCCACGCCATATTCGCCATCGGACCCGCTCCGATCGGCGGTTGCTGCTGCTGCTGCTGCTGTTGCTGCGGATGAAACGGCTGCTGTTGCTGCTTCTTCTGCGACAACGCCTCGCCTTCTGACATACCGTGGAATAAAAAATATCAGAATCGCTGGGAGAGATGGCCGCCTGCCTCCCCCTCCCTACTCGTGGCGCGTCGCGGATCGTGGGTCGCTATTCGCGATTTCGCGTCGCGTCGCGTCGCGTCGAGTAGCCGCGAGTAGAGCCGCGGGCGTGCGCGCGTACTCTCGATATTGGAGCGGAAAAAAAAATGGGAAAAGAGAAATCAATGGGGGAGAAATTCACTTTGGAAAACCCGTCGACTTCCGCGTTCGCCTGTCTCGTTTACTCCCGTGCCCGCCGAGTCTCGCCGTCTCTCGGCACGCTTCTACATAGCACGACAGCTCGCGCGAGGACACGACATGACATAAGACAAAGTAACGACACTCGGGATCGCGTGGAGCGTGGAGTACGGAACACGAAGGCAAAAATGGCCGGAACGGAACGGAACTCCGGTCCGGTTCGCAGCCGAGGAAAACGACGCACTTCAGGCCGCGCGCCGGCGCGCCATCTCGCGCTCTTGTCTTGCACTTTCAAACGACCACTTTCAAAATGCTTTCAAACGATCGCGACAGATATGAAATATATTTGTGATATTTGGGTTTGATTACTATATCCGGCGAGTTTATTACTAATTTAAAAGATTTAAGCTTCGAGAGTCCCGGGAATCTAAGTTCGTTATCACAGACTGTAATTAACCTGGAGATGGGCGCCTGATTTCTTTTTTCTTTTGCATATATAGTCACCTGGGGTGACTTTTACACCCTAATTAAAAGTTATTGTTATTAATTACATATTTTTTATTGTTTTATAGTTTATTAGTATTTGAGGGTAATATAGATTCATTTAACATTTTCTGAAAAAAGTAAGGAGAAATTAAAAAATATTTTTAAAAAGCGAAAGAAGCACGTTAAAACTATAACTGTGACGTAGCTTTATTTTTTCGATACTGCATGGGGGTGTAAATATCACCCCAGGCACCCATTCCCCGGGTTAATGTAGGAATAATAATACGGAAAAGCGGAGGTGATTTTTATATTTTGAATATATGCGCCAATTTCGATCGCGTAAGCTCCTGCGAAATCGTGGCCTCCTGATACCGCGAACGCCGAACAGTCACAAAATTCGAACTCGTAACTTACTTCAGTCGGATCCTCCGAGAGGCGCGAATTTCGAATCAATATCAAATCGCGACGACCTCTTGTTGAAGCATGTTTTCCTGATAACTTTGACGATTTTTCGCGAAATCCAGAGTCGAACTCCCAGTATTCATAGTCAGATCTTATATTTAAGACCGTCTCAAGTACAATCTTAAGGTGTTATGAACCAATCACAGAGCCGTATTAGCAGCATCTTAAGACATTGCTTAAGATGGTCTTGAAATAAGACCCGACTATGAATACCAGCCCTACAGCGAACTAACTCCTCAAGCATTTGAAATTCAACGGGACTCGAGAATAGAGTTGTTCGGTTTAAATTTAAAACACAAAAATAACAATTGTAGTTTATTAATTCATATAAGAAAAAGAAGTTAAATTTCTAAATTAATTTCTAAATAAAAAACAGCAGCTAATAAATCTCTTTTAGTCCTTTCGTAAAAATATTAATTCAATATACTATTGCTTGACGATTTTATTGAATAATTATATTATTACTTGAAAAAATTCATGTTTTTACTTTTTAAATTGTAATCATGCAATAAAAGGTGACTAGGAAAGGAGTAGGTAATGAAGAGAGAACACAGCAGAGATCTGTAACTTCTAACAATGATATATTTTGGAACATATTGTCAATGGGGGATATAGACATTATAACAGATAAACTATATTTCGAAATATAAGATTCCGATGTTAAATGTTAGCAGTACGCGAATTCGCTCCGGTATAAGCACGCGCGTAGGCAAAGGAAGATAAATCTGACGTAGGAATCCGAATACGAGACGCAACGACAGGACTCGGAATCGCGAGCGCTCGCCGAAAGAAAATCAGTTGAATATTCAGCGAGTTCGTAGGCAAAGTACGTCGCGCGCACAACTATTTTCTATTTTGCGTAACTTATGGAATGAGCTGAATCCGGAGAGATCACACAAACGAGCAGGTTTCGAGAAGAGATATACTCTGTTAAACGGATATATATATAAAAAAAAAAAGATCCATAAAGTAACAGCATTCACGAAAAGTTTATTCTTACGCAATTTCAAATCCAAATAAAAGAAATCTCGGTTTAATAAATATGAGGGAAATTTAATCGACTCGTGATGTTAACAGAGTGTACAATATATTATATCAGGGATTCAACGATCCACTAGCTTTAGAACAACCTGTAGTTTCGATAAATGACTATAATCTAGACCTGATTGCGCTTCAGATCTTTTCCAGCTTCATTCCATTCTTGCTTAATTAACTTACTTATATAGAATAATTGTGCAGTTCTCGATAATTTTCCCAACTTTAAGCGCAGAGAATGCACGATGACTATGATACATTATTGAGAAAAAAAACGGTTATTCAACATTAAATAGTAAAATTTTAGCAAATTAAACCTCCCAATTAATTAAAAAATCAAACATTATAGGAATTTATAAAGCGTTAAATTTTAATTTTTACTTTAATACAATTTAAGTGTTAAACTTTAACATATAAAGCTTTATGTCAAAACATAAAACTTTTTAACAAACCGAATAAGTTTTACAGCGCTTAGATCGTCGACATCGCTCTGTGCTTAAATTCAAGATCGGATATCGTTTAATCCTTACATTACATTACTACGATGTATATTATATCGATCGTGAAAAAAACGTTCAGAGAGATATAGGCGAAGGTACCCTTTTACATGATGAACGTCCACGTAATGACGGTAACAAATTCATCGAGAAACGGTGGTTTATTTCGTCCGAATGTTCTTCGTGTTCTCTCGCAATCGAGAGACGAGACGATAACAGATGCCTTGACCGTAAAGGTATCACGTAAAAGACCCTGACGTTTTTTGTAGACTAGAAAAGTACAATCGGCATTGAATACGCAGTGATACAACAGAAGCGCGGATCTTTTATATTTTCTCTATGTTACTTTGTAGGCACTTTCTACGAGTAACCGGAGACACTCTCTCGAAACACGCAATGGAAATCAAAACGTCTCCTCCTTGACACTAAAATTAGTTTTACATCGTCTCTGCGCGACGCAACGTGACCGTTCGTCTTAAGAAACTAAATGGTGATTAGGCGAGCATTGGAAAATGTGCAATATTCTCGTGACTAGCGAGAATAATACTTTTTTTCTTGCTTTATAATTACTGTATTCAGTTCTCTTATCATATATATATATAGATATTTGTGTATATATATATATATTTATATATATCCTACTCTCTCTTATTATTTCTCTCTAGTTGTTCGTTCATTAAAGATTTATTGCTTTAAATATAATTGCGAACCAATGTAAGATAGTCACATAATATACAGTGTTAAGTCTATGTCGCTATAGCTAGTGATTGGAAAGAGATAATTGATATATTTAAAGACACTATAAATCTGTCGAGCTGCCGAGACATGACATTCATATATCCATTACGTATCAAATAAGCTTTCCGCACATTCTTTCACAATCAGAATTATCTCATATAGATGAATTTTCGCGAATCGTACGTTAAACGATTTGTAGAACATAGCTATTGCATCTACAGAGAAGTACAGCTAACAGTTACGGTACATATTCCAATAACTGCAGCTCGATACTGTTGGTATCCACGCTTAATTTGTAAAACTTATTGCCCCCATCGATAATACTGCATCGATAAACAAACTATTTCAATATCCGACGTTTGAGTGAGCCGTCTAATTGTAGATTATAATTTATTGCTGTAGAGCAATTATTACTTTGACATTTTGTCAGATGGACGAATCAATATTGTTTCTTTCAATTCAATTATACTCTTTAAAGCATCTCTTTAAGATTGCAAATTAGAACTCCTCTATTGAAATGCAACGACTCCTGTTTTATTTTTATAAATACTCTAAATATACAAATGTGTAATACGATTTCTCCTCGTCGACGAGAAACGGAAAGTTGATGCCTCCATTAATTTAGCTACTTCTTGTTCATGGTTTTTAAGGCACCTGATATATGTATGGTACGCAATACAATGTGTAAGTATACAAACAATTTGTTATAATTAAGAAATTATTCGCTGTTATTGTAACTTAAAAATCATGAACCCGCATATGTTGATTCCTATATATATATCTATATAAATTCTGATTATCATCTTAAGATTTCAGACAAACGATATTACAAAAGCGCAACCGAGAGATATACAATATCAAACAATATTACTAAAATACAATTAAAATGTATCTGTAAAAAGTAAATATAAAAAGTAAATCATATAATTACATATAATGATATAATATAAATGTGTACTTGAGATTACGTGTTCCTCAAAAAATTCAAAAAGGAATAAATGCATGTAGCAAAAGCAGGTAACATAATCGCATCGTAGTCGGGCAATCATACATAAAAGCATACTGCCACTCTTAGAAACTCGCGAGAATTCTTATCTAGATGCGTACAATACGATAATAGCCGTTAGATTCATATATATATACTAATGAAATTGGCTTTTGGTAGGATGAGTAGAGTATATAGTACCGCTTGGTGATTTTTATATGTAAACGATAAAAATACCTTTTGGATATATTGACTAGTTTCTGTCACTTCCACCTCGTCGTCCTTCTCTTGGTTCTCCCAGTAATTTTTCAGCGCACGTACTCGGTTCTAATCCGTACAACGATAACAGAACACAAATGTGATCCACTTGGTGATTCGTCGGCAATAACGTTATTACATCTATATTACATCTCTTTACGGAGTGGTCGACGTTAAAAACGTAGGGTCTACCGCGGCTACCTTCGCGGTAAGAAACGCATGCATACAGAACAACAAGTTTTGCAACTGGGAACACTCCAATTCCTGTCGAAACGTACGCAAAACGTAAATACACACATCCCTCTATGCGTATAAAAAAGAGCAAAAGTTGAAGGATTGAATGCAACACACTGATCTTTAATATATTTTTCAGAAATCTGAGACAGCCAATCTCCTAATCAAGAAATTATACTTAATCTTCTCTTGAGAGATAACGATTTGGACCACTGTGTTGCAATGAACCTTTCAGTTTCGCCAAAGAATTTGTGTTTACCTTCGTTTCGATAGCGATGCTGTCCGGCTCTTGGAAGTGCAATTTAAGCCTACTTTTACCATCGTCGCTGGACCCTCTCAATTGAGAAAATTTGTAGCGCCACGCGATCTCCCCGATTCCTTCATACGACAACGTAAATCCTTGAGTCCACTCTAACGTTAGACCGGCGCTTCTACTGTTGAAGGTTACCGGAAAGGTTTTACTCTGCAACGAGAAAGGAAAGGCGTGAGAGGAGAATGACGACGCCGAAAACTGCTCTGCAGAAATGCGTACGCGTCAATGTGTAAGTATACGAAGGTACACGACCGCGTGTACCTTTAAATGCGTAACAGCCGAACATATGGCGGTGTGCCACGCCGCCTCGACCCGCAGAAGTTCTTGCCTGGTCTCGACGCTCAAGTAACGCGGCGGTTTTCCCGGACTCTGCGCCAGGAAGCAATGCTGTCGCTCGTCCACATTCTCCGATTCGCGCATCACGCGGAACATCGTTTGGTACACTTTGAAAGTCAACGCGCAGCGAGACCAGTCGCCTATATTGCACTGGAAGCAACAATAAGAACAATTTAGCATAATCCTCGCGATACTTGGAGTAAATCGACGATTTTAAAAGCTCAAAATATGTAGAATAAAGCGTACGAATTGATACATACAGGGGGTGTCTCAAACAACAATAGGTCCGGTCCTTTTAGAGCCAAAAATCTCGGTCTGTAACTCTGCCACGGTTGATTACTATTGCTCACTGCCTCGTTCACCCAGCCCATGTATTCTATGCGCTCGCCGACTCCGAAATTACGATTGTACAATTTCATCTGGAATTGAATTCAAGCTCATCGTCAAATAATTAATTATTGAAACAACTCGGAATATCACACACAGAGACATGACGACATTACAGTTATATATTATTTGTATCACCTGCAAATGCGTCAATCCTGTAATGTTATCAGTTATATATTTTAACCATTGGCTAAGAATAGCGCTATCATCGCAATGTATCACTCCTGTACGTGCTCCGTTAAGTCCCCTCACTTCAAACGCGTTCCTCCTCAGTTTGTCGGTGCCGAATATATATCTCGTCACGTACGCCATCATTAACGGAACTGAAAAGTGCCACGTTAATTATTATGCTACCACAAATAGTGCTCCTATTTCCATATCCCATATCTGAACTGTTATTGCTTCTCAAAAATTGATTATGCGGCAATTTTTTTAAATATTTGTGTTAAAATATCGCGGGTATATGAAGCAAGTAAAGCTTAAAGTTTCATACGGATACACATGATGATAAATGTGGGATATAAAAATACGAGGTATTACATTTTAAATATTTATACTCGAGTGGACGCATAGCTACCTGTAATTACGTCCACCCATCTTTTATACTGCATCGAACTGGAAGATGCATTAGAACTTTGACGGCTGTGGCTGCATCTGGGACTACCCGGTTGCCTGTTAGGCGATATCCATCCGTCTTCCGCCGTACCATTGGCAACGTTATCCAGTTTTTCTTCCTTTTCTGTTGACAAGAATATCAATGTATGGGCCGTAATACATTCTCATTGCCATCTGTCTTTTTTTTTGCGATAATGTATAATATTCCGATACCATTTTTCTGTAGAAATGGCTTGGCCGCTCGATAATGCTTGACAGTTAGAACCACTATATCACCGGCGTTTCTCAAAATATTGACAGCGTCATCATGGTTGCACGCCGTGATATACTCGCCATTCACTAAAGAACCATAGAATATAAATTACGTAATTTAATGAACAATGAATCATATGTGATAAATGATTGCTTGAAATATTATGTGGAATAAAAACGAAGTCAACGTTTGTCCCGATAGGAGCGGGTATTGGCAGAAGCGCAAGTTGAAATCGATACTCATTAACTGTACATGGTGCCGCTCAACTATCGCGAAACTGTCAACTGTCGCGTAACTGCAATCGGCGCAAATAACAAGAAACAAGTATTAATAGAAGATATCGAATATTTTGTATTGAAATAGTTTAAGCAGAATTAAATACAGAAAGTAAAAGCTAAACATACGACAACAATGCAAAATCTCTCGCTTTTTTTAAATTAAATATTTTATCTGAATTAAAAAAGGGTACTTTAGGTGATACACAGAAGATAAACAATATGTAAAATAATACGTAGCATGCAAAATGCATCCCGCATTGATAATAAGTTTGATAACAACCTGCGTATCGACGTGAAAATTATTTGTGTCAATGATACCTTTAATAATTGCATCTCCTACAAAAAGCTGGCCGCACTGATCGGCGGCCTGACTTTTATAGATCCTCGATATGAGTACTGGAAGCTTATGTTCCGCTCCGCCCTTTATGCTCAGCCCCAAACCACCGACCTTCTGCCTGGTGATTTGCACCATGCGCTCCTTAGCGTCCAGGGGTGGTTTATTGTGATTCGCTGCCTGCTAAAATGTATTCTCGTCTTTGACACGTTTCATAGCGACCGTAATCGATAAAGCACCGTGTCAGCGAGACTATTGAGCATCATTCATTCGGGAAATAGATGATAATACGATTATCAAAAGGCACTCTACCTCGAGATCCTCCCGCTGAAGCTTCAACACCTCCATGGACAAGTGCAAACGCATCGGCACGGGTTTGCTTTTCCCATCGCTAACCGTCACCATCCCCGTCCGCACCTACCGATAATAAAATCAAATTTACAGAAGCTATTCATATAAAATTGCCATTTTATTCGCTCGAAATGTCCGAGGAAAACTATGCACCTATATCTAAACGGAGATTGAAGATATGGAACAGCTTTATCAAATTGTGACCAATTATTTTTAGCAAACTAATTGGTTTAGCTTATCACAGTTTCTTAAAAGTATTATATATTGTCGTAACGACTTTTATATGTATAAAAATAACATAATAACTACGATACCATTTTCCTCATTACAACTCGGCACAAAAAGCGGGCTTGCATTTGCAACCGGAAATTGAAGTGGGGAAAAAAAGCAAGGACCCCGCGGGATTGCAAAGAGCGGGATTGCAAAAGTTATTTTAGAGTTCTGAGAAGCGAGATGCCACTCGGTGCGGAAGTAGCTCGGAAGATTAAAGGGAAAAAGACGCTGCCGTTACGCCGATAACGATAACTAACGAGCACCGGCAAATATTGATTGATTAAAGCGATTGATGCAAAGTCATTGTACCGGCCGAGCATGCATTTATGCATGAGAAAGTATTTTCGATATAAATTCTTAATTGAATATCCACATTCATCGGGCAACGATCGTCCCTAATTACTCCAAACGGCATTATCGTTATTATGTTATTTCCCGTTCGTTGCCCGGCGGAACCGACACGATTCACCCTCCCTCGCTCTGCAGCTTAACCCGCGAGACCGCAACGGATCGGTTTAAATTAATAAATAAATTTGTCAATTTGCCATGCGGCTCGAGAGCTATAACCGCGAGCTCCGTCCTCGCGATTTGCAAACATCCATCTAGGATTTCCTCCGCGTAACGACGACCTATGCCTTCGCTCAATTAATCGATTTTCCTTTTCTCAATACGCAAACGAAGGCAGTCTAAATTATTCGCCCGCGATCCAATTCCGCGTCGTATACTCTTTTCTCCGACGATGACAGCTGTAAGTGATGGCAGGAAAAGATAGCCAAATGATTAAGGAAGCTATGCGCTTTCGCGGAGGTATCGTAAATTGACAGGATTTCAGCGAGCCATTCTTCATTAACGAGCTCCTTGACCAACTCCTGGAATCGAATTCCCTCCGCGAGAGAACGTCGCTGGAGAGGACAGTTTTGTCCGCGAAAATTGCCAATTTCTTTTTTACGTATTTTTAATAATTATTATGCATTGATCGACGTGTTGCATTTTGAATGAAAATTGGAGTGCGAAGGAAATAGGATACAAAGCGTGATATACCGGTGGGCGGTTCATTTTACGCAAATTCATTTCACGGGAATTTAATATGCCATGCATATAAAAAAACTGATTTCGAAGGTATATCCGCGAAAAGAGCAAACCGAAATTTACGCTTTTGTGTTTACGGCGAGCCGGCGAGCGGATCGATTTCGCTTGTGTCAAAGAAAATTATACTAGATTGGCCCCGAATGTCCCGAGAAGACGCTAAATTTGTCGATTCGGCATGGCACGTATGTATGTTAAGTGACAATCGGAAAACGTTGCCCGACGAACGAGACAACGAGAGAGAGATTTTCGGGTCGTTAAATCGACAAAACGGGACGGACCCATTTTACCCCAATTATACACTACTATACTTTTAGTAAAACTGCCTCGCAGCGCATTCGTCATTTATCGTTAACAATTCGTCCGTTCCATTATCCAATTAATCCGACGATAATTAATTATCATCGGAAACGCTGAAGCGAGGTATGTAAATACGAATCGGTGTGACGTGCCGCCAAATAGAGATAAATTTCCGTGAAATCCGCGAAATAGATTTTTCTATTATAAACTCTAGTACAAACCCTCTAAATATAAAACGAGTACGTACATATTTTTAAAGCGTCCGCTTTTAAAAAAGCTTTACAAACTCATATACCCTACATTTTGAACGCACGTTTTAAATAACCGGTCGAATAGCGTCGTCGATGCTTTTTCAGTCTTATTGCAATATTCTCTCGTCGCGAGTTGCATTACGTATGTCGCTCGTAATTGCGTTAATTTTGCATTTTACGCAAAATTAACGGCGAAAGGAAAGTTCGACTCCAATCTCGATGGAAACTACACATTTTTCGCTCTCTATACTTTCTATCATTTTCCTGTAAATTCATATCGCTGCGGCGATTATCGGGTTTTACATCTCTCTCGTTACGGCAGGTTTTTCCGTAATAATCGATGGCCGAAAAGCGCAACGTGAAAATGATCGACGTTCGCGTGCCGTTCGTATTCTTCTCTTTTTTTTTTCGCACGGTGAAACACTCGTTACAGGATGAGAACTTTGTTGCGACGTGACAAACCGTTGTCGCTCTCGGGTAAAACCAGCCGAGTGACAAAATCGCGGCGTGCCCGCGAGGAGATAAAAACCAACTCTCCGCGACGCGACGCGACACGCCGTAGTATCGCTGAACGTACCAATTTATAAACCAGACGTACGATATGAAATCGCTCGTTATTATCGCAAAGGTAATTAAACATTACTCGTGCCGCGGCACGGGGGGGGGGGGGCGCTATCAATCTCTTCCGCGAAGTTGTGTCGGACGACGGCAGACACCGAACTGCCAATTTGGGGTATGCGGGAGCGTTTATCAAGGCGAAATGATAAGGCTCCGTTTTCTGCGAAGACATTAATTAAGCGCTATTCGACGTTTTCCAGGCCGTATAAAACCCGGCATGTAGAATCCGGCGGTATTAAAGCGTCCGGAGAGCCAATTTCGACTGCTGCAGGGGCCGTTTCTGGTCTAACGAGCGTTCGTTAAAGTTAGCAAAGATTTAACCGATTCTCCCGGCTCTCGCCGGTTATACATATTTGTAAAGGGGGACGTGGAGTCGCTTAAACTCCAGTTATCTTTAACCAACGTTTATGAAAACCCGCGGGTCGATTCTAACCAATATCGGTCAGCGTTGATCCTAATGGTCTATCTACATCTATATTGTAGCTGCTACAATTTAGAAGGAAATTGGCGAAGCCACAATTGATTCCACGGAAGAGACCGTAGAAACGCGGCGAAACTCCCCTCGCCATTTCCCGGCGATCGGCGAAACGTCGGTCGTTCACGGGAGATTAACGACGTTAATGTCGTGCGATCGGAAAACATTTCGTGCACTTGTAGCGCCGGGAATTCCATCCGGGATAACCGGGAACGAGTGCGAGATACGGTCGAACGACGAAGGCCACCAGTCCACAAAATTCCAAGTCCGAAGTGACTCTCGGCTGTGCGTGGCCGCATTCTCTTAATCAGATTAACGTCTAAAAACATGATAAAATGTTAAAATCCATTCATTTACTTGCCCCTCGAATTACGGGGAGACAAATGGGAATTTTACGCGCGCATAGAGCGAGATCATTATAGTTACTCATAAAATGAAAGAAAATTTGTTTTTAAAATTTAATTTATTTCTTCTTGTTTTAGAAAACGCGCAAATTAATAAGCTGGCTTCTCGGCGTTCGAATTATCGCTGCGCGAACGATCGACAGGTTTAAATGTGTCCTCCTAATTATGGGAAATTCCGATGGTATTGCCTCATCAGTATTTACCCGTGTAAGAGCGCAGAGGGGACGTGGTAATGAGACCGTCGCGAATTACGTGCAACGCGATCCCCGACTAAATTACACCACGCTCGCATACACGGCTCTTTTGACCTTTCATCCGCTTTTATCATATGCAAAAAACACCCAGGGCCCGTTCGCGTATCTCGCACCTAGCGGATAAATGCCGTCCGTGACTGCGATGTACATTAACGTTGAGTGAAAACGTGGGTAAACGTAACTGAAAACACAAAACGGGAAGATCAGAAGCGAGCGATAAGATGATATTAACACTTCTGTGTTACAACTAGTGTCACAGATTCTATCGAGTTGAAACGTAACACGAATATATATAAGTATAACAGGTAGTAAAAATTAATAATTATGTCATTAAGATTAATAATCATATTACGCTAAAGAAATAATACGTAGAAATTAATGTTAAAGAAACAACAACGTCGAGTTGTATCAAGAGACACGGTAGTGTCTCGCGCCAAGTACACGCGGAGCGAGACCGACCGTGACTCTTTTTCTTAATATCGAGGGAATAAGAGGCGAAATATAGAGATTAGACGGACACGACTCGGCTCCTGCTGCGAGCGCTATCGACCGAAGGATCTTGACCCGATCCTACGGGAGTAGTTGCCGAGTTTAATTCGGAGTTAAGGCGGCTTCGATTCATTTCGCCCGAGGTGTTCGATACGCCGAATACACACACGGGCCGGGGAGGAGGGCATATATCCCAGGAATATATCCGGCGCACATCTGCGCCGCATAGCGCGCGGCGCTTCCCCGAGACGGCTTCCCCGATCGGGATTATGCACGCGTGCTGCATCCCAAGCATGCGGCTAAGTGCGAGTACGAGTGTGGATGCATTATTGATCACCGAAGATCGACGGACAACAAGACGGAGACGGAGAATGAGAGAGAGAAAGAGAGTGAGAGTGAGAGTGAGAGAGAGAGAATGTATGAGAAAGGGAGAGAGAGAGAGAGAGATAAAGGGTTGGAGAAGGATATCGCGGCTCAATCCTGGCGCTTCCGACCCTCGAGGTAAGCCTGTACCTTCAGCTTCTGGTCAATCTTCTCCTCGATCGGAGTGCTCATCTTCGTCGCGTTGATTCTCATTATTCTCGCGCGCGATCAGTGAGGCGACGGCACCCTGGCGTATCCTCGAGAATCCCTTCTGCTGGTGCTGCCGTTGCTGTTGCTGGCCGGCTCAGCGACGACGAGGCTGGTAGCCACCGCTGGCGACATCGGCGGGCACCGCACACCGTTACCCCGCGACTTCCTAGCGGCGAGTCATTCCTCGCGACGGCGACGGCGACGAGCCTTCATGGCACACACTCTCTCTCTCCCTGCACGAGAAACAACCGCGCGGAGTTAGACGGAGAGGTCGTTGAGTTCGGAGGGATTGATACCGGCGCGCGTTTTCAGTCCCCGAGAGACTTCTCCCGAGATTCGAGCGATCTCCCCGGGAGTCCGGACGCCGCGACGCCGTGCGTGTCCTGCCCGCGACCCTCGCGGGCCCACGGCGCGGCGTCGAGCTGCTCCGAACCGATCTGGGTATTCAAACTCGCTGCGGACTCGACGCGAGAAACGTTCCCGGTTTTTAATGAGCCACACTTTTCGCGCTCTCCTACCGTTCTTTTTCGAAAATGGAAGAAATCGAGAAACCCTGGTGCCGGTGCTTGTGATCGGGGATCTCTCGTTTCTCGCGTGTCCGAGCTGAACTCACCGCGGAATCGGAAACGCCGCCGCGGCCGGTTTCAATCCCCGGACTAGACTCGTTGCCCCGACGACGACGCAAACGGAGCCACCTGATCCCCCAGTGCGAGAGACCGTCGGTTGCCGTCGGTCTCTGCCCTTCCGACGTGTCGCGGGCCTACCTGAGCGACGCGCGTCCGGCTGGTCGGCGCGAGAGCGAAGCGAGTGTGCGACCTAGCTCTGGTAGACGCGACAGGACGAGACGTCTCCGGGGAGCGCAGCGGACGCGAGGCCAGGCAAGATGCACGTACGGATCGGCAAAGCTGACCGGCTGACACACGTATCGCGCGGACCTGGCTGGCCGAACTGCTGAGGTTGCTGCTGCTGAAGCTGATTGCTGAAAAGCCGCGGCGCGCATCGATTTACGCGGGGCACCGCGCATATAAGCGGCGCTCGCTCAGGCGCGGATCACGCGAGGGGGGTTTTTACGTCGCCCGCCGGCCAATCCGACTCTCCCCCCCCCTGCGCCCCCTTCGCGAATCGCGATCGCGCGCGCAGGAAGGATATTTCGGGACAATTAAATTTCGCGAGATAACTCGATTTTTAATTACGAACACGTCCCATCACGTGTCCCACTGTAACACGATGTTCCGTTTCGACGCGCCTTGGGGGAAACGGCGTCCCTCCACTCCCTCCCGGTTTTAGACAGAAATTGGATTCGTAAGGGCGATGAAATTTTGACTAACTTTCGACTAACTTCGTCGAGTTACCCTGTATTATCGCGTTAACGTGGATAGAACTGTTATAACGTTCGTTTAATCTTTAGTACGTGGAAAGAATGGATTATCAGATCGAGGGCGACGATTTATAATTAGAAATTTTGCTTCGAGCCATTCTGCCAGTTGAATCAATCGCCGATTAATTTATAATCGGAGTTATGTTCATTTCTCATCAACGTGGATTAAATTTAATTTTCGATTTAACTTACTTTTCATCTTTTTTTTTTAATTCCCAGAAGTAGAAGAAAAAAGTTAAATCGAGATTAAAGTTGTTCGAAATGAAATCAGTCACTCGAGGTCATTCTGAGACATGGGGAAAAGAGATTATCAAGATTATTCATAATCCTTTAATCTAAGAGCTCTTTAACTTAAGTCTGTGTGGCTTTAGATTAAAATTTTATCTCCAGATAGCTCAGTGCAATCTTATATAGCTCAAGATTGCACTGATTTTTAACGTAAATTTTAAATATAAAATTGGACCTCTAATTCTAATTGCAAATGCTTTCTGAAGGGCCCTCATCGAGCTGGCCCTGATTAAAACCCCAGCAGCATGTCGTATGGCGGGAATTTTAAAGATACATGGATATCGATGAACCAGTGTCTCACAAGTTCGAGCGTCATAAGGATAAAAATTAAGAGGGCAAAACAAAAGCCTTTGCTTGCACAATCTGCTCAATGTGTCCACCATTATTTTCAATGCACAGTTTTATTCAGTCAAAAAGATTCTCCCAGAATGTGTCCAATCGATAACGCCCCACACTGGACTTACAGGACATCTTGTACAATAGAATACAACGTTGTAAGTTGTAACCGATACCAAAATTATATTAGTTGCTTTCCATTTACATCAAAACTCAGATAATTCTCACTTGTGACGTCATAACTCAGTTGAATGCACGTTCTTTTTGCATGCTGGCAATTGAGATTCATCTGAGTTTTTATCCAAAATCGAGACCGTGTGCTTTAATGAATCTAATAGACTCACATTAAAAGTGAGGCTACGAATCTGTATTGTTATGCGATAGCTTTGTCACCAAAATAAGCAGGTAAGTACAAAATGACTTATCTTACCCGAGTATAAAATACTCACATAACTGAGTGACTCAAATCACTTGAGTGTAAATGGAAAGCAACTATTGTCTTCAGCATTAATTTGAACATTTGCGCACATACGGTTTTGTACACAGCGTGAACATCCAACAGATAAATGTCACTCGACGTATCTTCTACTTCGTGTAAATTGATTTATTAAATGACACAATTAATAACGTATCGTACATCTCGTCGATTGAATTGTACCTTTCGAACTTCCACACGTATTTCGAAATAAAAACATCGTCGCTATACATATGATACAAAACTAATGCCGTGTAAAAAAATAGTATTGCATTTAAATAATGAACTATATATATATATATACATATATATTTTTCTACTTCTCTTTTTCGTATTATTTTGTAGGAGAGAAGTCCTCGACATATTTTTACATTATGTAATATCACATATGTATAAATAGTCTATATTATAGTAATATTAAATATTTTTTTGTCTTTTAATGACTCGAATATTTTGTGACACGATATTATATCACATATTGTTATAAATCGCGCTGCTGAATCCCAAAACATGCTTTTAAACATTCTGAAACTTAAAAAACTTCCCAAAGGGTATATTTCAGCACAATTTGATTATATACAATTTATGGAATAATAGATAACTAAAACCATGATAGCACTTTATCCATGACTAAAAACAAATTGTCTATCACAAGTATTAAATTTATTCATTTAATACTTTTCTCTGACTCATTAATTATATATGTTTGAAGCGTTTATACGTTTACACGCATAAAATTTTAGATTCATAAAGGCAGACTATCAGGATATCAAGAATTTTCATAAAAATATTAATTACACTTATTTATATGTATAAATTATACAATTTCTTCATGAAAAAAGAATAAACTTGATTGTATTCTTTAAAACTTATCCTCGATTACTCTTGTTCATTAAAAAAAAAACAAGTTCCTTTTTTATCAGTCAGTTGATATCTCAAAATACTTATTAAAACATTACACAAAGAGTTTCATATATATAATAGACTTTTCTTCCCGTGTGCATTCCTGCATAGCAGGAAGAATGTGCGACTGCAACATTCATATATCTTTAAAAAAAAAAGTACAATTCCCTATTATCGCCTTAAACACCTAGTGTATACAGCAAGGCGTGAAATGTATGATCCATAAATAAATCAAAATAAAGATACCTACATATCTCGCCCTGTTAAACGATCTAGAAAATAATATTCTTCAAGAAATCATACGACGCGCTAATCACACCCCAACTGATGAAGGACCTCATGTAGTTCAAGTGCACGCCCTGGTAAAAGGAAGTCAAGCTTCGATTCCTGGCGACGTACACTTCGCGAGTCACAGCGAGGAATTTCTCAAAGTCGCCGCCTATCTTGGTCTGCATGTGTATCTTGATTACGTTCATCGGATAGAATACCGTGCTGGTGAAGCCGCCGATCAGGGCGCCGCTGACAAAGTTCGTGAACAACGACTCCTGTTTGCCCAGCAACACCTTCGATTGATCCCGCAGCGTGAAGAACATCAGATTGGACAAGCCGTTTCTGTATATGATAGGAACCATACCGCGATAGCACTCGGTCACTCCGTGATTTGTCAGCAGATACCTGAACGCGTGGGGCGTGTTCTTGAACTTGTCGTGATACCGCCAATCCTGCAGCAGCGTTTGCACTCTTTCGAGCGGCATGAGAAGAGCTTCCATCGTCCCGGCTATATTCGCCGCCAGGATTTTGGCCAGCACGACGTTCTCGGTTAACAGACAGAGCCTATGCTTGCAGCCTTCGTACATGCTGAACATCAGACTGAGAGACAGAGTCTTCTGGCAGAGTGGCGGCAAAATTCCACGATACAGCAAGCGTACTCCCTCTCGCGACATTTGCCCGACCGCAGCACCCACAGGTACTCCTTCCAAAATCTACGGAACGCAACGCAGATAATGTTTCAACTGAATTTGGGTATTCATTAATTTTATTTATACTGCGTGAATATACCTGTCTAAATATAATTTTATTAATTGGGAAAGTGACGGTGACATTGATGACAGCAGCGCCCCAGCCGCAGATAAATTCTTTAACATCATTATCGTTGAGTCTTAAGACTGATTGCAATGGAACCTTTTCTGACGTAATGTTACTCATATTAGTATAATTTCTAGGAGCAATAGATAGATCCGAGAAGAAAAATATTCAATTGTTCTAGTTCTAAATGTACTTTATCTCCGTCCAATGATACTTGTGGGTGTTGCATATTGAGTTAGGCGTTCTCTATCTGAAAGAATAAAAACAAAACGGTGAACATCCATGTTTAAACACTAGTTTCCACTTTTCATGTTTATGCTTATTTATGTATTTATAACTTTATTGTATATCAAGTGAAATAAATTAAACATTCATCCTGGTTAAGTTTATATCTATTTTTATTATTTATATATTATTATATCTATGTATATCATAAGGATATATTGTATATAAATTACATTATGTATGTAATTTTTGATTATTTTAATTCATATTTTGTATAATTTATTTTAATATGTATTATTACATTAGTGTATATTTATGTAATTTTAATGTAAATAGATAAATTTACGTTTAGCTATTTTCGTTTCTTAGTCCGATTAATGATCGAAAGAAAGCGTTTCGTGTCTAGTGCGAAAAAATCACAGTGTAAATTGCGATTACATTATATAACCTAATCTTATCACACGTGTCCACGTATCTCCATATATTTATGTATATTTACTTTTCGGCATTCAACCCATAGCTTTGGGACACTTGCGTCGTTCGGAGGTACGGAGATATCGTCTCAACGGTGCCTGAGATCACTTACGGAGCACTCCTTACATCAGGATCATCTCATCATCACTTGTGTTTTCAATCGACGCCAACTCCATATCATCTGATATCTCTGGGTCTGACCATCTTTGATTCTGACGTCTTGGATCACCACAGCTCACCACAGCTGTGAGCTGATCAATGTTCGTCCATAAATATGCTCGACAGACTCAAGAGTGGTATACTCCATGATCCCACCAGCCATATCCACCGGCCTGCGTTTACTCCACTGGCCATACAAATGGCTGCGGTCCACTTGACGTTACAAATGTTTTGGAGCGTTCTTCTTCTCCTTCTTTCTTCATTGAAAGAAAAGAGAAGAGGAATGCTTCGAAGCATTTGTAGCGTCAAGTGGACCGCATTTAAGAATTAAAATGTTGATAAATTAAGAATTAAAAATTCTTTATGTTGATAAACTCAGGAATTGAAAATTCTTTATGTTGATAAATTAAGAATTAAAATGTTGATAAATTCAAAAATTGAAAATTCTTTATGTTGATAAACTTAAGAATTAAAATGTTGATAAATTCTAGAATTGAAAGATTCTTTATGTTGAGAAACTCAAGAATTGAGAAAATTCTTTATGTTGATAAATTCAAGTATTGAAATGTTAATAAATTCAAAAATTGAAAAATTCTTTATGTTGATAAACTCAAGAATTAAAATGTTGATAAATCAGGAATTGAAAATTCTTTATGTTGATAAATCAAAAATTGAAAATTTTTTATGTTGATAAACTCAAGAATTAAAAAATTCTTTATGTTGATAAAATTCTTAAAAATTGACAAAATTTTTGGAATTTACAAAATTCTTTATGTTGATAAACTCTTAAAAGTTGGCAAATTCTTTGTTGATAAAATTTAAAAACATTGACAATTCTTGGAAATTGATACATTCTTGGAAATATAGAAAATTCTTGGAATTTTAGATAATTATAACTTTTGTTGTATTTTTTGCTGGTAAGAACGCAAGGATGTAGGATTGTAGGGAAAGGTAATAATAAATTATAAAAATTCATTGTTTAATGTTTCTAGTATTATTTATTTAAATTTTATTACAAATTAAATACAATCCATACATATAAATTACAAATTCTTAAGCCTAGTTCATCTTCCGCGTCACAGTGCGTCAAATGTGAAATGAAAAGCAGTCTTAAATGTTTTCTTGCTGCACTGTTATCGTTTGTCGAATAGAATAGACTTTTGGATTCAGTTCCACGACGACAGACGGCGGGGTCAGTCGTCACTAACTCACTACTATCCATGATTGTTGGGCCGTCATTTCGCAGAGAGTAACCGTGTCAGCCGTGATTGTCTTTCCATTTTAATTTCCATCAGTGCGGATTTTCGTTCGATAATAAGTACGCACGCTTCGACGATGCTTCGTGTCGCAAAAATCCTCTCGTCGTCTTCCAGAAATCTCAATAAGGCCGTCGAGACGCCCTTAGGATCCTGCGTCACATCCAGGTGAAGTGCCGATCGTCGTCTTCTTCATTTGCTCCGAGTGACCTTCTGCAAATTGGAGCGAATTTCGAATTAGTGGAAAATCAGATTCAACCTGGTTGAATATAATTGCCTTCCAAATTCTCGAAATTCGAGTCGCGTATGGTTGGAGCGCAATTTGTTATACGCGTAACATCGTGGAACAAATAATCTGATTTTTGATAAATCGAGTCGCAATTTACGAAATTCGTGTGTACATGCGTCGTATTTAGCTTGTCGCAATTGATCTGCGTTAAATCAATCTTGTCTATATCTCGATCTGCAATTCCGTGTCCGATATTTTTAGTTACAAGCGTGTGCGTCTGACATACGTGGACTTTGGACTGTGCCCCGTGGGCAGGAGAGTCTTGTCAAGTATATGCATACGTCATGTAAACTATGACGCTGGGAACCCGGAACTGTTATGTATATTGTTTACTTATATTAACGCGCAGTTATTTAATACTCGATCCATGTGTTATTGACGTCGGGTCTCAAGTTCATAGGTTCTAAACATCTAAAATTGAAAGATCAAGCGTATTGTACATTCTAAGAAATATTCCTTTACATAATGAGAGGAATACTAAATTTCAGATATACAAGAATTAGGAAAATTGACATATGTATGAAATCAAAGAATAAGTATTATTTTACAAAAGAGGGTACAATTGGAAAATGACGTAGATAAGATTGTATTTATTTATTATTTTTTATAAGATAACTCGATATACAAGATACTCCAATAATTTATGTAATTTAACTGTCCCTTGAAACCATGGTTAGCTGTCAAATAATTTATTTGTTAATTATGGACATTATTTGATGATAATAAACGTTTGACAGATGTCTGGCTACTCAAGCGGCAGTGAAAGTCAAGGAGGAAACGCCGAAGCGAGAAAATGTCGCCGCCAAGGAATCTCAATCTTTTACCATGAATATCTTCCGTGGCCAGTTGCAGCTGAGCCAAGTGTGTCCCTTCCCGGAGCCTATGACCCAGGAGCAAACTGACACGTTAAAAATGCTCGTTGATCCCGTAGAAAAGTTCTACGAGGTAAACATTCTCTTAAGGAGCACAATAATCGAGGTGCGATGGCTAGCTTTTATCAAACGTTTCTCTTTCTTCCTTGTAGGAGGTAAACAATGCGGCTAAGAACGATCAGAACGCGTACGTGGACGAGAAAATTGCAGCCGCTCTCTGGGATTTGGGAGGATTCGGTTTGCAAGTGCCCACGGAATTCGGCGGGTTGGGATTGACGAATACTCAGTACACTCGAATCGTCGAGATTTGTGGCTATCACGATTTGGGCCTCGCTATCACTCTGGGCGCGCATCAGAGCATAGGGTTCAAGGTAAAACTGTTCACGGCTGTATTTTGCTTTCTGATACAATTTTGTCAATTTTCCTAATTAATATTAATATCATTACTGAGCGTTATTGGTAAAATGTACGCCCACAGGGTATACTTCTGTACGGCACGCCGGAACAGAAGGCCAAGTACCTGCCCCAAGTTACCAGTGGCAAATACGCCGCGTTCTGCCTGACGGAACCGAGTTCCGGTTCCGACGCCAGCTCGATACGCTCGCGCGCTATTAAATCCGACGATGGGTCGCACTACGTTCTCAATGGCAGCAAGATCTGGATATCCAACGGCGGCATTGCCGACGTCATGACCGTGTTCGCTCAAGTGCCTATCAAGGATCAGAAGACGGGCGAGACGAAGGACAAGGTGACTGCTTTCATCGTTGAGAGGGGATTCGGTGGTGTCACCAGTGGACCGCCCGAAAAGAAGATGGGCATCAAGTGTAGCAATACGGCGGCGATCTTCTTCGAGGATGTTAAGATCCCGGCGGAGAATGTTCTCGGCAAGGAGGGTGAAGGTTTTAAGGTACAATTTCACGTAAACTTATTTCTCATCTTTGTGCATTATGAATACCGTAATGTATCGTTAATATAAATCGAAAAATGTGTTTAATACAGTCTACTTATGTCTAATACATAATTCACGTTACAATATGTTTGTATTATATTTAATAAAATTCTTGTCTGCAGCTCGCGTGAAACTTTGCGAATTATTTACACGAGTTTAAACGCTGCTCGACTATATATTCGCTTTATTCGATCTTAGGTCGCAATGAACATTCTGAACAATGGTAGATTCGGCATGTCTGCGGCTCTTTCCGGCACCATGCGTTACTGCATCACCAAGGCTGTGAATCATGCGACGCAACGCGTGCAGTTTGGTCGCACGTTGGACAATTACGGCACAATACAAGAAAAATTGGGACGCATGTCTATGCTGCATTATGTCACCGAGTCCCTCGCATACATGATCTCCGGTAACATGGACAGCGGAAGCCAAGACTATCATCTGGAAGCGGCTATTTCGAAAGTAATTCTTTTATCGCTCAATTAAATTGCTTTATATAAAATTCTAATGCACCTTTAATAAATAGATGTAGATTTCATATTTATGCTAAAAATATTAATGAAGAAAATGTATCGAGTAACCTACGTATTAATGTTTCTGAGTTGCAAGGATTCTGTATTCTACAAGAAATATCTCGTATTTTTATTCGACAGCAAGATAAAATTCGTGAAATTAATTAAAACTAACTAGTTAAGTTCTAATAATAAACTAGTCAAGTTCTCTTTAGTATCCAGTCAATTCTCTTCTCATGCAACTGACTTTTATTTTATATTACAAAAGCTATTGTATGGAAATGTGATGGACGTAATGGTTCTAGTTTCAATAGACCGTGAATTTATTATTGGTATATTATACGCTACGAATCCTTTTTCAGTGTTTTGGGTCCGAGTCCGCGTGGTGGGTGTGCAATGAAGCTATTCAAACCTTAGGAGGAATGGGTTTCATGACGGAAACCGGCCTAGAACGTGTGATGCGCGATCTGCGTATATTCCCAATCTTTGAGGGGACAAACGACATTTTGCGTTTGTTTGTGTCGCTCACCGGTATCCAATACGCCGGAAGTCATTTGAAGGAGCTACAGAAGGCGTTCCAGAATCCTACCGCGAATTTAGGATTGATTGTTGAGGAAGCCGCTAAGCGAGCGACCAGAGCAATCGGCTTGAAATCGCCGCCTACCTTTGGGAATTTGGTACATCCGAAATTGACGGAAAGTGCCGCGCTTTGCTCGAAGGTGAAAATAATAATTCGAACGTAAGCTGGAATTTTTCCAGTTAAATATAAATTTGTATAAAAATATATATGTATAATTGCAGAGCGTGGAGAGCTTTGGCCAAGTTATAGAGTCCTGTCTTATTAAATACGGACGAGGCATTGTAGATGAGCAATTTATCCTCAACAGGATCACGCAGGCTGCTTTCGATACGTATACAATGGCAGTTGTCCTAAGCAGGACGACTGTGTCGTTGAACAAGAATCTGCCTAGCGCGGAACACGAATTATTAATGGCACAAACTTGGTGCGCGGAGGTATGAATATGTTATTCTTTATTCAAATCCTAGCAGGATCAATAAGTATTATAGCTGTCGAGTGCATTTGCTGTAACTATTATTTATAATTTCCTAAAGCTAATGAATTAACATATAGATAGTATTTAATTTAAAAAGTATCTTTCAGATGATTGACTAGGAATAATTTAGGAATAATTGACTCGAATTTCTGTCATTATTAATATTATTTGATCCTGCTAGCGATAATTTGAATATACAATTTATCTTGTAATTGCTAGACACGATTGCTTAATGCATTTTGTTGTTACAGGCGTCGAATCGTGCTGCATATAATCTACAGCAAGTCAGTTCGAGCAAGCAATTGGACATCTTCAGTAAATTGAGTAAAATTTCGAAGAATGTATGCGAAGTCGGTGGATGCGTACAATCAAATCCGCTGGGTTTTTAAGATATGATAAATTTGTCTTATGAGAGATAACTTATCCAATCTTAAGTTTTTATCGCGCTAGATATAAGGGATAATAGAAACTGCTTTCCCCGTGGAAGGAAAAAGCTGAATATTTTATTATTCTTTCGTACAATTCATATTTTATCTCGCAATTTCTAGAAATAAAAATATGTAAATAATAGTACAAATGTAAAGTTAACTTCGTGATGAATTGTATGTACTTTCCGTGAAAACTGCGGAAGCGATCAATGCAAATGTTAAACTTAATAAGGTGTAAAGCATAAGGTGTATCTAAAGGTATATGTAGAAAATTATGTATTTTTAATATCTCTTTATACCTCTTTACACGAAAAACGGCGATTCCAGATGTACAGCTATACAAATAATACGATCGATCTGACGTTTTTCTTTTCTTAGATGCTGTTTATTCATTTTATATATCCATCAGTTTCGTTGAAATAATAAAAATAATTTTAATAAATCACACCGTGTGTTAAGTCATCTTTTACACAATAAATTAAATGAAAGACTTTAAATGGGAGAAGCAGTGTACCGTCATACATATATATATCTTATTTTATACATTTAAAAATATTTTAATTTACTCCTCAGCAATGTGGCGCGTTACCGCGGAAGATGATTAATGTGACCGGTGACGATATGCTAAGATTGCTAACCTAACCTCCTTCTCTCTCTCTCTCTCTCTCTCTCTCTCTCTCTCTCTCTCTCTCTCTCTCTCTCTCTCTCTCTCTCTCCTCTCCCTCGCTCTCCCCCCTCTCTCTCTTTCATCCAATTTCCAATTAATTTCCAATTTGTATAAAAAAATCTGAGAAAGTCTTAAAATTTTCATAGACATTCTGATTAATATTAAGTATAAAACATTCTGAGATATTTTTCCACACAAAGGGAATCCAGATAATATTAATAATAACTAAAATTCTTTTTATTATTTACCATATAAAATTGTTGCTATTGCGCATGGGCGAGAAACTCAGTCCGTTCGACATTTAATAAATACCGTTCGCCGCGAATGTTGTTTCAATGATTGTTTTGACTTTGTCCGGATATCATTAGAAGAATCACGAAAGCAGAGGAATCGCGTTAAGGGAATTATCGTGTGAAAATAATATATAAGAAAATAGAAAATCTCGGCTCGAGGATGTCGAAGGAGAAAGATCAGCATATCAATGTATTCGTGCGCATCAAGTAAGTCGGGCGACAGTAATTAGCTGGCGCATCAAGTGGACATACAATTAAAGTTCTACGGACAATTAAAGTTCTACAAGAAAAATTCTACGGAAATTTTCCGTTCGCTTGTCAAATGGACAATCACCTCTTAACATAGGCGTAAAAGACAGATTGCTCCCCCCCCCCCTGTGTAATAGATTTTATATATCTATGATATTAATTCGTTTTTCATTTATTCTGCTGTCGGTTGCGAAGAAAAATAATGAGAATCTTATATCTAATTATCACTATCTATTTTCAAAGTCACATTAAGTGTTATATGCTAAGTGTTGCCATTATTGTCCGTTATTTATATTGTTATTTTCATTTTTATTGTAAGGGATATTCTGATTGTCATCTATTACAGAGGGGGAATATTAATAATATTTCTAATAATTATTTATACTATATTCTTTTTATATGCCATAAAGATGTATGATACATTCTATATAAAAATAGAAATTATTTTAGTTTAATTTTTAAATAAACTCCTCCATTTAACTGAGATTAATGAGGTTTATAATTAATAAAAAACACATCTTGCAGACCAAGGTTTAATGTAAAATATTGGAACTGCACGTAGGATATAAATATATAGAAATATATGTAAATTCTCGAATAGCGTAATATAAACTAAACAGTTTTAATATATTTTCTTTATGCCGTTATATAAAAAAATATATAATATATTTTATATATGCTATTATGAAAATTGAAATTATTTTATCTTATTTGGAGTTAAATAGACTTTTCTTTTAATGAATATTTAACAAACTGACAATTATAGTAAGGAGAGTCTTGAAGAATAATGTTTAATGTCGAAAATTGAAATTACATGCAAAATAATTAGAGTACAAATATATAGAATATAAATTCTTTCGTTAATTTAATAATATACTTATCAAATAATTCTTGGTATATTTTCTCAATGCCATCATAAAGATATTTTATATGCTATAATAAAAAGTAAGAGTCATTTAATTTTATTTTTCAGTTAAATAAATTCTTCCTTTCATATATTCAATACTAATAAGCTTAATTAAGTACAGGTTTTGAAAAGTAACATATTTATTGTCGAAAATAGCAGGCAAAATATAAATATACATAGCTATAGGATATAAGTTCTCAAGTCGTTGATGTTAGTACACAATTTTTTTTATTCAACGTGAAAAACGGATGGCGAACCAATGTTCTGAACAACGTACGGCTGCTTAACCACAGCACATGACATTTTAAGAAATTTTAAACTCTTGTTTTTAAAATCAATACTAATTATCGGAGATTATTACTTGCTATTTGAAAAACAAATCAATATGCACTTTTATTACTTCGTACTTTACAAATTTCCTTACGCTGTATTGCACCGGCATATTTATTTCTTATTTTTATCTTTTTAAATAGCATATTGTAAAAGATAGAGAAAGCATAATATATTAATATGTTAGCATTATTTAATATACTATTAATATTCCTCAATTCAGACAATTAATCTAGAATTCAAAAGGGGATATTGTATAGAAAGATAAACGTGTATTATTTTATTTTCTGAAAATTATTAGAGAAAAGTCCCCTATTATGAGACAGGATCTTAATATGAGATATGTTAAGCTAAAAGGCTCTATATAGGCCCCATCTGTTGATCCCACCATGAAAAAACCCCGCCATATTAGGATCCCTATCTCATAATAGGGGACTTTCCTCTACAATTATATTAAAGAGAGTCTCAAAATATTTCATTGCAAATCGCAATGGATTAAAAGTCATTTCAGTAAATAACAGATCAAATTAGGAGCATTGTTGTGGCATCAGTGGTATGCATTAACAGCAAAGTTAATTGTCGCTTAATACATAATTATCCGATTGGATGTCCTCCCTGTCCAAGGAATAATTTAATTTTTCGATGTTCACAACACAGACCCGTAAGCACGACAGACGAGAAATGCATAGTGGAGATGATATCCGACAAAGAAATAATAGTCTACGAGCGATCGCAGGATAAATCGTCGAAAATGTTTACGTTCGACGGTGTCTTCGGTCCGTCATCGACTCAGGTGGACGTGTACGACACGGTGGTCAGCCCGCTGTTGAAGGAAGTCATCGCCGGGTATAGTTGCACCGTGTTTGCCTACGGCCAGACCGGCACCGGCAAAACGTACACGATGGAGGGTGGTCGCGCGGACAATCCGAATCTGCATTGGCAGAGCGACACGTCCGCCGGCATGATACCCCGTTGCCTGAGCCACCTCTTTGACGAGCTGCAGCTGCTGGAGAACCAGCAATACACCGTCCGGGTAAACTTCCTGGAGCTATACAACGAGGAGCTGATTGACCTCCTGATGGACGGAAACGATACGCCGTCTAACAATAAGATCAAGCTGTACGAGGACGTGACGAAGAAAGGCTCGGTCATTATCCACGGCCTGGAGGAGGTGACTGTCCACAGTAAGGCCGAGATCTACAGGATTCTCGAGAAGGGCTCGGAGAGACGACAGACCGCGGCGACGATGCTCAACTCGAACTCGAGCCGCTCGCACACGGTGTTCTCGATCACGATACACACGAAGGAGAACACCAGCGGCGGCGAGGAGCTGCTGAAGACGGCGAAATTGAACCTGGTGGACCTGGCCGGCAGCGAGCACGTCGGCAGGTCCGGGGCGGTCGAGAAAAGGGCGCGGGAGGCCAGGAGTATCAATCAGTCCCTGCTGACTTTGGGCAGGGTGATAACCGCCCTCGTGGAGAAGGCGCCCCACGTGCCGTACCGCGAGTCGAAGCTCACCAGGCTGCTGCAGGAGTCATTAGGTGGTCGAACGAAAACGTCGATAATTGCGACCGTCTCGTGCGCGAGCGGTAATCTCGAGGAGACGCTGTCGACGTTGGATTACGCCTACCGGGCGAAGAACATCACCAATCGTCCCGAGATCAATCAGAAGATCTGCAAGAGAGCGCTGCTGAAGGAATACACCAAGGAGATCGAGAGGCTCAAGAGAGATCTGGTGGCAACGCGTGAGAGGAACGGCGTCTACGTATCGTTTAGGAACTACGACGACATGCAGACGTTGATCGATCGTCAGAGGAAGGAAGTGAAGGAGAAGAAACATTGTTGTAAAGTACTGGAAGACGTTATACAGAATAAAGAGGTATGCTTTCGGCGATAGGGTGACTTTCCCCGCGATCTCTTGGCGGAAGTCTCACAGCCGTACATTTCCAAATGCACAGAAAAGAACCCGATAAACATATATTTAAAATCATCATATATCTTTGCCTCCTCCCTCACAACTTCAGTTTCAAGTAGCCTCAAAATAATTCATCGGGGTTACATGTGGGAGACTTCGAAATCTATTCTTTTTTAGAAATGAATTTTATTTTGTCTCCATCAAAGCATAAACTCCAAAATTATTATCGATGCGCGTGATGATGCGGAAATAATATCCATTATTGTTGTTTGTTTTACTTTGAAGGTTCTAAAAAGCGATCGCGCTGTTCGAAAGAGAGCACTTTTAATTTAAAAATGAGGTTTACATTACCTCGATAATACGAAAAATAAATAATAATAACTAATAAGTGAACTTGACTACTGTGTGAATAACACAAGTAACAGAGATGTGCCTTAAGGCCCCCGCACAATGAAAAATATATAAGGAACAAGGAACAGATATTAGCGATTAGAAGTAAGAAATCAGGAATAAAGCTGGTGTAGCATTAATACACGGCTTCCGATAGGTTAAAAATCTATTGCCTATGTTATTCCCTGTTTCTGTTGCCTGTATATTTTTTATCGTGCATCCAACTTTATTCTTGATTCTTTAGTCCTAATCGCTAATATCTGTTCCTTGTTCCTTATATTTTTCATTGTGCGGAGGCCTTTATAATGTCTGATTGGATCTTTGTGCCTAATAATATTTTTGCGTATACATTTTTCAGCTCGGTAAACTGCGCTGAACAATTAAATTGTTAATAAATTTAATAATAATAATATTAATTGTAAATAAGCATCTGAGGAACCCCTGACTGGGTGTTATTTTTTGCAATAAATTCTTCACAATTGTTTCTAAAAATGTTTATTTAGCTTCATTATTATTAAATTGATTATCAATTTAATTACGTCTACTATTCTAGCTTCAGCTTGAGACTGCGTTTCAAGACCAACATTACTCGGCGCGCAAATTGTTAAGCTGAAAAGTGTATGTAAAAATATTATTAAGCACAAAGATTCAGCCCGATCGTATATAAAGTACATTTCTATTATTTTCAAAAAAAATTATAAAAAATTTCAAGTGTTTTTAACTGCGTTTTTTGTCGTCCTCTACACCCATTTAGAAAAATTTACTAATTTGATCGAGCAACCTTCTGCCCGACCGAAACCAAAAAACTAAACATTATTTTCTTTAAATGTAATTTTTTGCTATCTTTCTTTGTAGCTGAAGTTTGAAGCATTCTTGGAGCGAAAATTAAAAATTTGTCCTAATCAAAAAGGATTATAAAAAGAAATATATTTACATAAAGAAAAATTTATATAAAGATAATATAAAATTATAACAAAAAGCATCGGACATTTCGGATTAAACGGAGCACTTCGGGCCTCGACTGTTAACAAACTATTCTATTTCTAACATAATGGATCTTAAATATTTTGTCCTCGAAACTTGCAGATTTTGGCACAAAATACAAGAACAATCGTTAGAAATTTTTCTTACATATGCAAGTACATTATAGGTAAGTGCGGATACTTCGTATTCAACAGACCTCTTCCGGGTTTCAACTGTTAACAGACTACGTTCTTCTTACTGTCGTGGATCTTAGAGATTATCCTTGCACTTGTACATTTCGGCACAAAACGCAGAAGCAATCGTTAGGAGTTTTTCATTTACATATACAAATACAAGTCATCATATATGTAGAAGTACGCACGGATACTTCGAAACTAAACCGAGTACTTTTGAGCCTCTACTGTTAATAAACTATTTTATTTTTGCAGTCAAGAATCTTAAGAGATTGTTCTCGCACTTGTATATTTTATCACAAATCACAGAAATCAGTGTTTTTGTGAAGATTTTATTCTACGCTCTCCTTTATGTTTGTTATTTGTTTATTAATTTTAAAGTGATTTTTTTAAGTTATAATTTTATAGTTTTTCACATAAATATATTTTTCTTTGTAATATCCTTTTTAATTAGGGCAATTTTTTAATTTTTCCCCGTGAACGGTCCAAACTTCAAATACTTACATATTTTTATTCTGCATCTGAAATGCTTTAGATTTAAACTTTCGAGCTTAAAATTTGAAGTAAAACATTTTGTGTAATTGGAACGATTGCGAAATTGATTATAATTATCGCACAGAATAGATTATTCAATTTATTATAAAATACTTTATTCGATTACAGAAAATATTCAACGATTTGCGATCGCAATATGATGCTCAAGTCAGCGAGCTGACGAAAAATACGAGCGAATTGAATGCTATAAATGGCTATTTACGAATGACAAAAGAGTCTTTGAGGCAGGTAGAGTGCGTTAAAAACGAGCAGAAACGACGTGTGGACAAGTACGTTGAAATCGAAAGGATTTTGCACACTCAAATGAAAACTATTTTAAATGTGGTGAATAAAGCGTCCGAAGATGCTCAAAAACTGCACGATAAACTTGATCGTAAAACGTAAGTGGATCTTAAAAAATAATACACTATATCGCTCATAATTATTTAAATGACTTTAAGAATTTAAAGAATATATAGAAGAATACATCCGGAAACGGGAATATGTATAGAGGCGATTTTTTTTAAACTTCATTTTTTTATAAATAAAACAATGCAAAAATTATGTTTTTAATTATTTTTTAATTCTTATTATTTTTCTGTATACGGATAGAGATTATATAAGAATAGAGATATAAAAGAAAACATATATGGATATATTTTATATATATATATATTATATATACTTACATATGTTTTTATACAAATAATCTTTTACAACGTTAATTGTTTTAATAAAGTATTATCTGTACTAACAACAGTGTGAGATATTTATTTAACTTTTAAAATCGAAGTAAAGTATAAAATATTTGTCGTTTTCGAATCATTATGAGCAATAATGTATATATATATTCGTTCAACGAGAGATTGAGAGTTACACTATCGAAAATATTGATCATAGACCCAAACAAAAAATATGAGTCTTCTCTTTTTCAGAATATTTTTCAGAAAAAAATTGTCAAAATTATTGGAGTATAATAGGTCAGAATTAAAACATGAAAATTTCAGCGAAAATGCTTCATATACATTTTGTTTTTAACCGCTTAAGATTTAACTTTACTAAAGATCACTGAATAATAATTTACTAACGAGATTAATGGTAATATAGAAAAGTGGAGGAGGAAAATAAAAAGCTTGGATTACAAATGAGGAGTGATTTTACGAAACGTTGCGGGAACATCGAGGACGTACTTGTTGTTCAGAAGAAAGAAATTCACGCACTCCTTCAATCTGCAAAAGACGAAGTTGGTAAGTCTAATAATTGTAAGAACTTGGCGCGAGTAATTACTCAGTTTTGAGACGCAGATGTTGTAAAGGAAACTTTTGTCAATAAAACTTGCAGAAACTCATGTAACCGCACAAGCTATAAATATAGAGGCATCAATCAGCTCGATTGTGAACCGTGCGGTTTATCAGCATTATGAGGCCAGTAAAGAATTAAAGAAAGACATTAATACTTTCGTAAGTTTTCAGCAACGTAACACATTTTAGTCATATTTTAATAATAATAGAAATTATGTTAAAAAATGTTTTACAGTATACACACTATCAAAAGGAGTTAGGTACGCACATGCAAAATTCATCGGCTATAATGGAGACTGAGAATAAGCTGTTGACCGATACTTTTTCGAAACTGGTACCAGATGTACGCGATCTATTGGAATCGAGTTATAACGGGGTTATGCAGAATTTACAGTTCTTAAGTAGAAACATTGCTCAGAAATTAGAGAGTGTGTCAATGTACGCGAAACATGCTGTGGAAACCGTCCGCAGAAATCGTCTTGAAGAACGTGATTACTTATTAAAAAGTTTATGCGAGATTAGCGAGGATATTAGGGGAATCTCCCTAAATGAGAAACAAAGGATGGAAAATTACAAAGAATTCGGAAAGGTATAATTGATCGTATATCTTTGATTATATATATATTTATTAGCGATAAGATTTACATATTACATAGTATCTTACAGGTAGGTTCGAATTTGGTCGCGTAATTCCGAACTCTCTATGATTAGGTACTTCGAAAAATAAAAGCAATATTAGAACCTGAACGAAATGGGTTCGAACTCTCTATGAGTACTTCGAGAAACGAGAGATTTTTTCTAAGTGGACTCAAACCTGGATTAAATATGTTCAAATCTTTTATGAGTATTTTACTAGTTTTTTTTACGTTCTTTCGAATCAAATTAAACGTTTAGATAAAGCGACAATTATATTTTAATGCATTATTTTTTGACAATTACAAATATTAAATTATTATCAATCATTGAAATTAAATATAATAAAAACATGATAAAAAATATAGAGAATAAAAGTTACTTAAAATCCATACAAATTACATTTTTTACTAACAACTTTATTTTAGAGTTCGAGTACTACTTGTAAAAGATTTGATTTTTTACGATAGAATCTATTTATAAGTACATTTTGAATCCTGCAAATACTCATTCTAAAATTTAAAACTAACTATAGTTAGTCGGCAGCAATGCATGAGATATTTACTTCTTATAAATATTATTCGAATTCTAGAAAATGATTATTGAATTTGATTCCGATTTTTAAGTACATATTGAACTTGATCCTATTCCTAATATTTATAGATATCTTATAACATATGTAGTAAACACTATATAGTTGTTAACATGACGATATATATCTTTGTTTATATAGAAAATGGAAGATTTATCATGCGGGTTTAATCTCTTAGACAAATGCGAAAGAGATTATTCCGAAATTATTGATACTTCTCATCGAATTGATGAGACTTGCAGTAATGTATACGATCAAAGTACACACGGTTACAACACAGATATAATTAAACAGAACGATTTAAAAGATTTTCTACAAAATATTACGTCAACTATTAAGAGCGATATCGACAGAGGCGTTAATCAGGTAGTTCTTCGCTATTGTCCATAAAATGCTTGAAATTCAGCTAAAATCATATTAGAATCATATTAGAATCATACCTATTAAAATCACCATTCTCATCAATTAATTTATCGCTTTGCTAACAGATGCAAATATCAAATAAAACCGCTATTGAAAAAGGAAATGTCTTGGTCACCGATTTACAAGAACGTTTAAGTACTAGTTGCGCCACACTACATCAGCACAATAATAACGTACAATTTATTGGAAAGCAATTACAAGAGAAAATGGCCAAAGATGAAACGAAAATACTTATTTCGAGTGCTGTACGTATATAAGAAATAAACTTCACACTAATTTCATCTCTACATTTCACGATAATTAATTATTTAATACTTTATTCATATTTGTTTTGCAGAATACGTTTAAAACGGTTGAAAATACAGGCTTAACTCACGCTAACATATTGAAAAAGCAGCAAAGTAAGATTTCAGAGGCTTCCAGGATGATGGACGACAAATTCTTGAATCAACGCATGGGATTAAATAATTGCCATAATAACATAATCGAAGAATTGCGTGCATCGCAACAGCAGATCGACAAGTTCTTGACTGAAGACTTTTGTCGCGACGTTTGTACAGGTTTATTTTATTTACTATTTATTTTAAGGAGAAAATGAATGGATACTTTAATTTTAATGGATTGCATGAGTAAGTAAACATGCATCTTGTTGTCCAAATATAATTTCTTCAAATAAATTCAAGCAAACACTTAAATGGTACAAAGCACATTTTTAATACCTACTTGACAGAGTTTGGTAAATGTTGCGTTTAATGGAGCAGCGAGATACAGTCTTCATTTTGATATATGTTATCAAAATTATGTCCCTGAGTAACATCGAAAAAATTTTAACCGACGCTCATTGTTTATTAAAAAATTATTAACAAAAAATTTGAAAAATGTAACAGTCATCCTCTTGCGTAGGACATATAATTTGCTAATATATACATTATATCGAAATAGTATGTGTATCATATACGAGAGGCAAAGAATTTTACTCCCTCTTTTTTATTTCTACATCGAAACAATTAAATTAATCTCCATCCCCAACCTTGTTTGTTTACTGATATACACAGCCTGTGTAACACAGAAACAACATATGCGTGGGCGGGGGAGGAGTTCTGCTCCCCCCCCGCACACCTACCCCGAAAAAATCTTACCCAACTCAAACCAAATTTCAATTTCAAGTCAGAATAGGTTTGGATTAGATTATTTTTTTCTGGGTAGGGGTGCAGGGGAAGGAGTGGGGTCTCTCTCCGCGGCACGCATATGTTGTTCCTGTATAAAAGATGTTTCCTAAGTAAGTAAAAAAATAAGAGCATATTCCATGGCTTATTTTAGGAAGAAAAGATCCTATAAACATATGCTCTAAACTTAATTTTCAAAATACAACCCAAACTACGGCATTTTTAAATTTGTCCTAAACTATATACATTTTCAAAATACAGATAAAATATTTGTTTACTTATATTGTTCTAATGTATAATAAATCACTTTTGCTTTTCTACGTATAATAAACAGGTACAACGCCAGAAAGAAAGATCTTTTCATATCCTCGTGAGCTCACAACAATGTCACCGTCTGAACGAATCATTCAAAGATTCCAAGAAGACAGAAATCATTTGGATGAAGCAGAAGATAACTTAGTAAGAAATCGCTTATATATCCCGATTAATAAATAAAATTTAGACACATGATTTTGTGTACATACATATATATGGAAATTTATTTATAGGATCTGACAATCGAACAATTATCCGTATCAAAAATGAATAATGTCGAAGAGTCACCTAATGAGAATCATGCAGCATAGATCGTTATCGTTACGTCTACACCGTATAATAATTCAAAATGTGTAAGAATCCGTATATCTGAATGTTTACAATTCTGATACTTTCACTAAATCTGTATTCCCGACAGATTAGCCTAGAACTTCAAAGCCTTTTCAATTGAAAGTTGCATAGAAATATATAATAAAAAATTTTTTATATAAAAATATATATAAATATATACATATATATGTTTTCTTTCTCTTATATAATTTCTGTTTATATACATATATAGGAAAAATAAGAATAATTGAATGATATTTAGAAAAATAATTTTTGCATTGTTTTTTTCTATAAACAGTAAAATTGTGATTAGATTATACAATACTCTATATATCATCACATAATATAAAAATTATTTTTTTAATTATTTTTAAATTCTTCTTTTTATTTAAATATACATTTTTTTATGTAAAAATTTTTTTACCGGATAGAGATGCATATTATATAAAACTATTTAAATGTTATACAAGACATTTAGATGTCAAGTATAACGATAATATAAAAGCAATATTCTCTATCCATTTGGAGTGAGTCAATGAAAATCTTTCTTTTAGAACAGTAAGGAGATTAAAGGGACTTTGGTGAATCCTTGTAAACTTGTAATATAAGGACAGGAAGAAAACCAGCAGCTACCCAGAATCAAGAACAGATCATTTGGAATATTTAATATTGCCTATTAATGTTTGAGAATTTTATGTAATTATTTAGATTTATACATTAAATATTTTTAATTCTATCGCATAACATGAAGGATATTAATTATTTAATATAACTTAAATATATCTGGGGACGATTACGATAACTTTGGCCCCACAAAATGTTACTGGTTTTTGGACGCATTTTTGGCGAGAAACCCGGGAAAAATAGTTAAAAAATTTTCCGAAGTTTATCCCACCCGAACCGAGGTCTATCATTGTACGGTTCGGGTTTTCAACTTTCTACGCGAACCGAGATCCACCTCCCCCCCCCACCCAACCCTGCCTGCTACCGCCGAAAAGATTAAGGGGCTACCGCCTTTCCCCCGCCTATATGGTACTGTCTAATACACACAATCAAAGTATTATTTAAAAATTAATCTTGTTTATTTTTAACTTTAACACCATATATCTCAAAAACTAGAGCAGTTAGCCCTATAAGACCTATATAATTTTTTGTTCAACATAAAAAATACTACCAGAAACCATCGTCAAACCAAGGGGCCAAAGTTATTGTAATCGTGCTTATTTCTGCAACGTTTTTGCAATTTTTCGATGCTGTATAAACTATCATCGATATAAATTTGAATAGGGGAAACCAGGGCTATCTGTCTATAATTTATGCTTTTTTTAAGCTTTTTTAAAGACTGTATGTCGTTGCGTTCGACGAGTTCGAGCTTATTGCCGTAATAACGTCGCGTCCCGCATTCTGAAAAATCAGCCTGACGACCTTTTACGCCAAACTCGCGTTTTCGGAAGTCATCTGTGAACAATAAAAACGATCTAGATGATTCGCGTTATTATATATATATATATATATATATATATATATAATCATATCTTTTATAAACAATATTCTTCCAAAGTAAATAATAATAAAATAATACTAATAAATGGTTACAATATTTTAAGTTTTTGTTACTTATATATTCGTAATAGGCAGTTTTTGAAATTCACAAATTCACACACACAGCTACATAAATATCTTGGTAAAATTAAAAAATTACAGACACAGCTACTCTTACAATTTTATCATTAGTTGAGATCGAGACAGAGATTTCCCGAGGTAAACGCCGAAAAAAATTATCTTTGAAAAGGTAGCGGTGAGCCAAAAAAAAAGTTTAGGAAACTCAAACAAACAAACGGATGTCTTTCTACATCCATTGTAGACCGGCCCTTTAGCAACACTTTCCACATTCTCAGTTGTGATTGGATGACTCACAAACCATGGTGAAACTGTCCAGCTATCGCACATGTAACTTGATTTTCAGATGAAATCTTTATTTCCCAAACGTTTAAAACATTACAGACGTGTTTCCCAAATGATTTCACGTTGATTTAAAAAGAAAAAAATTGTTTTTAAAATTATTATGTCTGCTAACTATACGCTCAATTAATTTTTATTAATTATAAATAAACGATTATTTCCTAAACTATGAAACTATATTCCTAAACTTGCCCAAACGTGGGTCTGAACTTGCCAGACTAAACTTGCCCAAACGTGATTCCCAAACTATTAAAATAATCAATAATAAGAAATATCAAATTTGTCTGCTAAGTATATAGAGGTTAAATATTATGCTCTGTGTGGGAAGGGATTGGAGTAACACTGAAGTAATAACCGACTCCAAGCCGACGTAGTCTAGTAGACTATAAAGTACTGAAAAAGTGATGACGTATGTAACATTATAGATTTTCAGTACTTACAGTCAATATCGAAACACAGCCTGTCTACCAATAAAACATACATAGAAAAGTATTTGCACTTTATTGCACTATAGTGCAGACATTAAAACGAAATATTGACCTTTAATTAATTTTTATTAGAATAGAGTTGTTTTCTAAATAATAAAAATTATATCGACACTTTATCCAAATGATTCTGGAGCGATTGGATTTAAAAAAAATATTTTTTAGACACTTTCTGCTAATTATACGCTTAATTGATTTTAATCAATTGTGATTATTGTATGGTTTTCCAAACTCTGAAAAGTTTTTTTCCAAATATCTCCAAATGATTTCCAAACGATTGGATAAGATAATTTTCAATAATTTTTAATTTGTTTGCCAACTATACGTCGGTCGTGCCGTGGCGGTGGAAGGAGATGGCGCGCGAGAGAGCAAAGATGGATCGAGGAAGAGGGTCGATAGGGGAAGGCGAGCACGTGGTGCCCGGTGGTAGTAACGGTTAGAGAGCGGTAGAGTGAAGACGAAGCAGAGAGACGGAAAGGAAAGTTAAGCAAGTAAGCAAGTGAGCGTAAGGCCAGGAAAGCGGAAAGGAGATTGCAAGGAAAGCGAGGAAAAGAGCTGAAGAAAGGAAGAGCGGGAGTGAATGAAGCCGGGGAAGTAAGAACGAAGCGGAGAGGACAAGAAATATAGCAGAGTGGCAAGGGGGGTGAGGATGCCGAGAAAAGGACAGAGGAGGGAGGAGGATGGCTGGGGAAATAAGAAAGAGGAGGAACTAGTGAAGAAATTGTTTGAACAGAACACTGCCAAGACCGACGAATTCACGCAATGGTGTAGTAAAACATTGAGCAGTGTACAGGCGTCTGTGGACATCCCTACGTTCGTTACATTCTTGCGAGACCTCGAAACACCGTATGAAGTTAAGGAGTACATTCGCGTTTACGTTGGGGATACCAAGCAGAGCATGGAATTCGCCAAGCAATTCCTCGAAAAACGAAGCACACTGCGATCAGCGCAACGTCCTCAGGTACCGGATCGAGGAAGAGGGTCGATAGGAGAAGGCGAGCACGTGGCGGTAGTAGCGGTTAGAGGGGAGGGAGAGAGAAGGCGCCCAAGAAATGGTATAGTATATTGTGCATCAAGGGGCGAAAGTAGCGTTTTTCAGACGAGTGTAAAGTTTGCCGCCCGAGCCGAAGGCAAGGGCGGCAAATCACACGAGTCTGAAAAAGCTTTCGCCCCGAGGTGCACACGATATTTTTCACAATACCTTTACGGAAAGTCGAACTTTCCGTGGAGGTGTTGTGAAAAGGTCTTTTCTTCTTTTCTAACCTATGATTTTTGTAGAGGAGACGCTGAGTTTGGAAGGGAGGAGAGACAGGAGGCAGAGGAGATGAAATAGAAGGAAGAAGAGAGGGAGAGCAGTCAAAGGAAAATAGATGGAGGGAAATGGAGCGAGGAAGAAGGGAGCTAGAAGGAGCGGAAAGAAGGAAGTCGAGGAGGAGGACAGGAGGGTTAATAAGGGAAAGGGAGGGTGGGTAGTAATTTGTGAGGTCGCACAATGGCCAGATTTTTAGGGAAATTAGGACATGTAAAGGTTTGGGTACGGTCAACAATAAAGTGAAATTGATTGAAAATATTACCTTATTTACTGCCAAAAAAGAGGTTTTATACATAAAATATTGTATTAAACGTTTCTAATATTTACCATATAATTTTGATTTATTTTACAATTTAATATAACATAATTTATTAATATATAATTATAATATCAATGCAATTAATACATTTTTTATATCTACATTAATTTTACTTCTTTTACATTAAACATTAACATTATTGCACGCAATGTCCGTTAATATTTCTATGATTTACGCTTGTTTACTCTTGCGTAATTTGGTGTATATATGATTATAAAAAAAATTAATCGATAACTTAATTACAAAGAATATATTTAACAGTATCGTGAAGAAAATAAGTAACAAAAATGCGTAGACATCGATCTGATTTCGTTCCACCCAGCTCTGAAATTTCAGCGGCGTTGCTAAAGTTAGATTTGGATGGCGGACGGTGTATTCAATGCCCCAAACAGCTAAATCTAATGGTGGTATTGGCCGATCCCGAAATTCGCTGGATAATTGTTTCATGTTTTTCGTATAACTGTACCAAAAAATGTTTCACTATTAATAATGTAATACAAAAATTACGCATCTTTATTAAAGAAAAAGCTAAATATGACGAGATGTTATGCATAAACAGGAAAGCCAAATTTTATATAATCTATTTTTTCATAATCTATTATAAACAATTGTTTTTACAAAAACTTATAAATCGATTATATTAAACATTAGAGCTTAGACATTATTTAAAATATCACTCTGTCGTTAATTTACTGTATAAGTAATATTAATGATAATAAAACATGATCGAAACATGATACCTTTCATTGTAAAGTATTTCTTCAACTGCGTGTAATATGGACTGCGTGGACAAAATTTTAATGTCCAAATATATGCCAACGCCTTTAGCTACTAATATTTCTGTATTGAATTTTTGATCCATAAAAAAAGGCATTACGATCATTGGTATACCTTTCCAAATGTTTTCCTGAGTACTGAGAAGACCACCATGCGTCCAGACTGCTCTTACATTTTTATGAGCTAAACATAAAAATAGATTATATAAAAAGTTTTAATTTTAATTATTATGATGGACATTGATGGAAATCTCACATTGATACAAACATTTAATTAGCTGTACATGCCGATTAATGTGCATGATAAATTAAATGTGATGGACTTTTTAATCAACCGTTTTCTCGCCTGTACATTATTTTTAAACAAAAAACGAGTTTTTTTATTATAACAAAAATTACTGTCTTATTATAAAGAGATTATAAAATATAATTATAATTATTGAAAACTGAAATTGTCTTATTGTTAGATGCGAAAAAACTATTTAAAAAAAATTGTTCAGACATTATTGATGAGATAACCAGATAAACTTAATGCAACAAAAATTAATTTCCTTATACCGCATTTATTTTCAAAATGGAGTTTTACTGTAATTAGTCAAGAACTGTTTAACGCACAAAATATTTATATATATTGTATACAATGTTTTCATATCTTCCGCGATATTTTACTAAAACACTGGTGATAACAATTGAGATAACAACTCGAATCAGTATTACGTAAAAGTAAATAATTCTCACAATTATAAATTTTATTTTACTCAATGCTATTTTTAAGAGAATGGTATTATAATAATTAATAATATTTAAAACTCAAATTTTATAGACATTCTAATTGTTAATAAAGAAAGCTTAAACTTAATTATAAGAATTTTTCAGTTGATAAGAGAGTATACGAAAAGCAATGATTATTTATAGTAAATATTACGAGAAAATATATATCGGGTCTCATGTTTCTCGTATTTTTTTGAAAATTGGGAAACGTACATAAAACTAGGCTTTGCGGCATCCATTTCACAATCATTACGTTGTCCGGTATTTTAAATGGCACTTCGATATCTAGTTTCCATAGGACTCGTTGCTTCAGTTTCGACAGAGCCAGTATAACGGTTTCAACCTTGTCTAGGCCGATCCTTTTCCATTTAACATTTGTTCCTAACGATATTACGATAGCTCCATTTTTTGCTCCGTCAAGAAATACGCGCACATCCTGCAAAATAATGTCGAACTAAATATTTTGATAATATGATTTATGCAAAAATATGTATTTTAATGCCAAGACGTAATCGTAAGTAACCGATACATTTTCATGTGGATTATATCTAAGTAGATTATATTATTAAATTTGTTTAAATAAAATTTATACAACATTTTTCCATAAGTTATTAAAAATAGAATATTATTGTAAAAAATATTTTCAAGTTTTTTTAAATTTACCAATATGCCGCGCAATATTTAGGTATTTTTTGCTTGCAATTTACTGATTATTATAGAAATTAATTAATAATTAATTAATGAATAAAAATTATATTATATTATGTAATATATAGCTATTTGTTCCATTATAAAGATGTTGAAAATAGCATATTTAAAATGTTTTTATAAATATGTATTTCTAGACAGCATCCATTTCTAAAAGACGTCTTTACAACGTAAGTCTTTTAGACATTATTTATACCTACTTACAATATATGCACATTTTATGTGAAATAAACGTATGCAAAATTCTCATAAATTTGGAAATATATACAAAAAATTATCGATTTAATAAAAACAAGATTAAAGATTTGTCTTGATCTAACTGTTTATTTAAAATTCCGCGAATTAGAACAGTATTTTTTACAACCAAGATAGACAAAGAATTTCGCCCATTTTCATAAGGATTTTGGGCTATATATTCCGGGCCTATGTATATATCCCAGACTATAGTCATCAGTCATATATATTTTTGCAAATAATAATGGTAGTATTAAAAAAAAAATAGTTTTAGATCTTCAAACTCTCGCCGGAAGCAGTCTAGACTTCATAATGCGATGTCATTTTATTCGTTCGATGGCTTAATTATTAGCAAAGCTGTCCATATTAGTGTGGATTCTAATCAAATTTGCTGCCAATCTGTGCGCATATTACTAACATTTTGCTTACTGGGAATATGTTGAATAGAACGGAAAAATCTGTGCAACACAAGAGGAATGATGGGTTCTAGTGCGATAGTCTTCGAATATAGATAATAATAGATAATAAACTAGGGTTTCGTTAAAATTCTATTTTAGTATACACCTTTTTTTTTGCTAATATTCTTATTGCAATTTTTGCTAAATTGCTCTTTTTAAGTAACAAGTATAATTTCTCTCACCTCAGGATACGTCGCGACTACCTCGCCGGCAATTGGTTCTATGGCCTGCGCATTCAGTCCTGCAATCTCGAGAGTGTTCGGCGGCAATGGGATCGCAGGCTCGAGCGCAGGATGAGTATTGATTAGTACTATATTAATTCTGTCTTTTTCTATTTCATGTAATGGTCTGATTGCATGACCTAAATATTCCTCAGTAAGTTGTTGAATAATAGGCAAAAAATAATAATCTCGTATGAGGTCATCCATGACGTAATATAAAGCATTACATGCTCTCAGCCATAAACCATCGGGTTTCACAAGGGACGCAGGGTAGGGCCGAACAGTCGGGTAACTTGGACCACCGACATAATCTTTGAGCCAAGGTGCAGTACCAAATGGAACATAGCCTACTACGGGTGGCTTACCTTTAGCAACCTGAAAAACAATACTTACAGACAATAGAACGTGCTAAAACTAAATAGTTGTTATTTTGTAATAAATAAACGAAATAAAACTAATTAAGTACTATTTTGCAGAACTAGCCCGTTATTTTATTAGCAGATAATGTAAAAATAATATATTATTTATATAAAAATAAACTATCGCTTTACGCGAAAGTAGTGTAATTAGTTCTGTGACTATTATTTCCATGTATTATTTTACGTTTGTTAAAGCTAGTACGAGAATTTATTATTGCAATAATAATATTCTCAATTATTTATAAGAGTGCAAGAGTGCCGAGGTTGCAACAATATATTGCAACCAGTCAAATTCTTGGATGTTTTGTACAATATTTGTTTTTGTAAGTTTTATACATGTATACCCTTTTTAAACTATGTGCTAATAAGAATGATTTATTTCTTCTATAGTATACATAATGTTTAACTCATTCCGGTTTGTCTGCTCATGTTACACAGTTTAGCCTTGTGTCCACGATGCTAGAAATCGCCGAAATCTCGGACGGAGAAAGAATTGACCAACATGCATATTGGTTAATTGGCTGAAATGTTCAAGTGTGATCGGTCAATTCTTTCTTCGTCCTATAGATCTCGGAGTGATTTCCGGCATCGTGGGCACGAGGCTTTATACAGGGGAACTCTTTTTTATCGCTGCACTGGCTGTAGAGTTCAAGAAACTCTACACACACTAAAGCATGAGGGTCTCATATGTACGTTTCTCCTGCTTCAATGTATATGTACACTTCTCGAACTAGTATGTACAGCCAGTGTGGCAATAGAAAATAGGCCCACAGTTTCAGTAACTTCCCGGTTGTTATCCTTTTATTTGTATATTTGTATAGAGAGTGGCACAAAATTTTTCATGCATTTTTACGCATTTTGTGTATTAAAGATATTCACAATGAAACATCGTATTTCAACACCGTTTTGAACTAATTAACGAATGATTAAGAATGATTTTCAATTTGCTACGCTTGCAGACACACTTTGATTTATAAGGCAACTTTGCTAAGTCGCTTGCAATTTAAAAACTATAGACTAAACAATTACTATACAGTTCGCTAATACTAGATTGCTCTACCTCCCACAATCCGTAGAAACATTGAGTTAAAGTAATGTCCTGCACTATAACGTCAAACTCGACATTTTTAACCATTTCCAAGAGTTCTCTTGCCGCTTTAGTTTTTATCACTGTCTGACATCCGCCCATGCCCCACTGATACATAAAATTCACCATATAAAGTACACTGTACTGTTCCCATTCAGCTGGATTATAATCCTCGGATTGTTCATAAGTTTGCATTACACCATCGAAAACCTGAAAATAATAAGTACTCTTCGCTTTACAGGAGGGGACATACAAAAATGCGTTAAATTATCTCAAAAAGCAGTTATTAATCGAATGTATAGATAAAATAGAAAACAACATTTTAAAATAGGAAAGTTATATTTTTTTTATTTATCATATATAAATTCCAAATAATCGATTTATACTACCGCTCAAAAGTATTTACCATCCCAGAAAAAATGGGAAATTTTAGTTTTTTGCAGTAAATGGTTTAAAGTGCAGGAGATTATTGTTACGTGTACTCATTGTTAACTTACACAAAACTAATGCTATGTTGGTCCTTAGTTCCTAATTAGGTCCTAATTTCATGTAATTATTTTGCGTACGGAAAATCTCAAATAATAAATACATTTTCCGAGATCATCACGTTGGTGTATTTTAGAAACCAAAATCAATTACAAAATTAATCGACAGGATGCCAAAATTCTGTATGGTTGTAATAAAAAAAACGTGACCATCTTAATAAGGCGAAAATTTAAAATAATGTTATTTTCTTGTCAAATTATTGTTTAACATTATTTAAATAACATGTAACTACGTATACAATAAAGACATATGTAGCAAATTATTAGTCTTTTCATTATAATTTTATTAATAAACTCATTAAATTTCTTTAAAGCGGCCAATACCTTTGAGCGGTAGAGTAACGTCTCTCAGAATGTCTTCGAATCTCATAATATTTACTTACGGCGTATGTCAAATTCTGCCCGAGTATTCCATTAACCTTAGTCTCATGTATGCTCGCTATATGTACATGATGGCCTTTACGAAGCAATCCTTTAACCAAATGCTCCGTCCAGACGTGGTGACTAGTCGACGGAATAGTCTCTATCACTAAAATCGACATTGGTTTCGACGCTGTCACGAGATCACCCATTAAGATACAACAAGCAAAGAAAATGACACTACTTAACATTGTTGCGCTACTCGTGTGGTCTTTCGATCAGATCCTAGTACCGACTGAATCAAGAAAGACTGTGATGTAGGATTCTTCCCCTCCTCATTTCAAGATAACTGTGTTTGTACTTACCTTTGTACCTAACGGGCTGGCAATTACGTTGACATGTAGATAACTTAGCTGTACAATTATAGAAAAAGATTAGAAGAGATATAGAATTAGTAAGTGTGTATAAAAGGCCGAATTTTATCGATTTTATCGCCACTTAAATATGTTGTAGGGGAGGTCTTTCTGAGTAATTCTACGTGAGAAAAAAATGGGAGACGGTATTAGTTTAAAAGATACGACAAATTCAAGTTTGACATTAAAGTTTGTAGGTATATGCTGTAATAATATGTTATTTTTTCAGTACTAAGGAAAGTAATTTGCTAATATGTGTGTAGATTACACATATCAGCAAATTGCTTCTCTTAGAACTAATATGTTAATACATAAAAAGAATATTAAAATTGTAAAACTTCAATTTGCTATTTCTTCTAAACCAATGCCGTTCCCCACTTTTTTCTTGCGTAGAATTACTCAGAAAGACTTCCCGTGGCGATGAAATCGGCGAGATTTCCTTTTATACGCATTTACCATAGAATCATTATAATTATATATAAATCATTAATAACATGTGTATGTATAACGTATGTAATACGCAGTATCTATTTACTCACTACCCAGGTAGCAGATAGTCGTCATAATGACGTGATTCTTACGTCGCATGTTACGTCATTTATTCCTAAAGTTTAACGTAAAAATGACGTATTTTTCACGGTCCTAAGTCACACACCAGGGACGTCATTAGTAAAGTCAATAAGACGTTATTTTAACTCTCACAGTGACGTGAGTACAATATCCTAGGTAGTAGAATGACGTGTTAATGCCGTCTTAATGACGGCTTAAATCGTCAATAATACCTCATTAAGACGTCTTCAAACATCATCCTGCTACCTATATAGGTACTTTACTGACGTACAGAAGTCCGTACGTCGACAAACAATTTTAAAGTTTTAAGTCTCATTTGAAGCCAAAATAATGTTATATCAATGACGTTGTTTTGGCTTTAAACAAGACTCAAAACTTTAAAATTGTCGCTTTTAATTTGGTACAACAAATTTAAAGTTACAACAAAATAGAAAATAGAATTTAAATATTTTGAAATAAAATAGAGATTGAAAACTAAATTTACTGTGACATCGGCGGAACGCAGCCGATGGTCCAATGAGGAAAATTCGGTTTTGAGAAAGAAATTCTCTCGTTGGATCATCGGCTGCGTTCAGACATCCGACTCCGACATACGACTGATTGTAGAACCGGCCTAATATAATTAATATTCTTACCTTTGGTTCTTCCCCAGATTTAAGTAAAATCAATCGTAATAAATAAGAATCATTGCAAAGCGCTCACTGAGCTCTGCTTTATCGTCTCAAAGCTCAGGCTTTGCGTACAGTGGAGTATATATTTGGAATAGGAATATAATTTATTAGGATATAATAAATATAATTAAATATAATTTATTAGGATATATAAATATATAGGAATATTCCTATAATAAATATTGAATATTACCTGCAGATAGTAGGATGACGTCTAAGGCCGGTATTCATAGTCGAATCTTATATTTAAGTCCGTCTTAAGTACGAGCTTAAGATGCCATTAACCAATCACAGAGCCGTATTAGCATTTTAAGATATTACTTAAGACGGTCTTGAAATGAGATCTGACTATGAATACCGGCCTAAGACGTCTTAATGACGCATTATTGACGTTAAGGACGTCATTAAGACGTTATTAATACGTCAATTGACGTCACTCTGTTACCTTGGTAGGATCTATAAATGTAGGAATATTCCTATAATTATATATTATCTGCACTGTTGTTAAAATATTATTATAATTGATTGTTACATAAGAATATTTCGCCAAGAATAGCAAACATTATTTCATCCGAAAAATAAATTTTCCTACAATACGTAGTCAATTAAACGTCTATATAATGTCATTTTACAAAGTTTTTTTGACGTATTAAAACATGACGTTAAATATACGTCACTTAATCGACGAATGACGTAACTGACCAATTATGACCAAATATTGACGTCAAAATGACGAGTGCTTGCTACCTGGGTACTACTATCATATTGTTAAAATTGAGTGAAGACATTTGCACGCAGAACAATCATCCAATCAGTGTTGATCATTACATAATACATAATTGATTATTAAATTACATAATACATATTATTGATCATTAAATAATAAAATACCTATAATAATTGTTAATATACGTACGTAAGTCACTGTATTAAACATGCATGTAGACAAAAATGAGCAAATTATATGTACCTAATTATATTTACAAAAAATTTTAATTATTTACCACATACAATATTACAAAATCTTGATTCTTGCAGACTGAGCGATACCGACATACCACGATACGGTATAAAACATGTTGAAAGAGGAAGATTATTAAAATAATTGAAAAATATTTAGTATATATAGATTAATGATATTAAAAGTATAAACAAAATATAAATAAGATGTTAAGATATAATCGGCACGATGTAATTTTCACAATATACATATTATCTGATTAAATGACTATAAGTGAGAATAACAAAAAAAATTTAAATATAAAATAAATTAATTTTAGTTACAGGCGTGTGCGTCTGATATACGTCGACCTTGAAATGTGCCCCGCGGGCACGAGAATCTTGTCAAGTATACGCATACGTCATGTAAACTATGACGCTGGGAACTCGGAACTGTTATGTATATTGTTTACTTATATTAACGCGCAGTACTCGATCCATGTGTTATTGACGTCGGGTCTTAAATTCATAGGTTCTAAACATCTAAAATTGGAAGATCAAGCGTATTGTACATTCTAAGGAATATTCCTTTACACAATGAGAGGAATACTAAATTTCAGATAAACAAAAAGTAGGAAAATTGACATATTGCTGTCAAATAATTAATTTTTTAATTACGGACATTATTTGATGATAATAAAATAAATGATGCGGCTAAAAACAATCAGAACGCGTACGTGGACGAGAAAACGGCAGCCGCTCTCTGGGATTTGGGAGGATTCGGTTTGCAAGTGCCCACGGAATTCGGCGAAAAAACCTAAGTAACAAGTGGTAGATGTAATCTTTGTATCTCGAAAAATCTCGAAAAAACCTAAGCAGTAGTATCTTTATTTCCAAAAAATTATAACCCAAGTGATACACATCACAAAATTACGTTACCTTATCAAAGAAGAGAATCGCGTTTTAAGTGATCTATTACAATTACAAAAAAGAAATGATATCTCTTTAAATTACAGCGCCAATTACATTACAGAGAGAACATATATATTGCCTTAAAAAATAATCTCGAAACATCTCGAAAAAACCTAAGCAGTAGTATCTTTATTTCTAAAAAATTATAACCCAAGTGATACACATCACAAAATTACGTTACCTTATCAAAGAAGAGAATCGCGCTTCAAGTGATCTATTACAATTACAAAAAAAAATGATATCTCTTTAAATTACAACGCCAATTACAGAGAGAACATATATAATACAAAGTTTACAAACATATATGTATTTTTTAATAAATGATAATATAATAATTTTACAAGATTAAACATTTTTATTTAAATTCAACAAGGGAATACAAGGTATTTAAATACAAAGTTTATATATGTATTTTTCAATAGAATAAAAAATTTAATTACAAAGAATTACAGAGGTAACAGTACAAAATAAAAATATTTTATTAAAATATTTAAACCCAACAAGGGAATACAAGGTATTTAAATACAAATTGCAAAGAATTACAGAAGTAACAATACAAAATAAAAATATTTTATTAAAATAAATAAATTTTTCTTGTAAAAAAACTTGGCGCTTTTTTCTTACTCCTGTCGCATTCTTCCCTAAATTATGTTTAATTGTTTTTTTATTTAATCAAAAATCTTAGTACTAATGTTTAAATTTTAATGTTTAAATTTTGAAGACTAACAGCGCCAAGTTTTTTTACAAGAAAAATTTATTTATTTTATTTTAATTAAATATTTTTATTTTATACTGTTAAATCTTTAATTCTTTGTGATTAAAATGATTCTTTGTAATATTATAAAAAGACACCTTGTTACGGCTCCACGCTCCATTTTTCTTTGATTGATTATAAAAAGAATTAAAGCTTGGATTGGAATGGGAAGATACTTGAATGGGAATACAAAGATACGTACCACTTGAGTTTTATTTTTTTTAAAGTAGCACAACAATTATTTTTTAAAGCAATATATATATTCTCTTTGTAGTTGGCGCAATTTAAAGATTTGATATATTTTTTTGAAATAACATATCACTTAGGTTGAATTAGGTAACGCAATTTTGTGATATAATTTTGTTAAGGAGAAATAAGGCTACTACCACTTAGGTTGGTATACGTATCACTTGGATTGAGTTTGGTAACGCAATTTTGTGATATAATAATAATTTTGTTAAGGTATATATGTATATACATATATATATTCTCTCTCTTTGTAATTGGCGTAGTATTAAAAGATTTCACATATCTGACTAAACAACGCGGGAGACTTTCGATTACATAATCGTGGTATCTGCGATAAAATCAACACATTAACATGCACTTTAAAGAGAAATCTCGAGATACGGTTTTATAGTCAATTGCGCGCCGACCAAAATAGTCAGACTTACGACTAGACTTACACCCGTGGAGTAATAAAATCCTGTCTCTTTTCGCTATAAATTTTTTACAGTCATTTTGATGCTTTAAGGGTTAAATCGAATCAATTTAATTAGAGCCTAATATTAGACTACTAATTGTAAGATCCAAGCTCGGACTATAAATGGCATTTTATACTAATTTGATTAACAAATAAAGTTAACAATGGATATTGAATACGCAATATAATCTCAAATCTATTATATAAATATAAATTCTATATTATAATGTACAATTATTGTGAAATAAATGCATTTAAGAAGGTTCAGTGGCTACAAAAAAATGCAGCCAGTTTCATGAAATTTTAATATGTTGTTCTGGAATGCAAAATAGAATTATGTGAATTTTTTGGGAATTTTTTACCGTCCCGTTTTGAAAAAAATGTACTCCAAAAATTGTACTTTTTAACATAGGTTCTTATGGGAAATGACATATTGCATACCTTCAGAATGAAATAAGTGCAAGAAAAAATGCAAATGATAAGGAAAAAAGACATAGTTGCTTTTAAGAAAAAGTATGCAGATGCGTGTTGCAAATTACATATTTTTTCTTAAAGGAACTGTGCCTTTTTTTCATACCAATTGATTCGTCTCATTATTCTGTGCATAAAAGTATTAAGGTAACATTACCGAAAACTTAATGTTTTACAAGATATTTTGTATTTTATGTCAAAATACTAGAACTTTCAAGCCTCATAATTCCAAAAGTTCTTAATGAAAAAATACTTTATTATAGTGTTTTGAAAAGCTCTCGAGATTAGCTACAAGAATATATGCATTGAAAAATAGGGGTTTCCATTTAAGAAATTAAAGGTGTCGTTTACGTGAGCTTTAAACGACCATCCAAGGTCAAACCAATGATACCATCTTATGGCCCCCTCGAAACCAAACAACTTTTGTCTGAAACATTTTTCTGTAAAACTTATAGTTTTCGAGATTTTTCAGGGTTTCCATACTTTTCTCCCACCCCGTATATTAGTTCTTTAGCAAAATACATAACTAATTTCTGAGCTGTGTGAAGTTAGTTATGTTATATAATAACAAGGTTGTAAAAATGCTGGTAATAAAAATATTTGTCTCAAGAAGCGTAGCCTTGACTTTCTATCTCTCTTCGGAAACGGGTGTGGTCGCGCATCTATTAAACAGCAAGTTTTCTCCCATTCTGAAGTCGTCTTTAGTTTTCAGTTCAGTGCAGTTCGTCTTCAGTTCAGAGTAAAGTCAACATGGCAAGCAGAACACCGATACAATCATTTTACGCCGAAAAATCGATATTCATTACAGGTATTAATCTATTTTTGCTTTTCTTTAACTGCAAATTTCTCAAGTAGGTTTTCAAAAATATTATAAGATACATGGTAGGGGAGACCGGGGCTAAGCCGACAACGGGGCAAACTTGACACTAGGCTTTTTGCCAATTTAAATCTATCGTAGAAACTTGCCTTTCCTACTGTAAATGCGTCTTTATGTGCCAGTATTATCAACGGAATTTGGTAACATTCTGAGTTATAGTGTAATTTTTAACGCGACATAAGCATTTTTGATAGTGAAAAGTAATTTTTCTGATCTCTCGAAAATGTCTACTCTTTCATCGAGCTTTACTCTTGCGAATCTACCGGTAAGTGATTTTGATGGGAAATTTGATGCTCTATATGAATCCGATAATCGTTTTTGGATATTTTCAAAATTTTCATGTTTTTGAAGTGACAAAAGTGAAAAACAACGTCCGGGGCAAAGTCAACACCACGCCGTTTCGTCGGCTCCCAGTAACAAACGATGCTTGTCATGCAGCCGTATGCATGACAAATGTATGCGCACGTCCGATCGCGAGTTTACCTGCATTAATTGTTTTTCAGACATGAGTTTAGATGAAGATAATTGAAAGTTCAACAATTTTTGTTCTCATTATTTCAAATGATTGTTCTAGCTACTTTATTCCGAATTTTTGTACTTTTTAAATACACAATAAACAATGTATTTTCATTTTCAGACAGTAAAAAATAAGTTCCAGATCAAATTGTGTCGATCAGACAAAGTGTTGAGTTTGCCCCGGCGGGGTGTCGAGTTTGCCCCGGCATTTTTCAATTCGAAAATTTGTCTTCGCGTCACTTTTTCTTTCCTGGCGGCAAAACAAAGCGACGTACAGCAAAACTTCCTGAATCAATTTTGTACCTGAAGAAACACTCTTTAAATATGTACCATTGAATTTGCCTAAAAATTTTAATTAAATATTAAAAATTGCCTTTGAAAAAATAGTGTCGGCTTAGCCCCGGTCTCCCAAAATATTATAAGATACATGGTACATAATGTATCATACATTATTAATTTAAGAAATTAAAGTTACATTAAAATAAGAAATAATTTTTTAATTAATCAAATTATCGAACTTGTAATTTTTTTATGATGTAGAATTTTGGAAATATGATCGTAAAAAGCAAAGACTATTAATGGTTTCATCCCCCAAGCTGGTTCTCAGATCACTACATAAATATCCTGCAGCCGAAAATGCTCGCTCTGCTTCTACGCTTGTCGGTGGAATTGTTAATAGATATTCATATGCAATACGAAGATATTTGTCTTTAGTACCCTCATTTTCAAAAGCGCTCATTTCTTTCTTTAATATATTTTCTATATTTTTAGAAAGACCCTTCGATTCGGTTACTTCGGAGTATTTATTTTGCAATTTCATCTCTAACTCTTTCTCTAAAGACAGAATAGGAGGACAGGTTCATCTTGGTCTTCGTCGGAATGATTAAAATATAAATCAGTATCGGACGTAGAATACTTAGAATATTTTCTCCGTGTTGATTATTTAAAACTCTTTGTAATAGGTTTTTTATTTCTTTGCGTATCGTTATTTTTTTAGGCATTAGAAATGTACTACCTTCCGGATTTTTTAAATCATTTTCAAATTTATTCGGATTTTGCAAATATAACAATATACCAGTTACGTCAGTACGGCGTTGCCCAATCCTACGACGAAGTGCCACGGCTAAGTTAGTGCTCAGAGGAGTAGACTGCTTATCTAGTTTTTCTAGTATAAAACGCAATGTTGTTTCCGCTGTAATAAGAGTTGCATCTCTTCTGCACAATACCTGCACTCCTAATTTTATTGGTTCCAGAGAGATCTTCAAGTCATTTATAATGGACCATTCTTCTTCTGTGAATCGGATTTCCGATTCTAAATCGATCAAAGCTTTACTTATACATAATCTAACATTATAAAAGCGTTCTAACATGTTTAGCAGGCTATTCCAGCGAGTCTTACAATCTAGAATTAATTCTAATCTTTTACCGTGTTGTTCTTGAACATACCCTTATGAAAAAGTACACTCAACTTTGATGGTTAACACCCAAATTTAAGTGTTAACACTAAACTTACGCTTAAATTTCTCCAAAAGGCATTTTCAAATAACATTTCGTGCTATCTGGTACATATACAAGATGTTATGTAATATGCGGACCAGTGCTCGTGGGCAGATAGAGCGGGTAAAATTGATTCGAAAAGTCCTTTACGTTTTGTAAGTTTCTCAATAATTAATGAGAAATTAATTAATAAAAATATCAAAAATCAGGATGCGTCCGTGCGATTCGACGAAGAGCTACAGCCCAACGTTCACGTTGTTAGGCGCGTAGCGAGGCATTGGGAGGAACGTTAAGTAAATAATAATGGCTATACAAGAGCGACATTCGTGCATTGTTATTTACAGAGCACTTCTCCTAATATTTCGCCACGCGCGTGTAGCAAACGTGACAGCCTGTATATGTACAGTACATACACGTACATATGTATGTCACTTTGTTATTTTGTCTTATAGGCGGCACTGGTTTTGTTGGAAAAATATTGACTGAAAAACTGTTACGAAGTTGTCCCGATATTTCGACGATATATCTGCTGATACGTTCGAAAAATGACAAGAGTCCCGAAAGCCGATTAGATGAAATGTTTGAGAAACCTGTGAGTATCTCGGAAACAATATCGGAACGTGATGTGTATTTGTAAATAATCGCTATTCAAATTTGTAATCCATAGCTTTTTGACCGAGTAAAAAAAGAAGTACCCAATTTCCGCAAAAAAATCGTACCTATCATAGGCGATCTTGATACAGAAGACTTCGGATTGTCAGAAAATGACAACATCATACTGATAAATCAGGTAATTAATTCAGATTATCAATATCATTAAATTGTCTATACTACTACATTCTAATACAATAAATAATGTATTGCATATATATATTTATAAATGCATTACATTTTACATATATTTAATTATAATTATCGATGCAATTAGAAATAAATTGTGCACCTTTTTCTAAATATATTTCCTACTTAAAGCATGTATATTTATTATAGGTATCCATAATTTTTCACGTGGCAGCAAATGTACGGTTCATCGAGAACATCAAAACTTCTACGATAATAAACATTAATGCTACCGCTACCATCTTAAAACTTGCTAAGCACATGCTAAATTTAAAAGTAATTCCTTTTATCTAATATGTGTTCTAGTAATAATAATTGGCAAAAATTATTTATATTTTGCATTTTCACTAATTTTAAGAGAGAAACATAAATTACGCTTAATGTTTATCTTGCAGTCATTGATTCACGTGTCAACAGCCTATGCGAACTGCCATGTGAAACATATCGAAGAGCGGTTCTACTCATATCCTATTAATCACAAAGAGCTTATCACATTGACACGTAACTTACACGAGAACATAATTGAGGAAAAAACTTGGGAAATAATATCTAGGTAATTCTTTGATGCTCAATATGATAAAATAATTAAATGTATATTAATAAAGAAAGATAATCTATCGTTTGGCTAGAATCAGTTCACAATGGCCGAATACTTATACATTCACGAAAGCGATTGCGGAAGGACTTCTGAAAGACGAAAGCGGAAATTTGCCAGTAGGAATATTTCGACCTGCAATAGGTAACAGAATAATTATAAAAACTAGCAATTTTTTTTGCTAAAGAATTTATTAAATAACATTTATATTTAGTTATTTTCAACTTCTTTGCATAATTGTGTGCTATAAAATTATATAATTGTAAAGTAATAATAAACAATCACGGATGTGCGTGTGTGTATGTCGCGTTTAGCTAACAATAAGTTTGATTCTCGCGAATCTACAAAACCAGGAATAATTAAGATTTCTTTCAGTTATATCTAGCGCCGAGGAACCACTTGTCGGATGGTTAGATAATATGTATGGGCCACAAGGTGTCACGGTGTCTTTTATGCATGGTATCACAAGATTTTTTTCTTGTAATCCCGATGTTAAGGCAAATATAGTGCCCGTCGATTTCACGGTAAATGCTTTGATCGCTAGTGCGTGGAACGTCTATAATAATCAATTCAGGTATGATGAGATATTTAACCAACATCTAATTTACATAAAATTTTACTCCTATTATTTTTTGGAACAAATTGTTTAGATTATCTTTTAAACATAATTTTTAATGACTTATTATACATATATAAACTAACATCATGAAGATATAACAATTACCTAAATATGAAAGGTAACATATCGAAATAGCAAAAGAATTAGTATTCAGTTGCAATTATCATTTACCTGAATATCACAAAAATATTCCAGAATAAAACTATTCCAAAATACTATAGTTTGTGGGGGGAAAAGCATATTTTTAAATAGCATGATACACTCGGGCGAATATGTGTATTTAAATATATTAGGTTACAATATTAGGTATTACCGTAATCACAGAACATTAGCATATGATTATAAATGACTCTGATATGTAAAGAACTATAATGTACAACATAATTATGTTCAAATAAATTTATCTTGTAGGAGAAGCAAGGATACATTAATTTATAATTTCGTGTCACCAGTCGATGGACCTACTTTGAATGAATACCGTAATGCATTTGTCGACACAAATAAGATGTACCCCTCGTATAATGCCATATATTTTCCCTTTATGGTTTACGTCCCACATCAAATACTATATAGAATTTGCGTTTGGCTCGGTCATTTCCTTCCGGCTTTACTTATAGATGCTGTAAGCATCTGTATAAATCGTAGCCCAAGGTATTATCACGTAAATTTAAATGTCGTTTCTCTTACTTGAAGCATATATTACATAGTTTGTATTGAAACCAAATAAAATTTTATCTATAATATGAAAAATTATAATGGTTTTATATGCATTTCAGAATGTGGAAGTTATGTAAGAAGGTCGACAAATTTTCCAACGCGATTCAACCGTTTTGCACAAATAAATGGAGTTTTTCAACTGACAATGTTCAAGCGATGTGGAGTCATTTGAGTGAGAAAGATAAAAAATTATTTCAATTCAGTATGATTGGATTTGACTGGACAAAATATTTAGTTGATCATTATATGGGAATACGTCTCTATCTTCTAAATGAAGATAACAGTACTTTAGAAATTAGTCGTATCAAGTATAAGAGGTAACAGATCTTTTTTTAATTTTTGATTAATTTTGTTAGCTTAAGTTAAGTTTTATTAATAAAAAAATTCTTTAATTTTAGACTTTATTGGATACACCAAATACTCAAAATTGTTTTTGCCTTTGCCGTTCTTTGGATTGTCTGGCTCGTATTTACAATTATATGTACATAATTTTTACATGTTTGTTTTATATGTATGTTTCATATGTATTAGTTTCCTTTATATTGAACACACCTACTTTAAGGAATTTCTTTTTAATGTTGCATGTATATCTTGCCAAATATATAACTCAAAGTAACTTTTATACAGATTTAGTTATTGTCAATTGTTTGCTAAAAAGTTGTTAACAGATAAATAAAGAATTTAGACCGTCATGCTATACTATACAATCAAATGAGAATAAAATGTCATTTACAGTCAGAGCTTGGATCTTAGTAGCCTAATATTATTTCTGTGTGTATACATACACATATTTTCCAACCTTATATAGTAAAATCCCTTCTCTCTTCGCAATAAATTCTTTACATAGTTATTTAGATGCTTAGCATTAAAGTTAAATCGATTTAATTAGAAGGGAGAAAGGGGATTTTATTACTCCAACGGGAACTGTATTGTAAGTCTGATTTAGTCGGAGCGCATTTTATTAAGGTTGGAAAGTATGTGTATGTATACACACAGAAATAAGATCCGAGTTCGGACCGTAAATGGCATTTTATTCTAATTTGATTGACAAATCAAGTTAACAATATAAATATTAAATACAATTTAATTTCAAATTTATTATATATAAATTCTATATTATAATGTACAATTATTGGAAAATAAATGCACTTAGACAATTGAAAAGTTTTTCTCAAATGTAAACATGCAAGCCTAATAATATTGTTCCACCTGTTGTGAGCGAACAGGTAATTATACAGTACCTATAACATTGAAATGATTTTTATGATATTAACGTGGTTTTTGCTGATAATGCCACGTAATCTCTATTTTTGGATTTAACGACAAATCGCCAAATATATATGTACAATGTACGTATTAGTGGTAATTATACAAAAATAATTTTAGAAATATTTACGTGAATAATATTTATTAAATATATGAATATACTGAGCGTTATTGGTAAAATGTACGCCCACAGGGTATACTTCTGTACGGCACACCGGAACAGAAGGCCAAGTACCTGCCCCAAGTTACCAGTGGCAAATACGCCGCGTTCTGCCTGACGGAACCGAGTTCCGGTTCCGACGCCAGCTCGATACGCTCGCGCGCTATTAAATCCGACGATGGGTCGCACTACGTTCTCAATGGCAGCAAGATCTGGATATCCAACGGCGGCATTGCCGACGTCATGACCGTGTTCGCTCAAGTGCCTATCAAGGATCCGAAGACGGGCGAGACGAAGGGCAAGGTGATTGCTTTCATCGTTGAGAGGGGATTCGGTGGTATCACCAGTGGGACCGCCCGAAAAGAAGATGGGCATCAAGTGCAGCAATACGGCGGCGATCTTCTTCGAGGATGTTAAGATCCCGGCGGAGAATGTTCTCGGCAAGGAGGGTGAAGGTTTTAAGGTATAATTTCACGTAAATTTATTTCTCATCTTTGTGCATTATGAATACCGTAATGTATCGTTAATATAAATCGAAAAATGTGTTTAATACAGTCTACTTATGTCTAATACATAATTCACGTTACAATATATTTGTTTTATATTTAATAAAATTCTTGTCTGCAGCTCGCGTGAAACTTTGCGAATTATTTACACGAGTTTAAACGCTGCTCGACTATACATTCGCTTTATTCGATCTTAGGTCGCAATGAACATTCTGAACAATGGTAGATTCGGCATGTCTGCGGCTCTTTCCGGCACCATGCGTTACTGCATCACCAAGGCTGTGAATCATGCGACGCAACGCGTGCAGTTTGGTCGTACGTTGGACAATTACGGCACAATACAAGAAAAATTGGGACGCATGTCTATGCTGCATTATGTTACCGAGTCCCTCGCATACATGATCTCCGGTAACATGGACAGCGGAAGCCAAGACTATCATCTGGAAGCGGCTATTTCGAAAGTAATTCTTTTATTGCTCGATTAATTTGCTTTATATAAAATTCTAATGCACCTTTAATAAATAGATGTAGATTTCATATTTATGCTAAAAATATTAATGAAGAAAATGTATCGAGTAACCTACGTATTAATGTTTCTGAGTTGCAAGGATTCTGTATTCTACAAGAGATCTCGTATTTTTATTCGACAGCAAGATAAAATTCATGAAATTAATTAAAACTAACTAGTTAAGTTCTAATAATAAACTAGTCAAGTTCTCTTTAGTATCCAGTCAATTCTCTTCTCATGCAATTGACTTTTATTTTATATTACAAAAGCTATTGTATGGAAATGTGAACGTAATGGTTCTAGTTTCAATAGACCGTGAATTTATTATTGGTATATTATACGCTACGAATCCTTTTCAGTGTTTTGGATCCGAGTCCGCGTGGTGGGTGTGCAATGAAGCTATTCAAACCTTAGGAGGAATGGGTTTCATGTCGGAAACCGGCCTAGAACGTGTGATGCGCGATCTGCGTATATTCCCAATCTTTGAGGGGACAAACGACATTTTGCGTTTGTTTGTGTCGCTCACCGGTATCCAATACGCCGGAAGTCATTTGAAGGAGCTACAGAAGGCGTTCCAGAATCCTACCGCGAATTTAGGATTGATTGTTGAGGAAGCCGCTAAGCGAGCGACCAGAGCAATCGGCTTGAAATCGCCGCCTACCTTTGGGAATTTGGTACATCCGAAATTGACGGAAAGTGCCGCGCTTTGCTCGAAGGTGAAAATAATAATTCGAACGTAAGCTGGAATTTTTTCCAGTTAAATATAAATTTGTATAAAAATATATATGTATAATTGCAGAGCGTGGAGAGCTTTGGCCAAGTTATAGAGTCCTGTCTTATTAAATACGGACGAGGCATTGTAGATGAGCAATTTATTCTCAACAGGATCACGCAGGCTGCTTTCGATACGTATACAATGGCAGTTGTCCTAAGCAGGACGACTGTGTCGTTGAACAAGAATCTGCCTAGCGCGGAACACGAATTATTAATGACATAAACTTGGTGCGCGGAGGTATGAATATGTTATACTTTATTCAAATCCTAGCAGGATCAATAAGTATTGTGGCTGTCGAGTGCATTTGCTGTAACTATTATTTATAATTTCCTAAAGCTAATGAATTAACATATAGATAGTATTTAATTTAAAAAGTATCTTTCAGATGATTGACTAAGAATAATTTAGGAATAATTGACTCGAATTTCTGTCATTATATTAATATTATTTGATCCTGCTAGCGATAATGTGAATATACAATTTATCTTGTAACTGCTGGACACGATTTCTTAATGCAATTTGTTGTTACAAGCATCGAATCGCGCTGCATATAATCTACAACAGGTCAGTTCGAGCAAGCAATTGGACATCTTCAGTAAATTGAGTAAAATTTCGAAGAATGATGCGACGTCGGTGGATGCGTACAATCAAATCCGCTGGGTTTTTAAGATATGATAAATTTGTTTTATGAGAGATAACTTATCCAATCTTAAGTTTTTATCGCGCTAGATATAAGGGATAATAGAAACTGCTTTCCCCGTGGAAGGAAAAAGCTGAATATTTCATTATTCTTTCGTACAATTCATATTTCATCTCGCAATTTCTAGAAATAAAAATATGTAAATGATAGCACAAATGTAAAGTTAACTTCGTGATGAATTGTATGTAAGTACTTTCCGTGTAAACTACGGAAGCGATCAATGCAAATGTTAAACTTAATAAGGTGTAAAGCATAAGGTGTATCTAAAGGTACATATAGAAAATTATGTATTTTTAATATCTCTTTATACCTCTTTACACGAAAAACGGCGATTCCAGATGTACAGCTATACAAATAATACGATCGATCTGATGTTTTTCTTTTCTTAGATGCTGTTTATTCATTTTATCCATCAGTTTCGTGGAAATAATAAAAATTATTTTAATAAATCACACCGTGTTAAGTCGTCTTTTACACAATAAATTAAATGAAAGACTTTAAATGGGAGAAGTGTACTGTCATACATTTATATATCTTATTTTATACATTTAAAAATATTTTAATTTAATATTATCGTAGCTGCTCTCTTTTCCCACTTAAAGAAACTCCTCAGCATGGGACACGTGAAAGAAATATATCAAACAGGAAGCCACAATCAATTATAATAACTGACCGCTCGTTTTTTCTAATCGTTAAATGCACAATTTAACAATATCACAATTATGCGAATACAAAGATGCACAATTTTTCCATCGTACCTTATCAGTTCATAATGACAGTGGAAGCACACTGAATGTCCATATATATATATATAGATTTCATATCTTATTCTTTTTCAAGGTGTACAACATCCGTACATAAGATTAATGTAATGTAGAATGAAATCGAGGCGAAGAAACATGAAGCTGCACGGCACTGTTCGCACAACGTTATCGCATTACTCAAGTTTGAGAATCAAATTACCTTTGTATTCTCGATTTCTCGCAGTTCATTTAATTCTTACGGACTCACTCATTTTTAATTGATCGCGAATTACGATAATTCTATTCTGTGCGATGTAGCAATATGTTACGATGTAACAAAATAATGAGTTAAGTAAAACAAACCTCTTAAATACGCGGCTTTTAGGCAATAATTCTGGCGAATGAAAAATTCGTTGTCTATTAGAACTAAATAATGTAAAGTTATCAGCTTTTAATTGAAAAAAATTAGAGTTATAATGATCGCACTGCGCGATTAAAATATCAAGAGACACGGTAGTGTCTCGCGCCAAGTACGCGCGGAGCGAGACGCACCGGACTCTTTTACGCGAACGCACGAGTTGCGAGTACCTACTCGAGATTTTGAGATCTCAATAACGAGTGAACGGATCAGTTCAACTTAAACGCGCGATAAAAAATGAATATATTATATTCTTAAATAAAAATTCAGAAAAAAAAGATATTCCTCTGTAATTTGTTACAAAGATAACTTAAACGGGTTTGTCGCAATCGCTTTTTCGTCTCAAAGAGCCGACAGGTGCGCGTGAAAATGGCAAATTCACTGAGTTTCAATGAGCTTTGAGATCTCACTCAATTTTCACAGTGGCAGTGCTTTGCTCGAATTCTCACGACAATGCCTCGAAAGAGACGCGCTAACTGCTAGGAGCTTTTGCTTCTCGGAGTTTTTTGATTCTCAAACTTGAAGCCGACTTGAACACATGAACGAGCGCTCGAATAAATCAGTAAATTTTACCTCGAATGACTTACACGTGACACGAAACTAACGCGAAAGGTAGGTAGGTAGGTCTCGATTATTCCTCTAGGTGTAAAGGCGACATGTCGGACGAGGGGAGGCGGAGGCAGGGGTTTATCTACGAACGTTAATAGATATCGTAACAATGGCTGCAATTTTTTGTAACTTCTGAGAAAAATAGAACATCTGACTATCTTTTTTTTCTTATACGTGTTCGTTACTCCAGGTATGTAATTTTACTCGTCGAAGGGGCGAAGAGACCGAAGAACCACCCGTACATCCTTCTGCGGATCCATGCAGTTTACCGGTGGAATCCACATTGCTTTCTCATCGTCTCTTAAATCTAATAAGTTACCGTTGCTCGCGTAAGGGCCTTGGCACATAAAAAAACTTAATCAGTAAGAAATCAACAGTATGGATTCGCTACCGCTTAGGGCCGTGCCTCAAGTTCTTGACTGTGATTGGCTGATTTGCTTACTGTTTGAGTTTTACTGCTTAAGTTTTTCTACGTGCCACGGCCTTTAACGCTAAAATATGGGAAAGGAACGGTATCGAGAAACACACGCAAGAAAAAACGTGATTATAGAAACTCGCTCGTTAGCAGACCCGAGAAGTTACCGTCGTTCGTATCTTGAGGCGAGATCGTCAAAATCAGGTATATACATCGATACGATACCGCTTAACAGAACTATTCCAATCCGGTAGGCCGTCAGACTCCAGAAAAGCGATCAATGCCCCTTTCACTGATGCTCAATAAATATCGGCGGTCACGCTTCGTTTTACCCGCGACGATAAAGTCCCGAGCTCTGCTCACGAGAGACGTCACGCACTTTGTACCTACAAAAGGATGATTCGAATGTCTCGTAAAAGCTTATGATATCTCCTCGTGTTATATCCTTAGATTGAATACACATGCGTCACCCTGATATTCCTCAATATGAAAATAAATCTTTGTCGATCCCTCACCACCGTATATCAATACGTGACCTGCTTAAGTGCAACATACTCTCCGTATTGGTGTTGAAAAGAAGCGGAATACTGGTGCTAGCGTAAGCGTCTTCCTGTACAACGTAAAAAACGGTCGGATTTTGTATATCGAAGAACATCGGCGGGCGTTTTCTTTCCTGTTCTTTTTTTTTTGCAAGCAAGGGTTACGACTGTTACGAGTTCGATATCTACGAGCGAACGAATAAAATTTCATTACGAACGCATGTCGCCGATTCTCTTTCAGGCTGATGTTCGCAAATGTATCTCATCGCACGTCGATTCTTTCGCAAGAATACTACGCTCGACACTTAAAGTCTTACTTTCGTTGCATACATTTACTTTTATTATTTTAAGTATATAATCACTCATTTATATATATATATATATATATATATATTTCTCTCTCCGCACGGCTCACAAGACACGCGCCTGTACGAAACTGACCGCTTACATCGTAATACTAATCGCCTTATCACGGCTCAATAAATCGTAATCTCTAACATATAACGCACTCTAACACGCGCATACACACACACACACCCACACACACATACACACACACACAAAAGGATCGGGTCGCGCGCGTAAGGAATAATTTTACATTATATCTCAAATATCATAATGTATATTAAGACTTTCGTAAAATCGAAGTACTATGTATGAATGTTTTTTTCCCCAGAAAAATAGCTTTATATTTGCAGTGAAAGATTAAAAATATAGATCCGCGTCTTTTTAGCTGTACCCTTCTACACGTCTTCCCAACATTTTACTACTTGCATGCGCGAGAACGCGTTTCCAGTTTATGCGCGAAAATCGCAGAAGAATGCAGATAAAAAGAGCGGATTTTGCGGATCTTTGTATGTACGAAATTATATCCTTCGCAATCAACACGAACTCTACAACTTCCACTTATTAAAATAAAGAAATCATAATACTCGGATAACAAGCAAGGTGGTAAAAACGTAATGAGTTGAATGGTATGATCCTCAATGATATCTCGCAATATAATAAATTACTCTGCGCACCGCGTCGCGCCCTTTGGCCGCGACTCTATATAACAATAGCAATCTATAATTATAATAACGACCGTAAAACTTTATACATAAATCTGCAATGAAGAGCGAGACGATCTTTGCAGGGTAGAATCGTTAAAGAGCGAGACGATCTTTGCAGGGTAGAATCGTTAAAGAGCGAGACGATCTTTGCAGGGTAGAATCGTTATACATTAACACATAATTCAGATATGTCGCACGTAAAAATTAGGATGACTGGAAATATCGTCTGCGAAAGGATGCAAGAACTTGTTGTCCGTTCGCATAGCCAGCTAGTCGCATACGGATCTCACGCGATTCGATCATCGCAATCGCAATCTCTTTCTCGTTGCAGCGCTCGTTAAATAACTCACGACATATACAAGACGCACTTGGCGAAGAACGAAGAATATACTCGAAGTTTATTTAAAAAAAAAAAAAAATTATTACAATATTTCTGTAGACGAAAGCATTTTAATTCGAAGATACTACTTCCTCGCAACGTAGACTATTTCAACTCGTCGATTAATCAGGGATGTACTTAAGCGCAATCTGAGAAAGTTAATCTGCTGTCGATCGGGGCATTACGTAACTTACGTGGGCTCGTCGAGCCCGAATTATATGACGTCATTACCTGGAGTAACTCGCGAGAGAGACATAGAGAGAAGGAGTTAGGCGGTGATACACCTAACCCTGTGCTATAGACAGATTTTTAAATGTTTGTCCGTTCCAAGCGACGGCGATGCAGTAGTGCTGGAGCAGCTGGGTGAGGAGCTCTCGTTCGTCCAGCATCTCTATGTGATCGATCCGACTACGATCCATTACAGGCAGTGAATCATAAACATCCACCATCGTCCACGCGCTCGTGCCCTCCCAATTGTTTATGGTAAAGCTGCAACAGTTGCAAGTTGAATTACTTGACTTGTCGAACGTCGCCGTTCGGATATACCGAGCAAGAATGTACCTACCGTCTCTGTTGAGTCTCTAACGACTCGCAATCCTCCACGCCTGCCAATAAGCACCCACGGCTGCGGAGATTCGACAACATGACCTGGCCGAACTTGTCCTTCATGTTCACCTGCTCGTAGCTGACGAAGAGGCTGTTCGGGAACTTGCCCGCTAGCCATTTCAATAGTGACGAGGTCGCGCTAGCGTCTACGTATACTAGAACACATTCTGCGAGGAACATAGTGGGTAAATTGAAATTGACTTCGGCTTGGGCCAATTTGTTATTTAGCTCCGCTATGTGTCGCAGATCTGTACCAACCAGATGATAATTCGCGGCGTGCAGCTCTGTGGTCGAAAATCGGATTTCTCCGTCTGAAAGATCGCAGTTGCGTATGTAAAATGAGGAAACGGCACGTTCCACAGATGACTAGAAATAGAATATCGTACGATAAAATACCTTCGGTGTTTAGCATATCGATTAATTGCTTGTGCTTCTTGATGTGATAACATTTCTTCGCGGTTACGCTGGGAAAGTCGAGCTCCACGAAGTTCGCAGGGCTATTCCCCGCCTCCCTGAGTCTCCAATAAAGAGTGTCAAAACCAGCACCCAAGTTTATGATCTGACCTTTACCGCCAGACAGCTGTGTAAAGAAAAGAAGATTCATCCTTAAAACTGGTGATATCCAAGAACACAATAATCAATATATTTATACAACAATATAAAAGTTAGAGACAGAATCTTAACTTCTCTTGCAATAAAAATCATTTTTATTAAAAAACCAATCAAAGGACGTATATCCCAACTCTCGCTTAATTTATTGTCTAATTAGGACGGAAAGATAAATTCATATAAACACAGATGTTTGTAACACCAAATAAAATATAGTTGCAAAGTACATAATAAATTAAAAAAGAGAATATTTTATTTCATGTAAAACGCTATCGTTAATTTCCCGAATAAACTAGAGCTACATTTTATTCGCCCTGCGGAAGATGATTGATTTTTCGTTTTTATGTTCACAAGATATTCCCTCTCCCTCTCTTTCTATATATATGTATACGTATGTACACGTATATATTATTATATATACATCGCGCGGCGGTTTAGCGGCGCACGAGCCAAGCAGCTCAAAAGCGGAAAAACGCAGGCGGCCGCTTTACACCGGACGGGAATATTTTTGTCCCCGCTATAACGGGCGAATTCCGCAACGCGTGCGGCCGGTGCCAGCTCGGGAATGAAGCCACGCGCCGCGCGTTTTTCGTTGACCTATATATCGGCTGGCCGTCGCGATGGAAGCGGGGAATCTCACGGGAATTAGGACAGGGCCTCGGCCGTCGTCGGGTCAAGGTTTCCGCCACGGCACGTCCCTGCCGCCCGGATCAGCTGTATTCCCCCTCCTCCCCCTTGCCGCTGCCACTCGCTCGTTCTCTCTCTCTCTCTCTCTCTTTCTCCATCATCCCGATTGTTTCCGACATGCGTTCTAGGTTATACCCGCCGCGAGCGGGCCAGCTGCACTTCCTGCCCCTTCCGCGTTCGTGATAAATGACCCACGCGCTCGGAATCTTTTATGTACGAGAATATAAAACGGAAGATATATAGAGTGCGGGAAATACCACCGAAAAATGAACGCGCCCCTGGAGTCAGCGTGCACCTCGGCGAGAGGCGGGAAGAGACGCGGAGGGTGCAGAAGGTGCAGCGAGGGGACGAGCGACTTTTTCCGGAGCGTCGCGCGTTCGAACGGAACCGTTCCCCACGGCCTCGCTAACGGGGACCGAACCGCGAAAAGCGAGCGGAAGAGGGGTGGGAGGGAAAACCAAAATCGAAAAGGGGACGGGAGGGGAACCCTCCCCCCCGGGATGCGTGGCGGCCGACGCTCTCACCTTGAGGAACTTGTCGACGAAGAGCTCGATGCCCTTGACTCTGGCGTAGTAGCCGCGATTGATCTCGGGCTGCTTCCTCGCGGTCTGCTTGACGAGCAGGCTGATGAACGGGTCGCACCAGTAGCCGAGCTGCACCGCGTAACGCTTGCACTCGCTCGCGTCGTCGTTGGTGGCCTGTATGGCCTCATCGTCCGCCATATCCTTGATCATCCCACCGGCGCCGGGGACAGTGGCGGGTTTTGCCGCGCCGCTCTCTCTCCCTATCTTTCGCCCGCTATCTCCGGCTCTCTCTTCACGCGTACACACACGACGCACGCACGCCGTTTACACTCTCGTTCTCTCCTTCTTTTCCTCTACCGCTTCTGTCTCAGTCAGATGGGAACGAGCATTCTATTCACTCGCGCGAAACCCGCGCGGACACCCCGGGGATGATGTGCGGCGCTCGAGCACGGACCGTGTCGCGTTATCTGTCACTCGCGGCGCACCACTGCGCCACCGGCGGCCATTGCTGCCCCCCGGCGGTGCTGCACCCGGCTACACCTGCCTGCGCGCCCCCCGCCAAGCCGCCGCGCAGGAGCGGCGCGACGCGACGGGATTCTGAATGAAAACTTTCTCTCTTTCTTAATTTATATATTTTTCGCAATAAATTCTTTAAATTGGATGCTAATTGACATCAAAAGTTAAATCGATTATCGATTTAAATATGTGGATTGACTGTTCTGACAAAAGCTGTATTTTAGGACCGACAAATAATCGGCGCGCAGTATACTGAGTTGGAATAAGTGTATAAAATTCAAATTTCAAACAGAAATGTTATTATTAAGCTACCAAAATTCGATCAAAAATGGCATCTTCTCTAATCAATTCTTTTTATCAGTATTAAATTATATTTATTATCAATTTGATAACGTGGTAAAATATATCCTAATATATGCAGAATGAGTCGTTGAAGAAGAAGATATTTTTCCTTCCCCTGATAACCGAGAATCCTGATATTTATTTATCCTGCATATTGATTGCTATTTATTTATTAAAGCGTTTTATTCTTGTTGAAATAAATTAACGAAAATTTACATTTTATTTCTTCCTAGTTGGAATTTACACAAGCACGCCTGAAATCACAAAAACTCAATTACCTTCTTCTTCAAAGACTATAATAAAGAAGCGTATATTCTGTGATGTCTTCTTTAGTTAAATATATCCTCAAAACATTTTTTTTTCTTGAAACTTGATGTTTAAATATCCGTTTAGGTCGCGCTATAACAAAACTGAAACTGAAGCTATTATATATGTATCACATTAATATAATTATACATTAATAATTTACCTGTTGACAACTTTCTAATAATAATAATTAATGTTTCTCATTGACGACACGTGTTTTATTGACGATAAGTCTTGTTACAAATCTTACACTGCGTCTTTGGAGTATCTCCTACAACTTATTTCCTGCGAACGGATCGGCAAAGGCTTCTCTTTTCATCATTATTAAAAAGCTTTCAGTTGCGTTATGCTACGTCGCAGCGAGTTGCGTGATGGTTCTTTCGAAAGATCGATACCTACTCGTACTTGAGAAAGAACCGTCCTGACCTGCTTAAATCTAAATTAGAGTAAGAAATTTGTTATTTGTACATAGCATGTGGAAAAGATAAACGTTCTTCTTTTTTTTTTTAGAAATATCAACGAGACAGATTCAGTAAAAATACACACTGTAAAATATAATTTAATATATAATATATCTAATATATAATATATATGAGTATACAAAAAGGTGAGCCGCTCAGTTTTCTCACGTAATATCTCAGTTGCCGTTCTATTGCTTATATTGTTCTCGTTGCGTATAATAAATTAGCTCATTGCTCTCTGTGTCTCTCTCTCTCTCTCTCTCTCTCTCTCTCCTTCTCTCGTTTCCTGATGAAATTACAATAATTGAATCCGTTAGACAAGCGGACCTGCCTTTCATCTGCCGTCTCGCTCGATCGATGCAGACAAAACACACACGCACACACGTGTACACGATGCGTGTGAATAAAACATGGGCCTCTCTCTCTCCCTCGTCGGCGATCTCACAGGTCGGTGCGAGAAACGTCGGACAGCACGGCAACGGCGACACGATCCTGACGCCGCATTCGCGATAAAAACGTGGCTTCGCGCAACAGAATCAATCACAGCTGATGATCTCAGCTCTGGCAGATTCGTCGAAGCGAATAAACATGTATAAAATGCTCGCTCGCAATGAGACATTCGAGCTCGCGTTGCTCGGGCGAGACTCGGGCTCATTAAAATTTCAGGATGCGCGAGACCCTTGGCCCCGAGCAACGTGTTGGCTCGAGGAAACGGTAATTACACGAGTACGATATCTAAGAAGATACAGGCAGGAACAAACCATAGCGGGAGAAGCGAGTACATCGTTAATTAAAAAAAAAAAAAAAAAAAAACAAGAGACAAGTGGAGTAACGCGGCTCGTATGAACACGAATTATTTGTATCGTCGTCGATTAAACTCTCGGTATCGAGGTTCAACGGCGATATAGAAACTCTCGCGAGACATATATTAAAAGTATATAAAAAAAAAAACCATAACAGACTTGCGAGTGTGATCTTCTAACGCATCTTTTAATCCTTCCGAGACAACGTTCGGACTATGCCGCGACAATCTTCTAGAGTGTCTACTACGCTTTGCAGCTGATAAAAGATCGGGGATCTCGCGGGGAATCTTCTTATCTTAAGAAAATCGTAAAAAAAAGAGTATGCGCGAAAATACTTAGGCTTCCGGGAACGCGAAGTCTCAAAAGGATTAAAGTTCTTTTCTCGATGCTCAGCGCGCTATTCGAGACCGTTAATTATTGTCGGCTCGGATTCGGTTACTCCTCCGTCTCGGGCTTCTTGCCGGTCGTTCCCTTCGCGTTCGTTCCGCCCTTCGTCTTCCGCTTGGGCGGAACGGGCGCGTCGACGCCGACGGCGCCGGCCGGCGCCGTAGGCGGTGGTGTCTCCGGCACGCTCGTGTCGGCCTCCAGGGTCTTCGTGCCGGTCTTCTTCGTCGTCTTCACGGTCTTCTTCGCCTTGCTCTGCGAGCCGTCCGCGGCGGTGACCTCCGTCGCGGCTGAGGGCGCCGCCTCGTCGGGCTTCGCTTTCGGTTTCTTCGTCACCTTCTTCACCACCTTCTTCGCCTTCTTGTCCGCGCCCTCCCCGTTGTCGGCGCCGTCCGTCGAGTCGGACTTCTTCAGGCTCTTCTTCGCGTCCGCCTCCTGCGCGCTATCCGCGGACGGACTGGTCGGCGGCGTGGCCTCAGTCACTGTCGGTGTTAATGGCACGTTTGGCGGTTTCACTTCAATGGGTTTTTCCAGCGGCGAACTCGGCTCGCTGATCGGCGACTCCGGAACTTCACTCGGTGATCTCGCTCCTGCCGCTTCCGCTACTTCAGCTTGCTCGGTAGACGGTGTTTCTGTTGCTTCAGCTTGCGCAGCCGCTTCCGCTTGTTTCACGGCCGCTTCCGTTGTCTCGACTTTTGCTTGCTTTGCGGACTTTTCTTCCTTGGCTTCCGTCTTTGTAATCTGCTCCGCCGGCTTCGCTTCTGTTCTCGCAGCCTGTTCCGCTGATTCTTTCCCAGACGATGTTCCTAAGGGCACCACACTGCTACTGATAAATGTCTTTCCTTCAGTAGCAGGCGGTACTTCTGATGGCACGTCTTTGGTAACTAAGTCACTCGCTGATTCCTTGGCCGCCTGAGGAGGAGCATCAGTCTTTTCCGGTAGACCGGGAACTGGAGCCGCGTCTCTCGTGACATCGCCGCGTCTCTCAACTTCGCAAGCTGATCCGTTCAACTGAACGGACTCGAGCGGGGTCAGCGCAGAAGCGATATCCGTGGACTCGTGCACGGCTGTGACCGTCGTAGCAATTGCCTGATCGCTCACGACCACAGCTGCACCCAACACGGACTCCTTGGGCTCAGCCTGGAGAACTGATTCCGCCACCTGAATAGGCACGGGACTCACAGTGGAGATCTCGGAAGCCGCCAACAGCATCTCCGCGTGCCGTTCGCCCGGGTCTATCGTGAGAGGCTGTGTTACGTCGGGCACGGATTCGATTACACGTTTCGCAATGTCTTCTACTGGCGTTGCAAGAGAAGTTATAGCAATGTCCTGCAGACTGATTACGCTAATCGGAGCTGCAGATTGCGTTGCGTCTTGAGCAGTGGAAGCTGGAGTCTTCGGAGTCTCGGTAGGCGCTGGTTCGGTACTACCGATTTGCGTCACCGGCGTAGCTGCTTCTTGCGCAGGTAATTTGCAAACCAAGAGGGATGTTTGCAAATCAGCTTGTTGCGGTTCTTTCGCTTCGAAAAGACTTTCGCTTTGAGGCGCCGCTTTCTGCGTCGTCTGCGGACTTGCGAGCTCGCATTGTTCCGCAGTTGTTCTCGCGGGCAGAGATTCTGCCAGCGGTTGCGGCAGAGGCACTGAAGTATTGATCTCGCATGATTTTACATCCTTTGGCTCCGTTGTCGGTTTCGCACAAGCGTCTCCCGATTGTACCGGCTCGCTGGATACTTTCGTTGCGGCAGCTTCTACTGTGATACTTTTCTCGGAAGGTAACGCGGGTGCTTCCTGCTCGGGGATTTGCGTCGCCGAAAGTTTCTCCTCTTTGGAAACTTCGCATATCAGAGATTGCGTTGGATCTTTGTCCGCTTCAACTAATGAAGAAAAAACGGAAGTGACAGATATAAACGCGATCAAACAAATACATACGTACAGAAAGAACTATTCTAGAAAATTGAGCGAAGAAATCGTGCAAAAATTCTATACGGTGAATAAAGACCGTTTTCTTAAATTAATTTAAATAGAAGTAAAATTATCGATTAATATTGAAAAGATCGCATATTTACATCTCGTAATTTTAAGCAGAATAGGCGATGATTGATGATCACGATGAGAGAAAATCCGATTTCGTTCCAACATATCAAAATGTGCCACGAGTTTGAACAATACAATGTATGCGAGCCGTGAATACGGTCATAAATAATAATATACATTTGCTAAGCATTTTGGAAGACCAAATGTATATGATACCGCATGTGAACTATAAATAACGCTTATGTGCTCGTTGTTAACATAAAGCATATAAAGCATATAATGGACATAGCACAATATTTCGCACATGTAATGCATGACAACTTGTTTGAAGAATGAAGGAAAGCCGATCATGTCGCAGCGGGTTAAAGAAGCAATATTTAATGCAAAATGTTTAATTAGTAAATAAGTATGATTTATAAAAGCGTGCTATTCATACAAAAGCATAACGTAACAATTTTCAAAGTATTCGTATTAGATTGTACCTCACACTTTTTGTTCGCATATACATATACATTTCATTTTATATATCGATTACGTACACAGCTTTAAAAATATGTTGAAAGTGTATACAGTTCACTGATTTAAAGATATAATATTTCTAAAGAATCTTTCTTAAACAAGCTAAAAGAATTTTTAAAGTAAAAAAATTTTATTATAAAGTAAAAAAGGCAATCTTATAGTAACAAAAAAGTAGCTAAAAAGCTTTAAAAAGTACCTAATCTAGCAATAAGATTAACAATACAATAGGTTTTAGATGCATTGTATTGTTTTAAATAATTCTGAAGTAGAATAAAAAAGAAGTAATAATGTCAGAACGTGATGTTTTGTGTGAGTACATAAAATATTTACCCCATTAAAGCAAAACGATAATACAAGACGCAGCAATGCTATGGCGCCAGGATCTGTTAGTTGCTGTCCTCTGTTCCTGTTTCACAAACACTCAAACTAGATCAATTGCATTAACAAGAGTATATACGTTTTGTACTTTTCGCTCGAAATATCGCAACAAATTCGCGTATCCATCTAAGCATATCGTTTTTAATCGTTTCCTCGCTCGACGTCTTCAATTCAAAATTATAAAACTATCACATGCTGTATTAAGTGGAACGAAAAAAACAAACAAAAACGCAAAGCATACTCGAGAAAACAGTTAATGGCTTTGCATTGTGAGCACATTAAATTATTTCAAAAGTATATCTCGCATCTCCTTAATTATTTTGACGATTGGCGAACAGCGCTCGTTGAGTCGAATATCGTGTTGTTATTTCAGTTTCTGCGTGCATGAAATATTCTAATTTATGATATATGGTTACCTGTAATTCAGATTCATAAAAATGCGCTTCAAATATTTTATTACAATTTTCTTTACGATAACGCGATTTCATGTATAAGAGAGCGACGTACCGGCTGGTTTATCCACTTTGACATCTGCAGGTGCGTCAGCAGTCTTTTCTACAGCAGTCTCTTTTGCAGCAGCCTCTATTACAGTAGTCTCCAAAGCAGCGGTATCCTACGAATATTCATCGCGGTATGAATTATTCATTATCAGAATAGTTTTCACCGTTGCTTATGCAACTTTTTTTTTAATCTAGCTGTTTAAAGATGAAAATAACTGTGTCTCTGATGATGTTTTAATTATGACTTTAGCACGGTAATTTCTAAGCTTGCTCATTACATCATAAATATGTTATTCGACATTAAATTACATCTTTAGGCGGAGTTGGTTGCCGTTGCGGCGTGATGGAGAGCGTCTCGCAGATCTTCTTCCATATGTTGTCAAAGCTGTCGCGACCCATGTAGTCGATCTGTCCTTGTTCCCAGCTCTGCTTCCTCATGTGCTCCTCCAGGGCTACTTGCTCGGCGCTCCTCGCTTCGCCCAACGTTATTTGAGCCAGAGCACCAGCGATACCCGCCTGTGTGCAATTAAGAAGAATATTTCTTCATTTCAAACCGCTCGCAACATCAAAGAATCAATTAATGACAAGTACGATAAACACACACGTTTCAAGCAATTTTATCTCTTCTGCATTCCTCAAGACAAATCACGTATACGTACAATACGAAGCTGATGCTACTTACATGGAGACACTTTAAAATAGGGCGCACGTGTTACGAATATGTGGAAGTAATACGGATTAGTACACACAAAGATGAATTGATAAACCGTTACGTTTCCCAGAAAATAAACAGAATTATTTATATTCACAATCGGCCCACTACACAAAATGAAAATTTGTACGTAATAAATAAGTGGCAAACAAAATGATTTGAAATTATGTATCGAACAAATATTCCCAATAAAAGTGCAAGTAATGTCCCAAGCATTGTCGAAATAAGTGAATACACCGATGACATAAAAAGTTGCTTTTACAGCAGTATAATTATAATTATCATAAAGCGTTCATAATCTTTCTTTTTTAGCGAAATAAAGCGGATATATTCTCAGAAACATGTACGGAAGCGTACAGTGATAATATATTCGACTCAAATTTAGAAAAAAAAGGATATGGGAACAATTACTTACATTTGCATTGTCTAGATGTTCCGTTACATTCGGGTCAGATCGCGTGGCTACATTGTGGAGATCTGTACAAGGTGCGGGAGGGGGAGGAAGGAAATCGATTCTCCGCGTGTCCGCTTTATTATTCGCAGCTTTCAACGCCTGCTCGCTATTCTTTTCGTGCTGCGCATGAGACTCATTATGAGAAACAATTTGACTCAGATAATGTACACTTTGATGACTAGCTTGATTATTACCACTGGCGTGGTGTTGCGCGTGACTCTCGTGCCTCACGTCGGCAGGCTGCAATTCTTGAACTGATTGATGCTGATGATGATCATCCGCTTTATTTCTGTGACAATCATGTTGATGAAACTGCTGGTGCTGCTCGCTGTATCGTCTTTGCTCGTTGTAATGTTGCTGCTCGTTATGGTGCCTTTGCTCGTGATGCTGATGTTGCACATAATGATGTCTCTGTTCAGTCCATTGTTCATTATGCTGGTGCTGTTCAACACGATGTTCGCTGTGTTGCTGCCAATTATGAGGTTCAGTGTGCTGTACAGAATGCTCTTGATTGCGATTCTCTCCGGAGTAAGAAGTCGCATGTTCTCGATGTTGATCATACGTTTGAATGGGCGTGTAGGAAGAGTGCTGTTGCTCACAGTAAAATTGTTGATTATGTTGAGTTGCATTGTGGTCACTTTGACGAACAACATTCGCTTCTTCCTCGTATTTAACTCCGCAGTAACAGTTTCCGCCCTTATCACTCGGTGCGCTATTGTCGGTCGAAGGCGGATCGTTTTGCGGGGAGTACCCTTCCCAGGGATCTTTAAATTCGGAGAAATCCGGAATCCGAGAGTTGTAAGTGTTGCCGTTTGTTGCGTCGGAGTAATCGGAGATCTTGGGATAGGGGGGTACATAGGACGGAGGAGCAAATGCGTGCCAAATTGGAGCCAATGTGCTGGTGGCCTATGCAAGCATCATGCCAAAACAGAAAAATGCACACTCGATCGGTTAGTATTGAACTAAGTGTTTGACAGTGTCCATTTTTCTTACAGCGTCATGTTTTCCATATCTGACATTACACGGTAGCAATAATGTAAAATGTTATTCCACCGTAAATAAAATATTTTCTGGTATTATATTAATAGCTTCAAAATGCCACACGAATAACATTCATGCTCGACCCAGCCATTACAGATATTACGAATAATGCAATTAAATGTTATTATATATAGCGGCCGAATTAAATTTTTACACGAGTTACAAGTGTATGAGTTAGAAAGAACAGAGATCAAAGAAAAAAAATAGACACTGGTTTAATACTAGAAAAATCCGTTATACTAATAGCTGCATTATTCGTTTGGTAAATTGTTATGGGATAAAAAGTGCATACATAAATTCTCATTCCATTCGACTAAAAATATAATACTTATATCTATATTTTAGAATCATATTATTCATATATCATGAAATTATATAGATATAAAATTAAATGCAGCTATTAATATGCACTATACAAATATGTACAAAGAAAATTGCAAATCAAGACTATATCTTGAACCCTATAAATCAACCCTGCAAATCAAGACTATATCTTGAACCCTATAAAACACGATTAATAAGGAATTCTTTTTAGAGAATCTTGGGTTCAAAATATATTTGAAGTGCAAAAAAAATTTACACACTTTATATCGTATAAAGATGCAGCGAAAAAAACATAGCTATGATTATATTCTCAAATGCTACCACTTATGATGCAAGCTTCCATACAGCATTGAAAAAAGTCATAAAAAATGCAAGCATTTCGAGAAATTTTAGGTTTGTATAGCTATATTTACAAAAAGATCGCAAACTCAACGCAACTCTGATATTCGCCAGTAAAAATTCTGAAAGATTTGAGATAAAACTGTTTACTGGAAACTCTCAGAATTACATTGTAATTTTTATCGAATATACGACAAAATAAATAAATCTTATTCATTTCACACAAATAATAATACTAAAATATAGAAAATAATCTATTGGAAAACTACAAGCAGTAGAGACGCGTATGTAAGAGTATCTTACCCTCGTCTTGTTTATAATTGAATATAATTGTTCACTGCTTTGCTTATAAAACGAACGCATGAGTATAAGAAAGAGAAATTGCGATATTATTATTTTTTGCAGCCAAATGCATAAGTGTAAAATGAGTAAAAATGCGTTATTCACATATCATTAAAACATGGACAAAAGAAAGATCTCTCTTTATTAGATGTACAAAATTTGGTTTAAAAAAGTAGGTATGCATTTTGAGTGTCAGTTTAGAAGTATCATTCGTCATTTTAGCATATTAAATGCATACTGCGTTAAAACGAATTATTGTTAAACTTACCATCGAGGGCGACAGTTGGGGATGCACTCGCTCGCAGAATATGTTCCACCACAATTGCAACAGCGGTTGCAAATGTGCCGCTCCAGGTGGTGGCTCGACGGTACCGGTCAGGGTATCGAAATACTGTAACCACGGTTTCGTTATGCCGATAAAGTGTATTATTCTCACGTCGTCGCCGAATCTAGGAATGTAAATGAGAATTAGAAAACGGAAAAGGATTTAATCGTGGCGAATCGAAAGAGCGCGAGCGCTTACTGTTTGAATGCGGGAAGGTAGGAGTACGTCGCGGTGGAACACATGTTGTAGATGAACGGTAGATGTTTGGAGATGTCCTTACTGGCCCAGTCGCTGAAGTACATGTTCAATAAGCCTTGATCGCCGCCGTCGAACGAGCCCTTGGCGGCGGCGAACGCGGTGATTGACGCGAACGTTTGTTGAGACGGTCTGAACACAAATACTCCGGAATTAAAGCAGTCAGGCCAGCCGACATCAGGCGCGGCCGATAATTCCTCTCGCTCAAATAACTCATCGCAATTTCGTACGACCTAAAAACATGAAACATATCTACAGTGACGTGATAGTTTCTCGTATAACAGTTTTGATTTTAGCTTGTCTTTCATACTTTTATATATATTATTTTGTTTTACTATTAAATAATATGTAACTCGCTTTTCAAGTGTATTACATCAAAAAATGAATAGTAGTACAGAATTAAAAGCTCGAATATTATAATTCCAATTCCAATTTTAACGTTCGTTTTAGATGTAAAAATAATGTAAAATAAAGAGCACGTAACAAATATATTAATTATAATTTGAATAAAATTTCGGATTACTCACAAGCGTGTCTGCGTCAACAAATACACACTTCTCGTACTGAGTTAGCCTCCAACAGTGCAACTTGGTAAACGTGATGCCCAACTCTGGTCTAGCTAACAAGGCCAGGTTCGCCTCGTCCTTCGAGTCGAGAACATTGACTTCCTGCACCAAGGAGAATACTGCCGCCAATTTTTCCCTGGCGCAAAAAAAAAACACTGATTACACATTGCAATTAAAATCTGATTAATGTCATTGTGTAGAACCGTTTTTGCTCGTTGATTGTCCTACTTATCAATATATTAGGCCTGTTAACTTGACTAATCTTATGAAGTTTGATTCTTTGAGAACCTCTTAATTCCAATAAAAATTACTGATGTTTCAAAATTTAAAAGCTTGGCGGAACAATACGCTGTTACTAATTTAATGCACGATTCTGATCTCACGATGCTGATACATCTTTCATGAGTTTTATTAAATAAAAAATAAACTATAGACGCGAAAACTGATCCCAACAAATTTAAATAATTCTTATAAAAAGAATGTTCGAGTTTTTTGTTGTAATAACACGAATAACAATCTAATCTCGAATAAGTACAAATGCTACGAAAATATTTTCGTCTTTATTTTCCCCAGCACGATTCGGCATGCGTATGACGTGTTGCCCTCCGGTAATCGCTGTATTGAACTTGGGCAAGGACGATACCTCATGGTCGCCGTAACTCCGGGAGTGACCAGGCAGGCCAGGTCGTGCCTGGTGCCGACCCGACGTAGCGAGTGCGCCAGGACCAGCGCTCCCAGGGAGTAGGCATCGTTCGTAGCCAGTGTAACCCATGCATATCCTGAAAGACGAAGAAAGACCCGATAAAACGCTTGATGGGGCATTCGCTTCTATTCGACGCACCCGGGCCGCAATCTATTTTAGATGCTATTAGACGCCGGCGAGGCTGACGTTTAAATCTACGTCGCTGCATCCAGTGGACGTGTCCAGAACACGTGAATATAAATGCGCACGCGATAGAATATTAGTGTCGTCCAAGGGCATCTTGACGAATCTTTAGGTCCGAAAATTCAATACAGACATCTTATTACAACTAAAAATTGTTTTTCCTCTATTATATCTGCCTTCGGCTGGAGACAGTTAAGGAAAAATTTGCTTCTTTATTTCTTCTTTAGTCTCTCGCGTTTGCTGAACATCAAAAACGTCGATTAATTTAGTTCGAATTATGAACGATTAATTTCGTTCAATTAATCTAGAAATTACACGTTTCTTTTTTAAATTTCCACGTGCATTTTACAATAGACACGTAAAGAGCTTGGTTCAGAAGTGGCGAGAAAGAAGTTCAGCGTTGTGACAATGTGTTTTTAACGAAGCGTCGCTAATGAGCTGTAAGTATCTGGTGAGAGTCTCGCGAGACTTAGAAAATAAATGGCACGTATTTTGTATGTAAATATGTTCTTGTGGAATGTCCTTCGATTCAATTCCGAGGCAGCACGAGAAAGACTAATATGTGCGAAGCGAGTTTTGACTTCGCGCGCTGATAAGCGGTAAAGCCGAGTTAATTTCACGGTTAACGCTGACTCCCAAATTAACCGCGATATCTTACGTAAGCGCAATAAAGATAGGCTGTAAAATTATGCCAACGAACTCCGCGAAGTTCAAATGTTATCGCGTATGCCGTATATACATTTTACAAACGTGCACTTTTACAGGCGTCGATACCTCAGATTCATGAAAGAAAAAGAACTGTGTAAACCGCTGCGAAGGGATTGCAACGACGTGAGAAATGTCTATTACTTTTACGAATAACAACCAAAAAATATTACTGTGCTTTGCAATGTTCATAAATCAGAGTGATCGATGTTCAGAACTTTTTATCAAATTCTTGGCGAATGTGAAAAATTGCGTCGCTATACCGGTGTCTGGAATAAATATATCGGTGTCTTCGTAGATACAAAAATTCGGGTGCATCCCCGACGCGTCTTGCCGCGAAAGCGCAGAAGAATGCAAGCAGAGAGACGCCAGACGAAAGGTAAAAGCCGAAAACGAAGGTGACGTTGGCAGCCTCCCAAGTCCGGATATAATTAGAGCTCTCTCGCATCGGTCTCACTTCCTCCTGACGCGACATCAAGAGAGCTTTAATTGTAAGCAATTATTTCTCGCGACATTTATGTTCACGACTGCGTTCCACGGCACAGACATGCTACATGTCCTTAAAAGAAGAAAATTTTCAGTGATCCCTAGTAGATTATCTTTTCAGTGGACAAGTTTTATCAAATAAGATAATCATTGCTTTTCTCTGTAATTTCAAAATAGATTTCTTATACACGGGGGGTCCAAAAGCTCTTGAACTCTTAATAGTCTTTGCTGTAATAAAATTGCCACATTTACCGATTAAATTTTCATATATTCACTTCTACAAATATTTTTGAGTATATTTTATTACTGGAAAAGTAAGTAAATTCTCGCAAATGTGTTTCTGGCTGCGGTTCTACTTAACACTACAAATGCTTCGAAGCATTCCTTTCCTCCTTTCTTTCAGTGAAGAAAGAAGGAAAAGAAGAACGCTTCAAAGAATTTTGTAGCGTCAAATAGACCGCAGCCTTTATGAGGCAGCAGATCTAAAACGACGCCTATATGCAAACAAATGCAAATGCATTGCTTTCGCGCAACTACTCATGCTCGTTACGCAAATCGTTTATTAAACGCATGACAACGGAAGCGGCGTTTAAGTCGCAAAATTCCAACCTTGGGCACGTGCAAAAATTTTTACCTACGCAGTGAAAACTTGGCAGAGCGAGGGAGACGCAGAGGCGTACCTCGTGTTTTTCACAGGCGCAAAATTATCGCGCATTTATTTATAACGTATCCTATTTCTATTTGATATCTATTTGATACTATCCTCAACCGCGCGTGAGCAGACCAGCGGATTTTGGCTGTGCTCTATTTTCCCCCCTGGATAAAACACGTCACCTATTCTTAGGTGGATCTACGACGAGACTCGGCCTCCGGTCCCCCGCGGTCGTCTTTTGCAAAATTGCAAGATACTTGGTGCATATGATTTATAATCTTGTTGCGTGATCTTTTAAACCGTCGCATTTGCGCATTTATTTGAATCGGAATGGAGGATGAGAAAGATGATTACGTTAGAACATTCTGCCTCGGAATCGTACATAATAATTGTATGTATAATTATACTCTTCAAACGTACTAAATTTAACGCAGTCGACTTTCTTACGCGCCGATAAAGACAATAATAAACAAGACGAAAGAATGGCGCCAAGATGTGCTTGGCGGTGCATAACTCATCGGTTCGTTATCGGTTCAAAGTTCGTCGATCGGAAAAAGCTCGCTAGAAATGGACAATATTTGCTATTAAATATCAAGGAGACTGATAATTAGACACACTTGTGACGTAAAATGATGTATCAAGAGATTTATAGTATTATAGATCAAGAAAATATTTTGAATGAAACCTCCGCAAGCATACACTATTAAATATTAAATATTAAAGACTGAAATTCAAATCAATACATCTTGAGTTTTGTTATTTTTAACTACCATGTGTGTGTCGAAATTTATTGCACTGCAAATCCAAGTGTGTTATTTTAGCTAAAGCTCTTCTTACACATTTCTTGCAGTTTTAAATCACGTCATTTTAACAAATAAAAAAAAACATGTAAAAAGAGCTTCAGTCTAATGTGTTATTTTTGGACGTTTATTCGTGTAAACATACTTAGATTTGCAGTGTACTTGTATTTTAACACAAAACAATATTTTAACTCCATTAGTTTAGTTAAATTAACATTGTTTCAATTGAATTAACGACATATTGAGTAGCAGCAGTGGCGACCTATAAGAATGATTAAAAATAATTCAAATTGAATATAATTTTACACTACGAATGTAACAGTATAGATGCGAAGTCCATTTTATCTTAATGAAAATGTCGAATCGGTCTCATTGCAGTGATTTCTAATCGGGACTCGTTCGCAATAATCTCTCGCATCAAGATCTACTCGGTGCTGTTAGCACTGACGCGAATTAGGAATTTGGACAAATAAGGCCCGAGGCACACGATAACCTCGTGAACGAGGAAGACTGTCATCGTATGTACACGTGATTGGGGACGTTCGATCACACCATTAATCCCACATGATATTCACGCGATTCATGCAAAAATCTCCGTGAGTAACGGTAGGGAAGCACGTATCGAGGCCTGGCAAGCGAAGTTCTCCAATATGCTCCCGACTCGGAGATCGTAATAAGATCGCAAGTGGCGTAACGTCATCCTAATGTCGTTACGCCGAAATACGCGTGGGCGAACGCGTTAGAATCCGGAGCGGATAAACGTCGGTGACGGACAATAATGAGTCACGGCGGAGCGCGGAGGGCGAGAGAGGAAGAAGCGGAGAAAGAAGAGGGGCTCAGGACTCGAGGAGGATCGGATTTCTCGCTGCCGATGTTCTCAAGAGCGGAGTCACGTCAAAGCACGATGTTATCTGTTCCCTCTCTCTCTCTCTCTCCGCTCGTTGTTCTCTATATGTTTTCACGCATTTCCGTCACGCCTAATTTAATTGATCGCGCGAGGCATGTTTCGCCCGCCTACCTGTCTCCCACATCTAACAGAAATTAACTTTCGCTATTTGGACAAAGTAACATAAAATATAACGTCGAACAAGAAGAACGTTCAGTTACTGTCAGGTAACACAAATCGACCGAGAAAAGAAGAATTTTAACAAAAGTACTAGTTACAAAAATATTCAAGATTAAAATAGAGAAATAGGGCTCGCGATCGATGAATCGATGAATCTGTGAAGGAAACGAAAATTCTGCGCCAGAATTCTTCCTAATTTTAAAGTGGAGCAATTAGTCTTTTAGCGTGTGTGATTTTGAAGCGGGATAGAGTTAATCTCCGTGCCTCGGGCATGGGGGACGCGGGACGGGGAATATATTTTAGTCCTACACCCGCTATATTTAATGTCGCGAGGGTTGCATCTTCCCTTTGAGAGACGCGGAGGTGAGGCCTTCCACGTATTACATTATGGCGCGAGAATACCCGAAACCCGAGGAGCCAGACTGCCGGCATAGGTTTATATTTATACAAGCCCGCTCTTCCAGCTCTTATAATAGCGAGCCGGTCTCGCATTCTCGTAGCGAAATGCATTCATACGTCTTGCGTTAGGTCAAGCACTCGCGAGCGTCGGAGTTTGAACCTGATAAGATTCCTCATGAGATTTCGCGGCTGGAAATCGCAGCAACGTGGGTGTAGTCCTCGAGCGATTTTCCGCGACGCGGAAACGTGAAAACGCGAAATCTAGTGAAAACCGATCGCCGACAAGAGATATATTCTAAAAAATCTGCAAGTTAATTAAATAATTCCCGTGAATTATTTTATTTATTTCCAGCGTCAGCTGCAGGAGTTAAAAGGTTTGAGAAGCTAAAAGGAAGCAAGTCCGAAATTAACGGCCGCAATCGACTGTATTTATATCCTGTACTAAGAGAAGCGAGAAAATCTACGAATAAAATGGCAAGTTAAAAGTGTGTTTGATCTCATTTCTTCTCCCCCTTTTTTAATTTGAACGCTTGTTTCTTCTTTTAATTTATATGCTAATCGCCAGTCTCGCGCGTATCGTCTGTTCTTACGACGAGAACATTACGAGGAGCACACGCGCCCCGGACTTCTAATGCCGAGAAGACTTCTAAGCCCGAGGCTAAAGTAGACGAGGTCAAGATTGAGATCACATAAAAATAGTATCGCCGATAAGGGTCCAATGAACTTGACAATTAGTTCACTCGTGTGGAGCATCTCACACGTCGTTTCTTTTAAATATACAACTATTTATTTGCAGTGCACATGATTATTCAGAGATGATCATCCGTGCTTTTCGTTAGCAATTTTAAACAAGGGCGATTCATTGAAATCAGAAGATCTCGTTTATTTAAAATAACCTTTTGATCGATAAGCGGGAGCTCTCTTTAGAAAACGCATGGTTTTAAGTAGGGGATCTCTTTTTGATTATATTCTGATAATATCAATAATCTTTGGAACACATCGAAATCCGAAGTATGCGAGGAAGATAATTTTTGGGATACTTTGCTTCGAATTATTTCTTGCATCGGATATTATTTTGCAAATATGTTTCTCGAATCTCATCACATCCAGTAATTTAACAATTATAAATAGCAGATATATAATTATTACAATTATTATATAATTATCATAATTTCTCAAATATTAGTGGTCTGGATCACTACGTGAAAAATAAATATTGTTGCAAATTATTTCTTGCAATGCATCGGATATTATTTTGCAGGTATGTTTCTCTCATCACATCCGGCAATTTAATACATATACAAATCGCAGATTCTCAGATGTTAGTGACCTGGATTTTACGTGGAAAATAAATATTCCCCGCCCATTATCAAGATACAACTGGTGGCGATCGATATAAGTGTCGTTCTCTTATCGCATATAACTCTCAATTACATATGCCGCAATCGATATGCCGTCACGGGACACTCGAGACCGGTGCGACGTGATCGCCTGTATTATTGGTAGTGAGAACAATCGACGCTCGTATCTTCCACGAGATAAAATCGAAAGGTCTCGGCGCGAGATTATCCGAATCATCGGTCTCGCACGACGGCGGAATCTGTTCCGTGCGCGCCGCGAGATTTCCCTGCCCACGTGGACGACGGGATCCGAGGTGAGGTACGTCCCGAAACGAAGCTGCGCCCGCGAAAAAGAAAAACACACGGCGTAACCCTAAATATATCGTCGACGGTGTCGCGAGTGTCGCGACTCGCTCTCCGACGCGATTCTTTCTGGCGCGTATTCGGGCACACCTGCGCGAACAATCCGGCGAGTGACGACGGGCCGGAGCGGCAAAAATCTCGGCCTCGCAGCGTCGAAAGTACGCGGGCGATTCCGCGGAAGAATAAAAATACGGGAGCCCTCGCGCGCGCTCTCGGAGCACGCTTTGGCAAGGCGCCGCCGAGTTTCTCTCCCGCTCGGAGGAGCGGCCAGGAATAAACGTCAGAGATACGTCGCCGGCGACACGACGCTGTTGACTTATCTTGTTTCTCTTATGCGCGAGGAATCCAGCGTTCGAAAAGACAGAGAGAAAAAAGAGAGAGAAGGAGAGAGAGAAGAGCGCGTGGAACGCAGTAAGATCTTTCTCGCGAGCCTCGCCTCTTTTCTTGCTAATTACGCGACCAATTAGCGCGACAGTCTGTGAGAAGATGACGATGGTCTTTTAGGGAGATTGTGTCGCCTCTAAATCGGATGATAATTACTCGATTATTTGTAGATTACTTCAAAGACTTTATACAGAAAGCGCGAAAAATTTACATATGAGGAACTTATATATTCTTATATAATAATATTTCTGACTGAACACGCTGCAATATTTCGGAATCTGAGCCACGCCTCCGTTCTCTTCTATAGTTAGCGGCGATTTCTGTAATTTAACTCCCTCCAGCCGGAGGGCTCAAGCTTTCCTCCCTCTTTCATCCCAATTTCATTCGAAACACATTTAACGGTACTGGATTTTTCGGCTTTTGGGCAAAAAACGATCGCGCACACAATTCTTCCCTGGGAAACGTGAAAATTTTCAAATTTAAACCCGCCGTTCCGCGCGATCGTAATTCCTCGATCGATCTGTGAACAAGTTCACGGCGGTATCGGAACGAGCGGGAAACGACGGAGGGAAAAGCTCGACGCGCGAAGTTGCACGATCGACGCGCCGGTTCGAGAAGTTCGAACAGCTTGAATTGCCGTCGAAAAATTCGACTTTTTGAACCCCGTCCGCAAAAAAAAAAAACGAAAACAATCGAGCCGACGCACCGACGAGCCAGAGGCGGGATTCTGTAACTCCAACGACAATTTCAATATCATTGCGCAGCTTTTTTTCCATATATAATACCTGCGCAACGAGACCAAAACTGTCGTTAAAGAATTATAAGGCCGGTATTTATAGTCAGTTCTTGTATTTAAGACCGTCTTAAGTACGATCTTAAGATATTATGAACCAATCACAGAGCCGTATTAGCATCTTAAGACATTACTTAAGGACGGTCTTCAAATAAGAACCGACTATGAATACCGGCCCTAGAATCATAGAATCCTGCTACAGGTATGTTCGAGTCACACGTGAACGACGATTCCGATCAGCGAACGATGGGATGGATCATGGATCCGTTCCGCCGATACCGGTCGCACCACGAGGGGGAAGAGAGAGGAGGGGAAGGGGGGGAGGACAGGAGATTGAGCTAGTCGAGCGGCACGAAGGTCATCGGGTCAAGACCGGCGAGCGACGTTATCGGCCGGCGAACCGAGCCGAATCGAGCCGCGTGTGTCGGCTGCACCGGAATTCTCGCCCGGAATCGAAGACTCGTGGACTTACCGCCCATGACTGGTGCCGGGGTGAGAGAACTCGAGAGCTGATTCTTCCTCTTCTTCCTCCGTGCGCCGATAGACTACCGGGAGAGACGACGAAACAACGTTCCGTACACACCCACCACCTGCCGGCACTGACCGATGGAACCAGGAACAGTCCGCGTGCACCTCGTCGGCGCCACAACACGAGTGAAGAGAGCGGCGAGTTGGCCGCGCCAGCGAGATACTCCGATTCCCCCTCTCCACGCCCCAGCCCGCCGACTCCCACCGCGCGAACGTTGCGCCGGGAACGGACGGTGCTCCACTTTACCGACGACGGGATCGCAAATTTAAAAACATTTTTATAGGACCGATTTAAATGCCGACCGTGCAACAAAATATTATATTATAAAACATTTTTGTTTTTTTCTAACTAAACTTTTTTGTGCTCTTTACCTCTTTTTTCTCTCATATGTCAATTACATTTTACTTTTAAGAAAGTTGAATATTAGGTCATCCCAATATTAAAGTAAGGGAGATCGGGGCTAGTTGGCGTTGGCGATAGGGGCAGGTAGACTAATCGTTAATAACTTGGCACGGATGCGCGCTAGCTCGCGCCAAAATTTACTATAGAAACAAGTATTCCTCCTTCTTCAACTGTACTAGACGCCCACAGTCGCATGTTATAGAGTTATACGAGTTTATCGAAAAATTGTCTACGTAAGTAAATACTTTTTATCGGAGATGTTTTTGTTTTTACGCTTTATGTAGTTACAAAAGAATAAGTGTCACAGCACTATTTTAGAGTCTTGTTTATTAGACAAGAGATTGAGACTAGTTTTATTGAGATCCATAAATATTTAAAGGTTAGATGAAGAACTCACAAATAAAAATAGTCGTTCGGGGCTCGTTGGCTAACCATATTTGGGGTTAGTTGACTAGTCAACCAACGATTATATTGGATCTGTTTCTCTTAGCTGCACTGGCTAAACTGTTCAGCCAGTTAAAAGGAACAGATCCGTATTTTTTTATACTTTAACTTTTTTATTACTAAATAGTAAGTTTAAGCAGTAACTTATTTTCTAGAATAATGAGGACGTACAAGAGAAAATCAGAAAGAGCTAAAACATGCAGAGACGTCATGGAAAAAGCATGTCGTGAGATAATTTTTAACAAGAAAGGTATTACTGCAGCCGCTCAAGAGTACGATATACCTTATAGAACTTTATATAGATACGTTGCTAAAATGCGAAATAAAATTCAAGAAAATCCAGACATCACGAAGTCAGAGTTACTTTTGAACAGTGTTGGATACAAAAAAAGTAGACAAATTTTTACCGACGAGGAAGAAAACGCTCTAGCTGCTTATATAAAAACAGTTGCTGATATTAATTGGATGACCCCTTATAAAACAAGAAAATTTGCATATGAGTTTGCCATAAGAAACAATAAAGAGATACCTGATTCATGGAAAACGAAAGAAATTGCTGGACAAGACTGGCTGGAACAGTTTCTTAAACGCAAAACTATAACATTGTCAATTAGGTCACCACAAGCTAAAAGTCTCTCCAGAACCACATCTTTCGACAGAAATAATGTAAATTTGTTTTTTAACAACTTAAAAACTGTATATAACCACTTACATCTTGGCCCTGAAGACATATGGAATGTCGATGAGACTGGGTTTACGACTGATGTTCACGTACCTAATAGAATAATTGCACGACGTGACAGGAGACGATCGGGAAAAATTACTTCTGATGAAAGAGAAACATTGGTCACGGTTGCAATTGCAGTTTCAGCACTCGGAAATACAATTCCACCGTTTTTTATGTTTCCACGAGAAAATTATAAAGATAAATTTGTTCAAAGTGGACCTATGGGATCATCTGGTGATGCCAACAAATCAGGTTGGATGAAGGAAGAAAACTTTATTAAATTCGCAAGGCATTTCGTTCGATACGCGAGGCCATTCAAAGAAAGACCCGTTCTTCTGTTGTTAGACAACCGTGATTTATCTGTTGAAGTACTTGACTACTTTGAGAATAACGGCGTAACTGTCTTGTCTTTCCCTCCTCACTCTAGCCACAAGCTCCAACCACTTGATAGATCTGTTTATGGTCCTTTGAAAAAGTACTACAACACGGCAGCCGATAATTGGCTAGCTTGTCATCCTGGAAAAACTATAAGTATTTACGACATTCCGGAATTAATTAAAACTTCACTTCCATTGGCGACAAGCAGTGAGAATGTACAATCTGGATTCAGAGTTACTGGAATTTATCCTTTGAACGAAAATATTTTCCCAGAATCTTCTGGGTTTTCTGGAGCTTATGTGACAGACAGACCAGTCCCAGTCACTGACAGCAGTCACATCAATGAAAAATCATCTGCTTCAGAAACTAATAAAAATGCTATTCAAATAAGGTCTACCTCTAATACAAACAGGAATGATTCGTTGCCTTTAAGTGAATCAACTAATCAACCGTCTCTCTCAACTTCTTTTTTGCCAGAACACATATACGACCACTTCCTAACCCAAGTAGAACAAAGAATGATGTAATTTTGACGTCATATTGACTAAAAAGTGACGTAAATTACTGTGATGTTTTTGTTTCTAATGTAGAGATCAGAATTTTTATTTTGTTTTTAGAAAGATGATTTTATGTTTTGTTTAATGAAAACTTATTTTAGATCAATAATATATCAAAAATTACTATATTGTTTTAAATTTAATTTTAAAAAATCTTAAGCTTCTTTGTAATAATTTGGAGATTTAATTTTTTAAAATTTTCTATTACATAATTTTCTGTTATTTTTCCAAAGTTAGTTTTACCAAAGAGATACCAGTGTCTCATGGTATTAATATAATGATTATCTTATCAAAAATAATTAATAAATTTATAATAAAACAACTATCCTATATAATATTGTTCTGTTTTATTACCGCTGGATTAAGCTGCCAATAACATTTAACCCAACCGATCACATATCTATCCGTCAACTTGCCCCATATTATAGATGTTAATCAACTAACTTCGATTATGGCGTTAATTGGCCAGCGTGAAAGGTATATACGGAAAATATTTAAATGCATTAATTATTATCATCAATTTAAGCTAACTTTAAAAATTCATTCTGATAGCCAAATGTATAGGTATTACCGTAGACAGGAAACAACACAATGACATTTATTTTATGTATTTTATTAAAAATTAAACACTGAAAAACTGGCCAACTCGCCCCGGTCTTCCCTAATGTGTTGTTTTTAGATATATTTTTGAAATAAAACAAAAAATTGGATATTTTAAATTTTTATCAAAAATATATTCTCCATTATTATTTAAAACTTCTTTTCACCTTAATCTTAAATTTTCAGTTTTCTCGCGATAAAAGTTTCTCGGTTTTGAGCTAAAGAATAAATCGGGCTCTCTTTTACACATTATTTATAAGATAATCCGATATAATAAAAAACTACAAAGAACGGAGTTGTCATCTGGTGTTACAGCGGCTTCTGAAGGCTTTTACCAAAAGTAAATTAGAAAATTAGAGGGAAAGAATAAGCTCGGGCGGCTCGTGAAGGCGAATAACGCGAGGAGATACCGACAGTCACTGTAGATGATCTCGTGACGCGCGCGAGTCAATTAATTGATAAACTGAATAAAATTAATTCTCCGTTGGTTACACGAATTACAGCAAAATTCTTATCAGCTCGTGAGCGGACGTAGTATTACGTCAACGGTCTCCGAACGTTGAAAAAAAAACAAGCGACGTTATATACGTGTCGCGACACCCAGTGATTGAAAAGCAACTGTTACATCACTGACCTGATAATTGAATCGTAAAATTGAACACGCTCGCGTCCAGCGCTGAATGCACGAGATACGACGAACGCGTATTCACAGACTCACTCATTCATCATATTCAGTTAAAAATTATTATTCGTTTAGATACGCGACGCAGAAACCGGTAAGAAAAATATTAGCGGCATGCCGGGCAGTTTGCCGGCAGATTCAACAAGATATCGCGGCAGATTTGAGCGCCAAACGACATAATCTGACAGCAGATTGTCAGGCAGAAATCAAGCGAAATCTGCCCTTTCTCTCTCTCTCTCTCTCTCTCTCTCTCTCTCTCCCTCTCTCTCCGTAATCAGATGACATATTTCACATTCCACTTTCATTCCGTCAATCTGCCGTCACATTCCGTCGGCAGAGATTCTATTATATTAATTATATAATTCGTTTCTATTATTCTTCGCGCGACCTTTCTGCGCGTTAATTATTACTCAACCGATCGACGCCCCCTCCTCTTTTAGTCTTTTCCTCTCCCTCGCGGTGGGTGGAGGGTCCAGTCGCGCATGGGGGTCAGGTGGGTTCGCGCCGGTCGGCGGTCGGGTCGCGCAGCACTCGGCGAGCCCACGTCGCGACACCTGCCGCGAGAACGGCGCGGCAGCGCGAGCGATTGCGTCGTTTCGGTTCCGGTGTTTTCCCGAGACCGCACCGCACCGCGGACTCTGCGCCGCGTCGCGTCGCGCCGCAGCAGCAGCGCGGAACGGTACGTCGGGTCGACGGAGCGGGGACGGGAGCAGAGAGCGGCAGACATGCGGCGTACAGCGGGACTAGGTGCGTCAGGGGCCGGGCAGCGTTCGCGCCGTTAACCCGCCCGGGGGGGGGAAAACATCAACGACGACGAGGACGAGGACGAGGACGAGGACGGGAGCGTCGAGCAAGTGCGGGAGACGCGGCGATTCTACGATGTAGTCCCGTCGCGTGATTCTCTGTCCGATTCTATCCGTCTGTCCGTCTGTCCACCTGTCCCCCCGTGTCTCTCTTTCCGATTCTCTCTTTTTCTTTCTTTCTTTCTCTGCCGCCGCCGCCGCCGTCGTCGTCGTCGGCCGGGCCGGTGTCGCGGGCGGTGGACCACCGAGGACGAGGAGATCGCGCGCGTGTCAGTCGCGGGAACGGATCTCGTTGACGTGGGGCCAGGATGGCGAGCTCGCCCACCAGCATCGAGAACCAGATCGACAGCTTCCTGGAGCAGTTCAAGCGCAGCGCCTCCCGGGCGATGGAGGAGACGGCGGCCGCTCATCGCCAGCGCTCCGGCAGCTACAACGCCTGCAGCAGCAGCATCAGCCGCAGCCGCAGCGGCAACCTGGACCTGGAGCTGCTCGAGGCGGGTAAGTCCGTACCTACGTTTCGATCTGATCGCACCTAGGAACGGGGACAGAGCGGCGGGAGGTAACCCGCCACGCGGGCGGGCTTTCAATTTCCTCGCGGGAGAATTGCGCCGCGATAATGTATAATGTAAAACACTGGCGGATCTCCTAGGGGGAGGTTTTTTTTGGGGGGGGAGAGGTTTAACCTCCTGCTTACAAATAAAGGAAATCAATTTTACTGGATCTGTTTTAAAAAATCTAAGAAAAAAAATGCATTGAACGTTAAAGCAGGATCAAAAGTTTCGCCAAGTTCTCGTCGAACCCGAAGGGAAAGCTAAGCGCGATACTAAGAAAAACGATGAAATCAAATAATTTAGGCGAAACCCCTCCCATTATCGACGTCAGGATCCGCTGGCGATATAAATAAATGGGAAACTGGAGAGTGCCCTGTGCTCTCTCTCGAGTAAACTTCTCGCCGCCGCGCCGCGGGCGTAAGATCGCCGGTCGCGATCGCGCGAATCGCGGAAGCGCATAGGCGCATTGTCGGGCGTGCCGTGAGACCCGAGGAGGTAATTCCCTCGAGATCCGCACACCCGGAACGCGCACTTCCCCGCGCGGGGTGCAAGTTAAGTACGCGATTGCGACATCGTCGCGTTGAATCGAATGGATCGAAGAGCTCGATTCGGAGGAAGATCTCCCGCGGCTTTGCGACGCTCGAAACTCCGTCCGCCCGGTGCGACTAATTTGACGTAACCCGACAAATCGTTACTAGGTTGCACGTGCATGTACGTACACGTGTGCGTGTATGTGTGCGTGACCGACAATACTTCGCAGCCCCTGATGTTTGAGTTTTGACGTCATACGCGAAGTGCGAAGGTATGTTGAGCTTCGCTCTTATTTCGATTTATACCTTGCAGACTGCATTTTTCTAGGTTCCACCTTCTCCAAGCTTGCTTTTTGCAACAGTAATTGCATTTATGTGCAAAGAGCGCAAAACGCGAATGCGACAAACGAGAAGATTCAACAGGGTTCTCGGGGTGTCCTCCGCCGTCCTCCTTCTCTCTCTCTCTCTCTCTCTCTTCTCGGTGGTTCGCAGAAATTTAATTACAGCCGGAGTCTGCGGCCGGACGATTCTCCTCTTTTTTGTTTACCCACGGAGGGATGGTTGAAGTGGGCGGCCGATTAAATCCTCGATTCGAGTCCGCCGGCAGACGGGACGGCCGTGCTTCATTTATTTGCGTACCGCGTGTGTGACGTCGAGTGGAGACGGTTTTCGACGGATGTGGGAAGCTCGGCGTGTGTACGAGTTCGCGACCGGGTCCTCCGTGATTCTGTCCCTCAAATCGCGCGTGACGCGTATCGATCCCCGTGTACCTATTATCGCTCGGGAGGGTTCCTCGAACGCGCCAAAACGCCGTCGTCGAAGAGATCGAGGCGTATTCCGCGAGGATCCATTCTTCCAACGATAATCGAGACCACCTCGAGAAAAGTATCCGCACACCGCACAGAGAAAAGGAATATTCTTGATTTGAAGATGTCTTTAATTTCAGCGTGCTGGAAATCTTGAAATGAGATTATATTGCGTTAAACGAAGAGAACTTGGTTAAATGAAGTCATTATATAGTTTAACCAAGAAAAAAATGTTGAAATAAAAAACTGAAATTCTTATAAGAAGATTATAGTTATCTCTTGCTTACATACAAAACAATCTAGATCTTATAAGAATTTCAACTTTTTATTTCAACATTTTTTTCTTGGTTGAACTATATAAAGACTTCATTCAAGCATGTTTAACGCAACGTAATCTTATTTCAAGATTTTTACGCTGAGACTAAATATATTTTCAAATAAAGAATTTTTTTTTTTCTCCGTGCGTTCATCGATTTTATCGGCGGTATTCGAGTAATTATTAACCGGGAAGAGAGAGGAATATGCGCGTAAAAAATTGTGATATCGCCTCTTGCTTTTAAACGACGATTAATTCCTCTTGATTTCCTCGCCGATCTCCTCCTCATCGATTCTCGTTATTCCTCCTACACGCCTCCCCGCCTTTCGTTCTCGATTAAGCGGCGACCGATGCACAATGGATCGCGGATTTATTTGCGGAATTCGCATACGGACACGCGCGTTTATTATTGATCTACAAACAATGGGACTCATTTTTTCTTTTATTCGCGTATCGCCGCAATTAATCACGAGAGCGGGACGTTCTGTTAATGATCCATCGATATTTTCTCGCCGTTCTCCTCTCTCTCTTCGAAATAATTACCTTCTCGAATGACGAGTAATCAGCCGCGAGGATTAATTAGCGCGACAAAGTACCTCCCGCGAATTTTTTTTCTCTCCGCGTGCGAATACAGCAGCCGTTTGACAATGACGATAAATCAATTTCCCGTCTGATGGAGCGAGTAATCGAATAACGTCGTCTCGCGAAATATCCTTTGTCGTGTAAACCCTCCGCGATCTCCGTTCGTTTCGATAACTATCTGTAAAGCAGCACCTTATGACGTCAACCGCCTGATCTACGTTTCATGCAAATTCGCTTGGATCTTTGTCTCCGGTCGATGAACTGCGTATAATGCTTATAATATGCTTAATTTAACAACGGCAAATAATTCTCGTAAAATCCAGTTTTAAGTCGCGACAGTTATCAAACTTTAATTTTAATTATTGGAAATATAATTATCAATCAGTTTTAATTTATACATGTCTGTACGTGTGTGTTAATTTATATTCTATAAAATTCTATGACATATAAATGCTTTCTTAGAAAAATGTTAAAGATAGTGTATCTTCAGCTACGTCGCCGTCTTCTTCTTCTTCTTCCCCAATATATTCAAGAAATTACATTGCTTCGTACTTATTTAACTTTTCATGAAACGAATAAATTACGTACCATGGCACGCGAGACTTTATTCCCCATTATTCACCGCTTATTACTCATACCCGAATCAATCATTCCGTATCGCACGATAATCTTTTTCCCGCGTGGTAATCCGAGGACAGGTACACACGAGGTAATCTGTTCGTATTCAAGTAGCGTCGGGAGTGTCGGGACACGCGGCGGAAGAAAGGTGCGAAACCTCTCGTAAGTCCCTTCCTGAATGAATTAATTATTGGCCCGCGTTTCGCGGGAGCAGGTCGGGAAAGGATCTCAACTCGTGCATACGCCGTGATATCGCCCCGACTTTGACAGAGCGGGAGACACGCCGCGAGTCACGTGCGCCCATCCCCACCACGTCGATGCGGCTCGCTCGCCATTGGTGACCCTCCTCAGTACCTTGCCTCCCCCGCCGATCAGGATCGTAGCTAGGGGACAGGCGTAGCTCGTGAATGGGCGCGAAGTTCGCTTCTTCGGCGAGTTCGCTGGGATTAAACTTGCAAACTACGGAGAATTAACAGACTCCGGTCGCGAAGAACTTGACGTGGCGGAAAGCGTAATGGCGCTGCGACGCTGTCGCGCGACTAATTATGCCACTCCAATTGACGTAGTCGAAAGTAATCCCTGTCTCGCGATCTCGGGCGTTTTCCAGAGAGAAAATGGAAATGGACGCCGCAATTAGCGGTCGAGCCAAGAGTTTATCTGTTCGCGAGACGTTGCATTTACGTATGTTCCTTTCTGAAAAGCACTCCCTATCAACCTCTATCTAGATAGAACATAAAACCCACAATGACATCATGATGACATGTCCAAGTAACTTTTAAATGATGAATAAAGTCACGATAACGTCACCATGATGTCATGAGTTTTACGTTCTACCTGGGCATCGAGAGCACGGGCGCCGAGGGTCGACCAGGTCGCCCCTACGGCGACGCCGCGTTATGGCGCCGTCGCATCGCGACGCACCGGTGGAACCTCCCGGAACCGCGGCTTTCCGTACGTCCGTCCATCCGTCCGCGACGATGACGCATCTCCGAGCTACGTTCTTGCATTTCCTCATTTTCGCGTGAGGAAGCGTATCGCGCTTCAATTAAAAGCACCTCTCAGGCCCGTAACCACGCGTCAAGTGCGGTGGGTGCATCGCGGTCGCGGCGGGGAGTCGCCGGAGGTGACGGCGGCGGCGACGGCGGCGGCGACGGCGGCGGCGGCGGTTCTATCGATCACACGCGGAGCGTCAACGGGCGTGTGCGTGTGCGACGCGCTGCTCCGCATGCGGGATCCCCGAGTACGCGAGTTCCGTCCGGTGTGCATGTGCGAGAGCGCGCGCGATAGTGGCCGCGATATACGTGCGCGTCCTTAATTCGCCTGTCAACGTGCATCATCATCGCGATAATCTAACCACCACGTGCGAGTCACTTACTTCCCGAGGGAGAGCCCCGGTCGGCGTAAATAGATCGTCGCGATTCGCGACACCCGGCGCGGCGTTCCGCGCGGATCTCGCGGATCCGCGGAGGACCGATCGTCCGGGAGAGGCGGTGAGTGAGCGATCGCGTCGCGGATTTTAATAACGGTAGCGGATAGATGCATCTGGCAGCGCGCGGGAATTCGTGGGAAAGCGTGTTGCTGAGTCCTGAACTTATGACGCTTGATGGGTAAATTAGAGGCGAGATCGTAATCAACGGAAAATATGCGGGAAAGGGTTCCCACACGTCGCGCAATTACCGGCGAGCTTCTTTTATGCAATACATCATCCGGGAATGTCATAACAGTAGATCAACCGGCAACCCTGAGACGCCGGTTAGAGGAGTTGCGCTTTACTGATGGTTTCAAAGGTTTATATAAAGCGACTCCGAATTTCAATCTCTGTACAGTACAGCCAGCATATCAGAGTTCATTAAAAATGAGCAATATTAACGTTATCCAATTTCAATGATATTACGAATTTATACCTGGAAAGTTTCTTGAACTGTGTCGAGTTTCAAGACGTAATTCTAATCACGAGGTGTATTTTCCTCTTCAATCGAAACCCGTTTTAAAATCTGCCCGAGGCGACACTGGTACCGACGTCCGTCGACGGTGAAACGAGCTGTAGCGTCGGTAGTAAATTCGTTCCGCCAAGGTATTGACCACCGAACATCGTTTCATGGCTGATAACACCACGGCTTATCAACGAAGCCGGTCATATAGAGAACGAAAAGTCCCAGAGAGACTCGAGAGTAAGAAAAGAGAGACAGAGAAAGAATGAGAAGCGCGACGTGAACGAATCTAAATCTAGATGAATGTACGCTCGTTAAATTTGCGCGATTGCTGCCGGCTGCGACAAATTATTCGCCAGAGTAATAATCCTTTACGAAGCGAACCGACCGACAAGTCTCCCGAGCGCGATAAAAGTTAACCGGCGAAATCTCGCGGGTGTGATAATAAGTGGAAATGCCGCGGGCGCGATAAAAGGATGGGCGGAAATGTCGTCCGCCGCGTGTATATTTCACACTTTAGAACACACACTCTTGTTCGTTAACGCTATATCGCGTACTCTAATATTTCTCAATTCTCAACTCTGCAGATGTTTCTTCGAAAATATCCCGCACGAATCGTCATAAATCTCCACAGATTAAACCATAAATCGCTTAAGAATTATAATCTAAGTCGGGATGTTGCACGGTAATTTTCAAATAGCAATATCTTACGGTTAAAATAAATCAATTGGCATTAGTAGTTTGCTAAAGCGAATAAATGTACATAAATTCACGTGAATAACATTATTAGGCACAAAAGATTCAGCCCAACCGTATATTGGCACATTTTGATTGACATCATAATCGGTAATGACTCTCTTAATATAAATTGACATTTCCTAACAATATACTAATTAGACATAAAATCCTGACAGTAAATTTCATCAATATCCATTCATATAATAATTAGACGTAAAATCCCGTCCGAAAATTTCATCAATATCCATTTATTCTTTGTTTTACGCATATCGATTGCTATTTATCTTAAAGCAATATCTCAAATTACTAAATTTATTACTAATAAATCTAAATTTAATGCCAACGTCGATAATTAATTTGATACCGTGTTACTTTTTTCACGATCGTTCTGCACAACAAAGAGTTGCGGAGGCGTCCCTTCGCGGAAGGGTTGCTGGACGTGTACGCGAGTACACGTTGGTATCGATCAAAAAGAACCCCCGTGCAACTTTGATGAGGCTCTCCCGTATAGCGCATACTTATAGCGCGTGCAATCGTGTGCAACGTGACCGGCGCATCCTCGTGGCAAACTGTCGAGCGTATATAAAAACGACGAGGCCGTTCGTCTCCGTGTCGGGACCCGGTAGATGTAACTGACTGTAAATAGAACGGCGATAGACTGCTCTATTGTTTTATTAGCGGCGCCGAGAGAAATCTCGCGCACGTCGCACCGCAATGAGATATTAATCTTGGAGTAACACGCAGATATAATTGATCGCGCAAAAAATAACGACCCCGCAATTGCACTCGTCTTCGTGTCTGTCGAGTCAATCAAGTACGAGAATCTAAATCATTAGTATTTTAAATGGATGACTGGTGTTATCTTGACACGAGTGAGGTCGATTTGTAAAACGGTATTTGTGCTATCTATATTTTAATTCTTCTGACAGAAACAAAGTTATTTCGTGATAACAAAATCCTCCGATATTTTTTAGTCTTTAAAATCACGACGCGTCTCGAGGACGTTCGACAACGTTGCTAAGTTTCCGCGATGTCTGAGCGAAAAGGATAAAATAATGTACATGTAACATGCCGATTGACGTAAACTATGCGTCAGCTGACAATGTTCGACCGGTGTACAGAGTGGGCCGAGAAAAATCGAGACGTCGCGTCGCCGACCGACGTCTCAAATGGAAAGGTGTCTTTTCATTCAGGGAAGGGGAATTCTCGCGCTCCGCCAGATTTGAGAATGCCTGTAGGAGAGTCCTCAGCCTACTTGCATAGCGCCGATCAGAATAGCCCGATATTATCGCGCAACGTTTAATTACGACGCGGCGATAACTTCCCGCCAGCGAACTTCTGCCGCCCGTCGACCGTCAGTTTTGCTTGCAGTATCGTGTACCAATTTTCGTTGCATAACGTCAGAAGCGACCGCGATGTACAGAGAGTGGCTCAAAGCGCTGCCTCGGCGCTTTCACGCTAAAATTACGAGGCATAAATTCCGATCGCTGCAACCTCGAGATCCTTTATACGTTATTTCTCTTTTTCTATCGTATATATACTTAATATCGACGGAATTTAGATCGGAAACTATTACATATTGATTGCAGCGCTTCGACAAATTGAAATAACAGAATTGAGACCGCAATTTCCTCCGCGCCGGCGAGGAAGCCAAATACCGTCCAAGAATTTTCTCCAATCTGCTGTATCTACAAAACACTCTGTACGCCGTGATTCGCGACGTTTTGCCGTACAGTGCTGTTATAATAGTGCTTCGGCAGCCTCGCCGCGGTCTCGTGTCGTGCAACGTGTTCAAGACGCGAGGACAAAAGTCCGGACCGTTGAAGTGGACTTAGCGATTTAAGTCGCCTTGTGAAACGTGCGGTAGCCTCTGGTCGATGATTCTCCGCGTCGTGGCAGAGCGTTGATTGTACAGCGCCGGGGCTCTATTGTACAAGTTGCAGCGTTCCGTGACAATACGATAAGTATCGGACCGCCAGGCAAGCCAAGATGATTCTCCGCCGAAAGTCGCCGCATACCTGCAACTGTCCCTGCCATCAACACTGCTCGACCAAATGCACAGGTTTGACTCGCACTGCTCGTACGACGTATATCGTTCGCGCGGCGTAGAAACTCGTTCTCACAACAAATGGAGCATCATTCAAGTATAAACTTGTCGTCGGCTTTGTCTTCGACATACTATTCATTTAACGTCGTTTTCTCTTATTTTACGTGTGGTCTCCATCATTTCTTGAAATCTGTTAACAGAATAAATAATTAATAATGATACTTAATAGAGTACATGCATGTATACGAGCAAAAAAATAATGCATCAGGCTTTATTTTCTCGCAAAGATTGTAAATTGTTCGATTGTTCATGAGGTGATGTCTAGTTTTCGATAGCAACGATTGCACGAAACGTATATCTGGAAAATAACTATCTTTCCTTATCGGGAAGTGCAAATGGGTATTTATACAAATGCTTTCAGGCTCGCCGTATCTAAAGCGAGCGTCTTGTTTTTCGTGACGTATAGAGAAACGAAATTCGCGCGGCTTTTAAGCGCGGAACCGAGAACCCGAGATTGTTCCCGACACGCTCGCGATAAGAGACGCTATCGCGACTCGCTCCCGCGGTTTCCGCGCGACCTTGGGCGGGCAGGGAGAGCTCGAGACCTCTCTGTTGTGAACCCATATATGTATACGAATAGAAAATAATGCATCCAGGCTTTATTTTCTCTATCGCAAAGGTTGTAAATTATTCGAAACTGTTCATGAGTTGTTGGTAGTTCATGAGTGGTTTAGTTGTTGAAGGCAACGATAGTACGAAACGTGTCCCGATAAGGAAAAAAATGGCTTTATCTTTCCTTATCGGGAAGTGCAAATACGCGTCTCAGAAACCATGCGAAATATCTTTAATTTTTCGGAACAAAGAGGAAATCGACGAGACAAAGGATAGATCCGTATCCGCGCGAAGCGTGACGTATGTCATGCGAATGTCTGATCGACATTAGGGATGGGATTAATTAAGTTCAATATGTATTTAAAATTCGAATCAAATCCAATAATCAAGTTTCATTTCCTTGGATTCAAATGATATTCGTAAGAAATAATATTTCATACATTGTACTTGCTATAAGTAATCGAATCCCGATTAGTTAGTTTCGAAATTTAGAATGAGTGCCTGCAGGATTCGAAACGTATTTATAAGTGTTTCCATCGTAAAGAATCGAATCTTTTACAATACACAGAAAAAAAAGAATATTCTTGATTTGAAAATATCTTTAGTTTCAACGTGGAAATCTTAAAATGAGATGGTATTGTGTTAAAGTCATTTTATATTATATAGTACGACCAAGAAAAAAAATTAAAATGAAAAGTTGAAATTCTTATTAAGAAGATCATAGATTGTTGCGAATATATGAGTATGTAAGTTTTGATTCGACACTTCTTTTTTTCTGCGTAGTGTTCGAATATGTCATGTTATTATAATGCATAAGTTATCATGTACAATTGTAATAGAGATATTTATACACACACACACATTATGTTTTACACATTAAATTTCTAGTAAAGTACTCGTAAAAGATTCAAACATATTTGATCCAAGTTCGAGTCTACTTGGAAGTAACTTGTTTTTTGAGGTACTTATAGATAGTTCGAACTCATTTCGTTCAGATTCGATTATACTTGATGTAACTTGAACGAGCTTTTATTTTTCAAAGTAATTATAGAGAGTTCGAAACTACGCCAACAGACTCGAACCTACTTATGTAAGGGCCGGTTGTTCTAACCTGTTGGTAAACTAACTAATAGTTAAATCATATATATGTCTTTGTTTTTGTTTCCTTCAAATTAGATAAAGATAGACATATGATTTAACTATTAGTTAGTTTACCAACAGGTTCGAGTCTGTTGGCGTAGTTTCGAACTCTTTATAATTATTTCGGAAAATAAAAGCTCGTTCAAGTATACCTAAAGTATACTTCAAGTATACTTGAATCTGAACGAAATGAGTTCGAACCAGCCCTGAGATACTTAATCCCATCGCTAATTGACGTCGAGACTCGACATTGAAACAACAAGACGAGAGGATCGCGGAATCTCGTCCGTGATTACGTCGTCGAAAGAACTCGTGCCCCGCGTACGGTGTATGCTATTTGGAGCGTGCTCGCCGTCTCGGCGCGCTGCGCATTGTGCATGCATGCGGTCTCCGGGGTGGCGTCCTCCCCTCGCTCGCGCGCCGGGACAGTGTAGAGTCGGGGGGCAGGGGAGGGTGGAGGGGTTGAGCGCCAGGGCTGTATCCGCACCTTGCCGTCAATCAATAATCCGCGCACTTCCGCCTTCGCTTGAAGCGAAATCGGGAGGTTTTTTTTTCCCCTCCGACGACAACGAACGCTGTCGAGGCTCCTCCTCGACGGTCGTGGATACATTGACACCGCGCGCGATATTACTTTCCGAGTAAAAAAACGATTCGATCTCGATATCGGTCGAATTAACGACATTGTCTTGAGATACGAATACTTTTCTTGTTTCGTTAATCTTCTGCGGAATGTATAAAAGATATGCAATTGTAATTATCTGAGCTTTCGCCTCGCGGTTATCTCGAGCAAGTGAAATAATGAGCGTCGAGTCTTACCCATTTTTTTATTCTTATTCTATTCTTTATTAAATTTTTTAGATGCGGGACACCCGTAAGACGCAAAACGCAAACAGCTCGATTATTAACTAAAATGCAAAATAACTAAATTATTAGCAAAATTTCCCTTTTTGACATAAATGAATGATATTCTGGTATTTTATTTTCACGAGAACGGGAGGTCCTATTGCAATTTACCCAAAATTTCCCCGATTAAGGCGAAAAACGTTGTTAAACGTTTTTTGTTACCAAGACAAGTTCGAAGCCGTGATACCTTTTATCGCGGCGCGACAACGGAACGGGAGGCGAGGGGCGCCGTACGCTCGCGGCCGGCCCTGGGTGGGTGCCCCCGCCCCCGTCGCGTGCAACAACGCGAGCTGGACGTTCGCCATATCGTCGGGACTTGTCGAGAGTGCTGGCTGGTGAATTACGGCGCGATACGTTGCTGCGCTCGGCGAGATCGAGCTCGCGTAGGCGCCGTTCCGTCGACCTGACGTTCGTCGAACCTCCGGACGACCCGTTCGAGCCGTGGGGCTCGCGACACCCCGTCGCACCACGGTGAGTAGAACCGTCGACGTAGCGGGCCGTAGGGACGAAAGTTGGTGACCGAGGGGCGCGATCAGCGATTCTCGACCTTAGGGTCGCCGTCCCTCGCTGCTGCACTTTCTGCACTCCCGCGCGACACCTCGGCCCGCCGAATCCGGTTCGCATCCCCTACGGGACGCGCGACACGCGGCCGAGGGAAGCGCATCCGTGGAGTTCTCCTAATTCCATCTCATATACTCTACTCCGATTTCTCTTCCTTGCTCCGGAATCAATTGCACGCACTTGTCACGTCCCGGGTGCAGAAGGTGCAGCTGAACACATGGGCGTCCGTTTCCTTTTAACGCGACTGCACTCTCGCACAACTTTCTGCATTCGGACTATTCGGAGTGAAATAGCAGGTGTAAATTTATTATTTAAACGTTTAAAAAGAGAAAGGAGAAAGAAACAAAGCGCAGAGAGTGCAACTGAAATTAAAAGAAGACTAACGCTTAAAAATTATCAAAATTAAAAACTTGCAAAATATGTATTATCAATCTTGTTTCGGAATTTATTGTCACAGAAACTTACGTGATAATTTACATTGATGTGAACTTATATTGAATAATTGTATTTATTTCATCCGTGTTATAAAATATATTATCTTGTTATGACAGGAAACTATTGTACGAATCGAGATATAACATGGAGCTAGCTAAGGAAAAAGTGAAAGCTAGTACGCAGGCTGCTATTGCTGATAAAAGTAAAGCAACAAAGGAGCCAGAAGTAACGGACGCAGAGAAGAAGGTAAAACTCTAAATCATTATGTTGCACCTATTTTTATATACAATTTGCATTTTTCTTTAAAAAAAAAGTCATATAAAATTTGTTTATACACGTTGAAATTTTAATATAATAACTTACCGATGTACTTTAGATTTAGTAAATTGTGTCGAACAGTTTTCTGTAATCTAAAATTGGCAATTTGCTTGACACGCGTCGATTTATTCTCATTGTAGAAACACGAGGAACGCAAGAGCGTCTCCACCAGCAAGCCAAAGAAGACAGTCGCGAAGATCAAGATGAAGAAAGCTCGGAACGTGGGCGAGACGAGTTACGATCCCACGAAACTGGAGGACAGTCCGGCCCAGGTGCTGGAACGTTTCAAGAGAGGCTGCGAATGCGTCGACGATCAGTGCTTCAAGGACCTAAATCCCGAGGTGGTTTATCGGCACAGGCTAAATATCGCGGAGCTAACTAAGGCCGAGCACGACATGTATTTGATGGGCGTGACAATGGCCTGTCTGACGGATCCCTATCAAACTGCCCGGCACACGGAGCGACGTAGATTACGCGCGCAGTACGTTTATCAGGGCCGCAGGGTGTGCCTGGACGCTTTTCTTTACTTGGAGAACTGCACGCATTATCAGATCAAGCGGATCCGCAAGCATTTGATGACGCACGGCGTGACGCCGCGCGTGCACGGCAATCACGGCAAGGTGCCGCACAACACGTTCTCGCTGGACATATATAAGATCGCGACGGAGTTCCTGAAGAACTTCATCGAGGTGCAGGAGACGAAGCAGAAGACCAAGCTCGCCAAGAACGCGCCGTTGCACCTGCCGCCGGACGTCACGCGGAAAACGGTTCACGATCTGTACACGCAGTACTGCAAGAAAGTGTCGCCCAACGTCAAGAACATGGGCTACTCGACGTTTCGGCGCTTCATGAAGGTGCAGTTCCCGCAGGTGAAGTTCGCCAAACTCGAGTTCGTCGTGAGAAATCAGAGCGCGCAGAATCACTGCACGGCCGAGCCTGACGCGAGGGACGATACGGGCCAACGGAAATCGCCCAAGTCGGACCTGGAGGCGAAGGGTGGCACGATACTGCCGTTGGTGATAACCGGCGATCTAGGACAGAGCGAGACCTACGTGCTGACGCCTATCAGAAAATTGCAGGACTGCACCGTGAGTTATCAGGTCACTACGCGCGGGCTGGTAGTTAACAGTCCTGCTATCACCCTGTCGAAAACGAAAGCGGTGTAACGTGGAAGACTGTGAAAACAAAATGTGAAAATAGTTTTGTACATATTATATGCATGTATACAATGATGTGATATATGCCTGCTCTGTGAGGCTCTAATCCCTCCCGGGTCTTAAACTGAGAATCTAGTAATATATATAATATGATAAATATATGTACGATAATCCCTTAATATATACGAAATTATATATACACAAGTATATAAACAAGAACGTAACTTATGCCTGCATTAAATACAGTTTTGTTAAAATATACCTCTTGTTATATCACTTTATTGAAGACGAGTAAATTACGTTCCATCAAAAACCTGGATGTAACGATAACTGCACGAAATATTCCTACGACCAATAAAAAGCATTTAGCCAAATGTTTATAGATAATATATCCACACAGATAAGACTTATATCGTAATAGAAGCGACGCGAACGTTAATTACATTATATTTGTTAAAAATATATAGTCTATCTTATTTCATGTAATAAAAATTTTTTCTTTGAAACTATGAAGTATAATTTATTTTTTATATGACCCTCCATTACTACCCTCTTGTACGAACAGTTCAATGATCTGACGCCCAAAAGTAAAGGAATTTCAATGTTTCTTCTTCCTTCCGCGAATTCCAGACATGGAAATCAAGTATATAACTATAGTAACAGCTGCAGTGCTTCTCAATTCATGCACAAACGCAAACTCTCCTTACAGTCACTCATTACTAACTACAAATATTATGTACGTATAATTTATACATTTTATTTGTAGCGTGTACGTGTAAAAGCATACATTTGATGCTCATTCCCAGATGAAACAAAATTAATTGAGTTTAAATTAAGATCAATCACAACTGTCAGATAAAATCTAAAATTTGAATATTGCGTAGCACGTCAAATTCTAGTTGCAATTATTATAGAAATCCGATAGTTTCAGAAATGTCAAAAAATACAGACGCGTCAATATGTAATTTATAATTAATCTCGTTCCCTTCCAATGGCCTTCATATCTTGAAGTTCAGTTTCCTATACGAGCAAGTAGGCGTTAAACCGTTGCGAGACTAGATGCTTTCTAGAATATATCGGTAGTTAGAAATTAACTACCTCGTCTTTCGAGATTCTTGGCATAATTAAGGATATAGTCTCCCGTTTGAGAGCCTCTTGGTTTACAGTTATATCAGCAATATTGTGGGTACTGCAGGGAACTGTTTCAGCTCAGTGGCATCAGCAAGGTCATGTGAGTGCAACCTCTGATCAGGTACTCGCATTCAGTACACCAGCGAGACCTGAGCCGTGCATTCACAGTAAACATTGCATAAGAGAGTGCCAACTGGAATTGTTAGGTCACTTGAGTTTTTCACTATAATTGAGCGACAACTGTGATACCTACTGAAGTGCAGTATTCTCTCAAATAATTCGGCATGCGGTTTTTCGATTCTAATTTAAGAAGAAAATACATGGTAAAAATTTTTACCGCTGTGATTACGTTAAACATATTCAGGGGATTTATATTATAAGCGTATACCCCTATGTGTAATAATATCTATATGTTGCAAATATCCAAATACATGAAATAATCAGAGGAAGTAATTTCTAATTAATTTCTAACTGTGTATATGCTCAAGCAATTTTTAAATTTACCACATTTTTTATCAATCTTGATATTTATAGGAAATTTATTACGAATTATTAATTTTGTAAGCACACACACAACGCTGTAAACCTAAAATATATATTCTCAAAAATATTAGTGTAATAACGGAAAGGGTAATATTTGATTCCAGAAGATGTAGAGAGTATGACAGGCGAGATAGAAAATGGAGACTTGGCAGTTCGAGACGTTGCAGACCTTCTCCAAGCACAATATGCTATTATTGCTGGTAAATATTTAATTCTCTAAGCTGCTCTGAGATTTTACTTCTGTCAAGGGATAAGTTTTTAAACAGCCTCTTTCTCGCGCCTTCTTTTTAGGAGGAAAAACGCGAGAGGGATGTCCTATAATCACATTTCCGGACAATGGCAATTTTCATAATTTGACTGATTTGGACTATCAGCGTCTCATGCTGTATCTTACTTCTGTGCCAACGTAAGGATATAGCGTGATTGATTTATGCATAACGTTTCACTTTTTTTCATACTGTACGATTAAATCACCTGAATCAAATTAAATTACATTTGTATTTTAAATTTTTTCACTTAGGTTGCAGGAGGCTGATCTTGGGTTTCATTTGATAATTGACCGGAGAAACGACAAGTGGAATTCAGTGAAAACGGTGCTTCTAAAAATTTCTGTAAGTGCATTCAACGCGTTGCGTAATAATTCATACGCGTTTATCTGTTTAAAAAAAAATATAGAAAATATATAAATTGAGATATAATTGTTCTCATCATAAATTCTTGGCTTTTCTTTCCAGGCATTTTTTCCTGGCTTGGTACACGTCGCGTATGTGCTACGACCAGTCGGATTTTTACAAAAGGCCATCTCGGAAGTGTCGAATAAATTATTCCGGGAGGATTTCAAATTCAGGGTCATATTCTTAGCCAACATCACCGAGCTGCACGAATTCATAGACAAGGAACAGCTCACTGAGCAACTCGGCGGTGATTTGCCGTATTGCCATCACACGTGGATACAGAACAGAATTGTAAATATGTCAAAATGAATTTATACAATACTGGAATTAACTTGTGTAATGAATGTGTTATTCTCTGTGCGCAGAGTTTGGAAAAGTTTTCATCGATGACGCAGGACGTGTCCCTCGCGTTAGACTCTTTCACGCGACGTTTGGCCGAGGTGGAATTTCCTAACAATACTATCGCCACGACAACGCTATTGTCGCAGCAACAAGCTGAATATAACGAGTTAAAGGAAGAGATACTTAGTGCTGCCAGACACGGAGAAGCTCTTTTAGATAGCGTACGGCAGCTAACTGGAAAAGGAACGGCCGACAGATTAGGAAATGTTGCTGCAGTAGAGAGGTAACGTGAAACATTCAATAAATTGAATAATAAAATAACTACTTTTATATAATATTCGTGAATTTCGCAAATCATTCGCGTTTCGCTCGATTTAATTAATTTAGCAAGTAAGAAACTAAAATAACAAATCTATAAATCTATAATAAATCTATAAATTAGAGATATTCTTGGACTATTGTAACATGTCGGATATACTGTAGTTTTTAACGTTCTGATTCAATTTTAGATTACTCGTTCAGTTGGAGGAAACCGAGCGAACCTTCGACTTGTTTTGGTCGCATCATAGCTCACGTTTGAGGCACTGTCTGGCTTTGCGGCAATTTGAACAAGATTTCCGAGAATTGCAAGCGACGTTAGATCAGCATCTAAAGACGGCGGAAGAAATGACGGAAGTCGGCGAGACGCAAGCGAGAGTGGAGCAATTGTTGCACGACACATCGGCATTTCAGCGAATATGCAGAGTACGTGGCGTTTTTTTTTAATTAGTAATTTCTCGACGAGATACTGCAATATAATCGAATTAACGTACTTGATCGTTTTACTGGTAAAATACTTAACGAGAATCTTTGGGAGTTTTGCATTTTCAAATAGCGTATAAAGTTATAAAGATAAAAGTTGTCCCTACAGTATAAAATAGTTGTTTGTTGAAATATAATGTTAAAGACCCATTATATGAAGATAATGTGATTGTACGAAGTCTTAATGAAAGCAATTCAACAACATTGCTAACTTTGGACTTCAGAATGTACACATTGCACTCAAAAAGCACTAAAATGCACTTTTCAAACCAGTATTTTTTTATTAATTATGAAAAACCATTTCTCTTCTTGCGATTTAAAAATTCCGTAACAATAAGATAGAAGTGCAATAATTATATTTGCGAATCGTGATTATGCTAGGAACGAATTTATCACTTAAATATCTGTCATTGTGTTTATATGTACCACGTAAATTCTGGTTTGAACGTGATTATCAGCAGTAAAACATATATATATATATATATATAAACGCACATCATGCACAAATGTTACTTTGCACCGCTTTCCTCATTTTGTCGATAGTCCTATTTGTTGCATACCATGTGGATTTGGGTCTTGGTAAGCAATCCACTTAACAAAATACATGTATTCTGTAATAGAGTTTATACATTTTGAGACACAGTGATTTTGATATATATATTTTAGCATCTACGTATCACGTATATATCTCAATCTTATACTTATCATGTCTTGGAGTCAAATAGAAAGCGTTACGTTTCGACAAGTATTTCCGTAGGCGCTACATGAATTTAAATTTTGATTACACGTTATTTACCGTTTAAGCTAATATATCTTACTTTCGTTTCTCTTACTTCTTTTAGTTGAAATGCACGCATAAGTGTCATCGGAAAACCGGTGGAGATTTGATTCATGTCCGATCACCGGCACGATGAACTTTTGAGAATGTGACTATCATTATGATTTCTCGATCTCTGCATTGCACGCAATATAATAGTATATTTTTTTTCCTTTTACGAGAAGCTTTCTTTCTAGACGATTTAATGAGACTAAGAAACATGCCATGGTTGTGTTCGTAGCACCTTCATTTCATATATCAACATAATCGCGTTGTCGTGCATAAATATAATTATATGTGTTTATAGGGAGACATAGATCGCGCGGAGGAGGTGATATCCGCTGGTCAACAGCTATTGTCCAGCAGGCATCAGTGCCCGGCGGACGTAGTGGAACCCAAATGCGTGGAATTGCAGAGAGTCTGCACCATTCTCAGTCAGAGACTGGAGAGGCGACTGCACATGCTGACCAAGTGCAGGGAACTTATGGAGCGTATAGATAAGGTACGCCCAGTTCGCTTTTCAGATCTACCTGCTCTCCTTTCGATTAAAGAGTAAATCCTTTGTTTAACCGACTAGGCTAACACATGGTGTACGCGAGGGATAGAATTATTAGCGTCGCAGAACAGCACCACGCTACCGGATCAGGCGCTCCAAGAGCTGCAGCAGTTGATCGAAGCCGCGGAGGAATTCCACCATCCCCGATGTATCTTCCAGGATTCCGTGATGCCGGAAACTAAAGCGCTCATCACGCAGGTGCGTATATTTCCGAAATATTTATGATTATCTGAGATGCGTGTCTCGATCCGAAATCTGTCTCGTAGGTTCTGCAAAGGATAGAAGATGTATCCTTGATGTGCGACAAGAGGATAATGGCACTAAAACAGCAGTTGATCAAACCAGCCAGACCAGTACAAACCGTTACTCCAGAACCAGTCAAACCCTTACAATCACTGCCTCAAATCGTAAAGTCTGGCAGAATTCTCAAGAAAGCTAATACCATGCCAAAGGTAAATTTCCTTTCCTGGGTGGTTATGTTAGTTTTATATCATTTTATAAATTTCTGACATCATATATAACTTTTCTACTTATCTTTGTTTAAGATGGAGATGAGTCCTATAGAGGGAGAGTCTTCGTCGCCGGAGAGCGAACCACGAGACGTCGAAGCTTTGCGCTTAAAGCGCGGTCACGTCTTGGCGGAACTCGTGGAAACCGAGCGAATCTACGTCGCCGAACTTGGCTCGATCGTTAAAGGCTACAAGATGGAAATGACGAACGAGGCGATGGCTCATCTGATACCCGCGGCATTAGTTGGCAAAGCGGACGTGTTGTTTGGAAATTTAGAGGATATTTATATTTTTCATGGGGAGACGTTTCTAAGGGACTTGGAGAATTGCATTTCGAACACTGAGCTCGTCGCTTTGTGCTTTGTTCAAAGGGTGAGCGCACAGCACTTGTGTATACATGCTGTTATCTGCTTAAAATCTAATTTTACTTTATATTTTTAGCGCGAGATGTTCTTTAGATTGTACAGTTATTATTGTCAAAACATTCCGCGGTCTGAGAGATTGCGCGAACAGATACAAAGCGAGCCGCAGTTTCTCGCAGCCTGCCAGCAGAAGCTTGGCCACAAGCTGCCGCTCGCCGCATACCTTCTCAAGCCCGTTCAGCGAATTACCAAGTACCAGTTGTTGTTAAAGGATTTGTTAAAGTATAGCGACGAACCTTCGTGCTGTACCGAGTTGCAGGAGGCACTGGATTGCATGCTAGTTGTGTTAAAATGCGTTAATGACAGCATGCATCAAACTGCGATAACGGGTTTTGGAGTAAGCACCTTTATTGGCTTTATTTCTTGATAGAAGATTATGGTTTATTATCTCTTATTATACTTTGTATCTCTGTATTTACAGGGCGATCTAAGTGCACAGGGTGAATTATTGTTACAAGGCTCGTTTAGTGTCTGGAGCAGCAGTAAGCGGGAGCGATTATTGCGACTAAAACCATCTCAACGACATATTTTCTTATACGAGAAGGCACTGATATTTTGTAAGCACAGCAAGCCTCAGGCCCACGACAAAGCCACGTATCATTTTAAGAGATATTTGAAGGTATCTTTCAATCTTAAAATTATCTCTCATTCTATTTAAGCGTAATTATCTAAGCGTTCTATTCATAATTCTATTTAATTGCAGATGTCGCAGATTGGTTTGACGGAATCGGTGAAAGGTGATGCTAAGCGATTCGAGATATGGTTGCAGGGTAGAGCTGAGGTGCACACGATACAAGCGCCGAGCATCGACGTGAAGCAATCCTGGGTACGTCAGATTAAAGGTGTCCTGATGTCCCAGCTAGCCGAACTTAAAGGCAAACAGAATTCGGCTCTTGGAAAATCCAATCACAAGTATGTAATTGTGTTGTTGAAAATTAATAATACTTCTATCCTTGGAATATTTCATTATTTCTGCTTCTTCCAAAGGCCGTTGCGGCAAACTATTTCCTGGGAAGCTCAAGGCAGTATATCGGGCTCTCTGCGAACGTTATCCGTCGACAGCAACAGCGTTATCTCTCACATGACCGATGTGTCGCAGTCCACGGAGGAGGATGTGGCGTGGAGTTCGGAAAACAGCAATACGGATGAGGAAGACGCCTTTGGTGACAATCCGGGACCGGCACCCGTGAGTCTTTCCTTCGTTGCAGAATTCAAGCGCCGAGACTAGATTTTAGACTAGTGTAGAAACTTGAGAAATTTTTACGAACTAGGCCTCAACTTCTGTCGACTTTTCTTTTATTTTTTAAATCAATCTACGAGAATTGGAGACATCCGATGCATGTCTCTTTTTGGCAATGATTTTTATAGTAATTTTATTGTGTTCTTAGCGTTTGAATCCTTTGCAGTATATATCTTGACAGATAAATGCATTTATCTTACGATCATAGGGCGGACGATACGTGGCGTTGGCCGATTATTGCGCGGTGGGACAGTCGGAAGTCACGATGCGCGAGGGTGATACCTTGGAGCTTCTCAAAGTCGGCTGTGCCGGCTGGTGGTTCGTCAAACTGATCGGCAGCGGCGTGGAGGGCTGGGCGCCCGCGGCATACCTCGAACCGATCAGTCGAAAAACGTCACGCAGCTCGCAGTCGGTGAACAGTCAAGAGACCATATGAAACAGGCGACTAACACACTAGAGAACGCGCTAGTGTGTTAGATCTTTGCTCGTCTCCGCAGATCGCCGCAGTCGCGTTGAGGGCCATTCCACCGTTCGGAACGGTAATCTCAAGGATTTTTCTAAGTGGCGGACAATTTTTTGGAAATCTTTTATACAGCATTTTAAACGAGACGATGAGTTGCGTCATTTTGCGTACCTTTCTTATGCAACACGGCGTATACAAGGTTTGTTGAGTGACGCCTTTGCGTTTGCGATACGAGGAACGTTAAGTTGAACAGGATTTTTACGTTTACGGGGATTTTATACTATAAATAATGCTTAACTGATCGCACTGCGGTCGATCGAACGAGTCGTCACAGTTGCATCCAGATTGGGCGAACTCGTTCGCGAGCACGGAACGGCGTTTACTGAATTGTACAAAATGTAGCGTTGAATTAAGCCGGGGTATATACGTGCACGCGCACAATGGATTACGAGACAGTCTCGTATATCGATCGCTACAATTTCTATAATAACGTTGCACATGCTATAAAAGAAGGAGACACGATTCCGATGTTAAATCGCGCGCGTCCTCGCGTTCGGTTACCTGTAACTCGTTATAAGGAGAATCTGCATGAAGAAGTATGTAAGCGTATTCTGTAAATGGTAGTTTCTACTTGCGACCCGAGTAATCAAATATCGGCTGTACGCGATTATTCCAAAGTTTAATATTGTTGTAAGAGAGACAGAGAGAAATGAACGCGTGACACTTTTGTCCATAGCGTTTTGTCGACGACGTCGCGTAACTTCCTTTTGCCGATAAATGATCTTACCTTTGCTCGGTGTGTTTTGCGATGTCGCGAGTAATTTAGACGTCGATCGTCGAACAAACGTTGCCGTTGTCGATCGCGTCAGTTGTGTATCACATTGGCTTAGAGTTCTTAGAACCCTAGTTGCATCGTTCACAACCGAACGTACCGAATAGTACAATTTAGCGCAGTCTTGCGAGCTTCGAGAGTATCCTAAGTGTTTCGTTTTTCCGAGGTCGCTTCCGGAGATTGAAATAATAGAATATTCGCAAAGATAGATCCTCCGAGCCTTCGAAGAAGGGGAGAAAAAAATGTGTGATAAAAGAAATCGAATTAGAACGATGCTTCTGCATACTAATCACTGTAAACACATGCAGAGAAGTGGAGAATGTTTAATTAATATTACGCCATTCTTAGGACGTTAGATATATTGTTGACGAGTCGTTGCGACCAAATAGGCTTGAGACGTTACTATGACTATATGTGAACCATCCGTTTCGGGGGGGGAGTAACGCGGTAATAGGTGGTGGGACGGAGGGGGTCCGAAAGAATCATATACACAACGTGTACACAAATTTTCTAGGAGGCTAAACGGTTAACACCAAGTAACACGCAATATCTGATACCGATAAAATCTTAACGCATAATATACTTTTAGGACTTATACAATAAGCAATCCATAAGTTCTAGCGGATTTCATAACCCACCAATTTCGTAAGTCTCTATTACGATATGACGATGTATAATAGTATCATTTGTACTGAAACGTTTGTACGGATACGGATAACATAATTTAAGGGCGATCACCCCGATCGCTATGATTCTCTCCGATGTCGCATGCGTTTAAATTGTGTCCGCTCCTATGATACGCAAAAAAAGGACATGATTTCGTCGCAGCTTTTATTCATATAGCCTACATGAGTCTCTGCTTTTAGTATTTATAACCAGAGTATTATTAATTATTTGTGTACAGAGTTACTGATATTTATTAGATATTTATTAGATATATTTATTGCGTAGAGATTATTATTTATATCGCGATAAGTTACGGCGATCAGTGGTTTATACTGGCTGCTTCAGACTGATTTACAAACGATGTAACCGTAAACGCTGAAAGCTATTGTATAATTTATGCAATTTTGCGATTGCGTAAACTCTTCGATCAAGTTATACGGGAATTCGTTTCTTCGTCGGGACACACCGCGTTTACGAAACCTTTGCACCTCCGATCGTACAAGCACGGTATTCCTTCTGCGTCAAGTCTGTTACTTTCCACGTCTCCTCGCATCTAGATTTGTAGCTACATCTACGTGTATTCATCCATTTGTACGCCGTCCTTATATATTGACCATAAAATTCCAATCAAACGAGTGACGTTAGTTTAAAACGATGCGTTTCCTCGATCCGCATCCGCTTTGCGTTGCGATATCGAAGGTAACGAACGTGCGGTCCGATTTCGTTTTGCAGGAGCGATTCTATGTAAAAGATAGGAGAAGACAACGGTGGCAGTTCATCTCGAACAAAACAAAGAAAAGCAGCAGTTAATAACGCCGCTCGTCGTTATCGTCCGCGAACGTCTCCGCAAATTGTCACCTCGCCGGAAGTCCGTTCGTGGGCTTGGCGATTCCTCATCTGTGTAAAATCGCGGTTAAAAAGCGACCAAGCCCAAGGGTAATATCTAAACATGCAAGACGCGTTTTTTGTAGAATCTATAAATATACACGTATATACATACATATACACAATACATATATACATATGCATAGACAATAATTATATACCCGCTGTTGAAGGAATACACGACGGTGCGTTCGCGCCGCAATAACGATAATTTCATTGATAAACGACCGAAGAAGCGATACTTCCCTCGGCGACCACCCGGGGCAAATAGAAGCAGGTTTCTGCGAGTGAATCTCTCGCCGTGGACGGAATTGTGTGGCGATATTGATAAATAAAAATCGCGTGAACGCGTATGCGTGTGCAGTCTTTCGGGAAGAGGAAAGAAGAAGAAGAGGAGGAGGAAGAAACGCGGAGGAGTTCGACGTTTCGACCGCGGTTTCCTTTAACGGACGGTTCCTCTCGTCGTTCCTCGTCGGCGCAAAGGGAGGGTGATAGTAAAGTCTATTTTTGCATATAACACGTAACAAAGAGGCTGCCGAAATCTCTTCTATTTGCATTACGTATGTGTTCGCGCGATCATTTCTTCGCCGACTGTAATTAACGGCCGCTGCGTGCGCTTTTCTCTTCTTCTGGATCCGAGGAGCTGTCGGTTTACACTCGGGAAATTCGATCTTTGAGCTTTTCGTTTTTGTTTTTTTCTTTAATCTGCGATTGTAAATCGTGGATAGTTTTTAATTTTAATTCTCGCGGGATTAAAAATCCCGAGGATAATTTCTCGGCTCTCAGAAGCGATATTTTTATACAGGATGCAAAAAAATCGCTCGAGCTTAAATGAAATCGATCAACGCTCGGAATCAATTGTCTATATTTATATCGAATTCTGCGTTACGTAAAAAGCGCAAACGCGAATTCGTTCGATTGGATGAGCTTTTCGTGTTTACGAACGGACAGGCATAAAATGCCGATTACCGAGCAGTGAGAAGCTTTTTTTAATTGTCGCCCGTCTTCGTCTCCGTATCGTCTTTGAAGAAGGGAACGGAACGCCGCGATTTCTATGCGTTCGAGTGTGTCACAGGAGTTTTGTTTCAACTCGTCCCGAGAACTTTGCGTATACAATCTGTTGTCAAAAAACCTGTATGAGTATCTGCAATACTAAAACGGGAACATTAAACGCAAGAATTCGAAACGGAATCTACAGCAAAAGCCTTCAGTTCTCTTAATTGTCATTCTTAATAAACCCTGCCGCTTTCTGAATCTTCGGCTGTTCGTTGAAGAAATGCATGCTCGAGAAGCTAACTAATCATCATCGATATATCTTTATATTCTTATATTCTTCACATTAAATTTGATTATTTATTTTAACAATAAATCTTTGCCGTATCATAAATAAATTTTTCCTTCATAAGAAATTTTGCGAAGAGATATATTACATCTTTTGTGCTTTGCCATGTATTACTGAATATAGATAATTTTCTCTTAAATTTATTAATCAAATTAATTTTCATTTATAATTTAATAATTTATATTCGTTAGAATATTTTTTTATTAATATACATATCGTGCATAATTATTACAGCAATTTACAACAGTTGGAGCGTAATGTTAATATATTAAATGTAACAACATTACGACATTATATTTCAATAATTATAAATTCTGTATTACAATTCTATAAATAATTAATAGAATATAATTATCTAATAACAAAGATGGTAATATTAAAATTGATTTTAACACTTGATTATAATTAATATATTAACGATATAATATACCATGCATATTTCTTCACATTGTTTCATCTTGTTCGCGATAAATTGATTTTGACATTTAATTATCAAATCATGATTAATATTTAAACAATGTATCATGCATAAGTATTTCTTCGTGTTATTTTATCTTGCTCGCATTTCCCGCAGTAGTTCAAATCGACGACGAGCCGGCGAGGCGAAGTCGTTTCTTGCGGTGATCGACAGATGAGGCGTGCTGCGCGTCTCGGGCAAAGGCCAGATACATCGACCATCGACCATCGACCGTCGATTCGCTTACGCACGCAACCTCGCGCTCGCGGACTCGCGTGTCGCGTGCTTCAGAGCGGGGAGCGGGATGTTCCAGCGATCCGTCACGCGCGATTATTACTCGTGGTGACGCGGTGTCGTCGGTCGTCGGTGGCTTCGCTTCCCCTGGCAAACCCTGGCAGCAGTTAGCATCCTCGCGGAGGTACCCACGCGAACTTTCGTCCCATCCCGTTAATAAGATACCGTAAAATATGCCGCCGCAAGCGAACGTGGTGCCGAAGGAGAAGCTCGAGACACCGACGAGCGGGATTAACGCCGTTCTGTTGGGACCACCCGGTAGCGGCAAAGGCACTCAGGTATTTTGGCGTCTAGGAAAAATTCGCGCCTCGTTATTTTTCAAGCTGAAGAAGCTACTTGCCACTTTTCGATATGACAATAGGTGCTTTCCATTTACATAAAAACTCAGATAATTCTCACTTGTGACGTCGTTCTATCCTTTTTGGCAATTAATGAATAATAAAGACAGAATGACATCACAAGTGAGAATTATCTGAGTTTTGATGTAAATGGAAAGCAACTAATGACTCTCGCAAGTGGCCTGATGGATATGGATCGAATGAAATAAGATGGAATGATTGTGCTGCTTGGTGCCAATCTGCTCTATCGAGGATAATTATTTTATAACGATACATTTCTCGTCCATATTTGTATTGTAATTGGGTCTTCATAAAAACATGGAGATATCTCCTTGAATATTTTTAAATTACAAATTGCTTTTTATGTTAATCAATCTTCAATTAAAATCAAAGACGTCTAGAAGATATCTCAAAGTCACGCTGAAACGTTTAATTACAATCGCAAGGATTAATTAAGTTGAATGACATTCCCCTTTTCCAGGCCCCGCTGTTCAAAGACAGATACTGCGTATGTCATCTGTCCACGGGCGATATGCTGAGGGCCGAGGTCAGCTCTGGTTCTGCCCTCGGAGCTCGGATTAAGAAGGTAATGGACGAGGGCAAATTGGTCAGCGACGACTTGGTGGTAAGCATGATCGAGACCAATCTGGAGAAACCCGAGTGCCAGCGTGGCTTCTTGCTGGATGGCTTTCCGAGGAGCGTGCCTCAAGCGGAGAAGGTAAGCCAGAAAAATAGTACACTCTGGACTGCGTTCAGAAATTCAATCTGGGTAACTCTAAGCTACAGTTTACGTCACGTAGACTATGGCATTAGAGTTACCTAGGTATGCCTAGGCATAATTCCGGAACGCACGCCTACAGAAGAAACCAAATCACTGCCTCTGACCAATCTCTTTTTGCATAGCTCGATGAAATGCTCAACAAGAGGAAAACGAAGCTTGACACCGTGATTGAGTTCGGTATCGAGGACAAGTTACTGATCAGAAGAATCACGGGTAGGCTGATACATCCGGCTAGTGGTAGATCGTACCACGAGGAGTTTGCTCCTCCCAAAGTTCCCATGAAGGACGACGTAAGTGATGAGAAGCCTTAATAAAAAAAATGATGAACCTTCTATATCATAATTTGGAAAAATATTTTTTTCTACTCAATACAAATCGATGCGTTTGCAAAACGCTAATGAAAGATAAAAGTTTAGCGACATGCTGACCCTCACGATTTTGATAATATATCTCTACCGGAGATAACGCATAACAGCACGTGTTTTTAATGACGAATACATATGCTAAGACATAATGGTTGCATAAATGAACAAATTATGGAGTTGAATTAAAATCCAGGACGTTGAAACATAAAATCTTTATCTTGACAGATCACCGGGGAACCTTTGATCAAGAGATCTGACGACAATGAGGAAGCTTTGAAAAAGCGATTAAACACATATCACACGCAAACCGCACCTCTCGTCGACTACTACGCTCTACAAGGGATCCATTACTACATTAATGCAGCTCAGTCCGCTGAAAAAGTGTTTAAGGATATCGATCAGATCTTCCTGAAAGCTTCCACCAAGAAGAAGGGCTTCTTTAGCAGATTTTTCTAGAACACACTGCCAATAGAAGTACTTTCCAAAATGTTCTTTTTTTTTTTAATTCTATTCTTTAATTCCACCTGAAAGAAACAGAGATAATTGTAAACATGTTGAAATAGCGTTTCAGTTGTCTAACGCTTGTCTAATAAGAGTAATTCGCGTCTCGATATAATCCTAGTAACATCCTAGTAACACGTCACGTTTACAAGGATCACCGTAAGGGATACGTCTCGTGGCAATACGTAAAACGAAGATATGTAGCAGTATTTTATAGACACCATATTCTAGAGAGGTATAAGGTGCTACAATCGTTGATCAAATGCACACGATTTATCGAAGCTAAGAATGTAAAATAATATGCCTATCACATTAGCTTAGTAAAGAGACCGACATTTGTATATAGTCGTTAAAGAGTATTCCGATCCGTTGTTACCATATACATATATTGTGTGCGTGATATTGTCTGGGTTTATAACTTTATTAAAGTTTATATTGAGGCAGACTTTTATATATTACGACATATTTTTGTTTTCTTTTGCCGCGAGAGTTTATCGGATTAAAGATTGAAGTATGCGAAACAACGGCGAGGAAACGAACACGGCGACCACGCTATCTACAAATGCGCACATTTTTTTTTAGTTTTTGATATTTCATTTGATTACTTTTAGCGTTAAACGCGATTGACCTATCTTGATTTTTTTTTATCTTGGAGGATCTTGAAGATCAAGTGGCGAAATTTTCAAAATGTTGATATCTTTTTGCTCACACAATCGAACGAAAGAACGAATCATAATCATCTCAAAATAGATAAAAAATTTTGAGTTAATTATAATTCTTGGATTGATAATAATAATAACGTCTAACTGCCACGATTAATAGATAAACGTGGGATTTGTGTATGCGGACCTACGGTTGCATTGCGCCTCTTCGACGTGTTGGGAGAAACAGTATCAAAAACGTGCAAGAGTAACTCTATGGATACGCGGAAGAACATTGCGAAGTCACTCCTCGAAAACACGATTTTACGAGAGTACGGACAAAGCGCAGCGCAAATTAGAGACCTATTTTACATAGAAAAAGAAAGCAGATAGATATATTTTTTCTGGTACACTATAGGCATCCTATGTATGTATATAAAACCAAAAATTCCAATATTTTCCGAGAGAGAGAGACAAATGTAAATCTGTAGAAGAATAAATCACACGTGAAGTTCTTCATGTTATCTCAAAATGATATTGACAATAATTTTAATTGTATGTGTAATATCTTTTATCTTAGATAAGAAAGCAAATATTCTTAAACAATACTTCTCAGGTTTAATTTTAGTTTAAATTACCATGACTATTAAGTTCCAATTTAAATTTTGTTCTGACGGATTAGGGAAAGTGTAGTATAATTCTTTTAATCAATAGATTTTATATAATATATGTATACATATATATATTAATATAAAAAATATATAATATATATATATATTAATAATATATTAATATATAATGGCAATTTAATTAGCGATTAATGGCAATGCAACAGAATTGTTTAAAGTAAAATTTCTGATTGTATAATTTGTTCTATCTAATTTAATCTTTTTTTTCATATATTGTAAAAATCAAAGGATTCGTAATTTCTATCATATTCTATCAATAATTTCTATTCACGTCAACAAAATGGTAAATAAATCTTGATGACTAATTGCCGATTAAATTAATTAAAATGTTTAAATCATCCTCGAGGTGAATTTTCTAATTCGATTGGCCGAAGATCGTCACGCTAGTAGAAACTGGCAAAACCACTTTTCGACGTCGGTCGCGCATCTAGGCTCGTTTCATGCTCCGTGAAAGCGAGACGTTTCGTCCGTCCGTCCGTCATGGCGGAGAATGTTTTCGTTCCGTGATACGCCGACTCGTGATCGCATCGGCTCATCGATTCGACCGGTCGCCGACACGACGAGGACGAGGAGGACGACGACGTTGACGTTAACGTTGACGTTGACGTTGGTTCACGCTCGACCCGGTGGAACTCCAGCGATCATCACACGATCATGGACACGCGCGGCATCGAGGTCACGAATCAGCTTCGGGTGAGTTTTTCTCGAAATGTCCAGGTGACGGTGCGACATTCGTCCCCAGGGTCGTCCGATCGTCCGGCTGCACGAGGACCCGGACGTGACGTTTGATATCCAACATCCCGATTATCAATATAATCGTCCGGTTCCTCGGAAAGACGCGGGACGCACGCTGGAGCCGTTTCTTGAAAATTCGGGCGCACCCCAGCTTCAAGTTTACTCTTTTATTTACTCAGCGTTGATCTCTGTTTCTCTGTTCACGCAGAAGTCTAAGTATTGGAAGCTATACTTCTGTCTTCTTTCTGGAAAATGATAGAAGACTGTCCTTGAGAAGCGACTGTAGTTACGTACTTCTAACAATAAGAAAAATATACTTGATGAATGGTATTATTTGAGATTGAATTGCAAAGTGTATAAAAACTCGAACCTCGTAAGCCAATCACAATATTTAATTTTCTTGCGAGGAATGTTTTCAGAGAAACAGATTGGACGCTGCGGGATTGTTCAAGGGCTACCGAGGTGTCTAGAATTGTTTCCTGTGAGGCAACCTCAAATCAGTGGCTTATGAATTGATTCGGAATGATGAACAAGTTAAAAGAGGCCGTTAGAATGTATAAACGTCAGAGATAGTGTTAGCGTATTTAGCAATGTTAATTAGAATTTGCAAAGCATTATGGAAATGCCACTGCACTTAGGAATATTCAAGTCATGCATTAAATGAATAAGGAAGTGTTTAAAAAAAAGCAACTAAAACATTTAGTATAATTTATGTAATAAATTGTTTATTACGAGGTCTGATTTTTGCTGTTTCTATTTAACTGTGCGAAAGACGTGTAGAAAGCGAATACGTTCTACAGTTTTCGCTAAATAAATTTTGCCGCCTGATTTCTTTCAGAGCGCCATCCGCGCCAAGCTTATGGAATTGGGGGTCCGTTACGACGAGGAGCTACCCGATTACATACTGGTAATGGTGGTGAACAAGAAGTCCCGTCAACAAATGCACGACGACCTAAATCTGTTCCTGGAGGACTGCACGACCGTGTTCGTGGACTGGCTGCACGATCAGGTGCTGAAGAAATTGCAGAAAGTCACCGTGGCCAAGAAGAAATCGTCCCGCGAGTTCGTGCCTACTGTGGTGGTGAAACAGGAGGAGGAGAGAAAGAAGAAGAAGATAATCGCGACCTCCTTCCTGGAGGACCAGGCGGCGGAGCAGTCCACCACGGCCGTCGACAAGTTCGCGGACAAAAGTGCGAAGAGCGAGAAGCAGCTGCCGGCGCAGAAGCAACAGACTTCGATCAAATCTTCTGCGCCTAATCAAAACCCTGAACGAAGTCACAGCAGGAGCGCGGAGAGAAACGTCAAGGGGGTGCAGAGCAAAAGTAAAACGGACGAAGCATCGTCGACGCACAGCGGTGGATCTTATCAGGACTCCGCCTCCTCGAGGAGGTCGCAGCAGAGTTCCGGACGCGACGAGACCGCGAAGGATGTCGCCGCGCCGGAGAATCCCGCTGCGAAGACCGCGGACACGCATCGCGATCTGAAAGCGAGCGAGGCGCCGGATAAGAGTCTGAAGAGATCGCTGGAGGCGTCGGGTAATCGTCACGATAGCACGGAGAAACGGAGCAACGAGGCGAAGCGGCCGAAGCCGTCCGAGGAGGAGAAGGAAGACGTTGCTTCGTCGTCCTCCCCGGACACGGCCACGAGGCGGCTCAAGTCTTGCGTGAACAAACCGAGGATCACGTCGGTCGTGTCGGTGAAGACCCGGCTCGGCATAATCTCGCCGCGAAAGAAGTTCGAGAACTACCGGGAGAAGGAGGGCAACGGCCGCTACCGCCCGTCGGAGAAGCGGTTCGAGAAGCCGCATCGCTACGACAACGGACGCGGCGGCGGGAAGGGCAGGAACTTCGAGCCGGACGATCGGAGCTCCAGGCGGAATCGCGATGGCGACTCGTCGCGGCATCACGAGGCCGCGGGCAAAGTCAACGACGTCAGGAGCCGAATAGAGAGCAGCAAGAACGAGAGACTGAGCAGAAACGCGGAGTCGAGAGAGCGGATCCCGAATTCGGGCTCCAAAACGGACGTGTCTGCGAAAAAGTCCGCGTGCACTATCAAGGATCGTCTGGGCACCGTGAGCGTCAACAGTAAAGTCCAAAGACAGTCCGGCAAGTCGCAAGAGGCGGCAGATTATAGGAATAACCCGAAGAGCTTCGAGCAAGCGGGAAACAACAATAAGAACATCAAAGACAGACTCGGCCCGTTGAAAAATAATTTCAGGCCGGTGCACAAGCAGAGGCAGCTGAGGACGGCAACGGAGGACGACGAGTCTTTAGCTTCCCTGAATCCCGGCGCCGAGGGAAACGAGGAAAGGATGGAGAAAGAGGAGGAGGACGAAGCAGACAACGACGAGCAGTCGCTGACCGGACCCGTCAAGTCGCACATAGTTGCCGTGAACAGATCCGCGGCCTTCGCCGTCGCGAGGACCGAGAGGAAACGTACGAAGACTTCGAACGAAGTGCCGTTCAGCGCGGCTCAGAGTACCGGTTATCCGGGGGGACACGGGGGCGCAAAATCGCAGCTGGACAAGATGGACAAAGGAACGCCCAGCGACGTGGATGAGGATACCGATGACACGAGGTTGCCGAGTAAAGTGATTGTCACACCGAGACCTTTGAAGCCGCTGCAACCGACGCAGAAGCGCGCCACGCAGTCGCTCTTGCTGCGAGCGGTCGCGGAGGCGAATCAGTCGGTCGTCAAGCAGAAGAACCCGGAACCGTCTCTATTCGTAAGTTTCGCTAACACATTGTAAATAATCCTGTAAATCGAAGCAACGACTCTCTGTAACATTGTAATACCGAGAATGTCGATAAAATGTCTGCGATATGTTTCTGGAAAAAAAAAAATATTACACGTCGGAGAGGGAAGAATGAATTTTTTTCATCGAAGGCTCAATTTTGTTAGGACAAGAAGCCGGTCTTAAAGCGTCTTAAGCCTGCCCCGGCACGTGATGTAAGTCAAAACTTGTCGGTACATTTTAATTCTAGTAAGAGACTGGTCATGGAAAAGATTCAAGTCGAATTAAATACGATAGATCATCTGGATGTGGAGGACGTCGAGCACGAACCGTGTAAGTCCCATCTCCGCGGAGACGTGTTTTTCGCATTCAGAGTTTGAAAGAGTTACAGGATCTTATTTCGTATCCTACTTTTACCCTTTCGTCGGAATCTTTATTTATCGATTTTCTTATTATTATTATTTTAAGACCTGGGTATCATTCATCTCGTATATCCTTCATTCGCAATCTTTCAATTAAAATTTAAATAATTTTTATTAGAAAAGTATGCGGGATGACGTTCCGGCGTTGAACCCGTCAAGTCGGTACTACAAGTCGAGCCTTCTTGGTTAAAGCCAACTATCATCCCATCAATCTTCCACTAATAACACCTATACTAACAGCTTCCAAATATTTACAAACTGTAAGAAGTACAGTAAATGACTTAGGGCCTCTAATAAATATTTCAGAGAAACGATGATGATATGTTTAAGATAAATAAAGATTCCAATACGAATCCTTTTGCGATACAAAGACTAACTCTTTCATCCCTCCTCCCGGGATTTTAATTTCTCGCTTATTATCGCCTAATCCGTAGATGTACCTCAACCGGTAACGGACGAGCATATGGGAGTGGTCATGTCGTTGTTCCAAAGGAGCGACGACAATCAGAAATTCTTAGTCACTCTGAACGGTTACAACAACAATCTCATGAAAGAGAAAATCAGCTCCGAGGATGACGAGGAGCGGCTGGAGATGGAGGTAATTTCTTCTTCCGCCACCTGTAAAGCATTCCCTCCTTCCCTTCCCCCCTCTGAATTTTAATTCCTCGCGCGCATTCTAGACGCACGATGTTCCTCCTCATGCTCGCAGGTGAACGAGGACGACGAGCTTGCACTATTGACGACGCACAGTGAGGCAACGACGGCGATGACGGCAACGTCGGCGATAGCGCAGAACGACTTGGAGATAAGTACATTTAGAATAACGGAAGATAACGAAGCGGAAGATAATGCCAGTCCGAAGGAGGCGAGCGGAGAGGAGAACAACGAGAACTGCAACACAGAGAACGTGGATAAGATTGACGAGATGCCGCGTAAACGGAGAAAATTGAGTCCTATCGTGTACAACAGATCTCACTCTCCGAGTCCCACACGACTAAAATCTAACGCGTCGCTACCGCCGACGTTGGCCGCCAAACGTATGCATCAAAATTTCTTTCACGTTTGTTCACGACGAAATATAGCGATATAAAGTATATCGCTATAACGTGTTGCTCCTTTCAGCTCCGGATAAAAAACCGTTGGTGGAGAACACGGTCCCGACCGTTTTAGACAAATCCAGGGAGAAGTGTAGATATTGGCCAAATTGTACGTTAGGGAACAAATGCGCGTACCTTCACCCGCCTGTTATGTGCAGGTAGCGTATCTTTCGAGAGACTCATTGCATCAGAATATAAACGATTCTTTTCTCTTTATAAATACATGCCAGAAAGCATTCAACTTTTTTTTTTGTTTTCATTAATCTACCTAATATTGATTGATTTTTTAAATTTTCATTATTTTTCGCAGCGCTTTCCCGGCATGTAAGTTCGGTGACAAGTGCGCCTACAAGCATCCCAAGTGCAAGTTCGGTTTGTCCTGCACGAAGCTGGGCTGCGTGTTCTCGCATCCGGCCCAGCAGTGTAAGTATCACCCGTTCTGCACGAAACCAGCGTGCCCGTATTCTCACCCGGTCAGTACCGCTCCGGCGGCGGAAACGACGAGCCAGCGGGCGAAATTCACTTGGCGGCGACGAGACTGAGCGTATCTACCGCGGATGTACAAACCTGGATATGTTCTGATCGGATCGAGGTTCTGATCCACGTAAAATTACCTTGTACACGTCAACGATAAGACGTACAAGCTTAAGTAGCGTAAGTTGACACAAAGTTACCGCAGCGGAGTTAACTTCGCGATTGAAGAATGCGTCTAAGAAGGAAAAAGAACAGAAGCTTCGTCAGTAGAATCGTGATTTACTACATCAGATTGTAATTTTACTTTCTCTTAAATCGAAAATCCCAGCAAGATGTAAAGGAACTTTTGCAGAACTTTAAACAATGAAAATTAATCGTTTAATCTCAATTGAGCCAGATTTAAAGTAATCGTTAAAGCTTTAATTTAATTTAGGATGTGTGTTGGATCGCAGATTTATATATGTTTCCCCGTTGATTATCTATCGCCTTAGATTCTAAGACCGCGTGCACCGTCAGTCCGAACTGATCAATTTGCTGCCATTCTTAGATTATATATTCTACTTATAATATGAAAGGGAAGGATTTTAGTTTAGTTAACCAGGGCTAATGAAATTGGCCTTGGGGTGATCGTAAAACTCGTTCTCCTTTAGGATCGACCTCGCTGATGCAATCTTGTCTCGATTTATGTACATGAATATGTTCGAAAATATGTATTGCCAATCGTGCGATTCTAGTATCGTTAGTATATACATATTACTGGTGTGTAATGAAGTCAGAAGAATGATAATTAGATCTGCTCTTTTTAGCCGCACTTTTTGTAAAATCTGCATTTTTATTTCTGAATCGTCTTTCCTTTCGCTTCCACTGAAGTCCGCCGAAGTGCGCACTTCGTTTCATGCAAAAGGGTATAGTTAGGAGGAGCAGATCTATCGTACCGTTTCACGTCGAGAGCGATGTAACGACCTTCTCAAACGAGAACGTTTGTGTTGGCGTTATAGATTAAACTCAGTGCTCGTTTTAAGATTACCGGCGAGGTCTCTTCGCCGAGAGTATCTACTCGTATAAGCGCGAATTGAACATCCTCGTCCAGTGACTTAATCCAGTTTCGAGTGGGGCAAACGCGGTTGTTATAATCGCGTGCCGTACACTTGGGGCCGCCTCCGCGGTCGAGGCAATCGTAAAAAGTCAGGTACTCCGTTGCTCGACCACCATTTATGTAATTTAACACGAATTGTATAGGATCTTAAGTATAGGGAAGATGGTTCCGCATTATTTTACCTAGTGCTAGTGAACGGTCGCGCATGAGATGTACAATATTATTGAGACTTGTCATTATCAGAAACAAATATACGATGATTTCTGTAAAACGCAGTTTCGTTCTCGAGATATTCTCTCGTCCCCTCCCGTCTCCTTCTTCGATAAAGGGGCGCCGCGGAATCTGTCTCTAAGAGGAATTAAAACGACGGGATAAGTGTAAACCAACGGATCGCGATCACCGCGGAAAATATTAATGATAATTATTATAATTTAAATACACATATGTTGAACATATCGTAGTCACGAAGGCAAGGAAGGCAAGAATCGATCGAGACGTACTGCGATACGCAAGCTTAGCTGCGTGATTTATTGCGTTTGTTTTTATTTATATTCATTTAAAATTGATCTCCAAATGAAACTTGTACGTCGGCGTAATTAGCGTGTCAGCGTACTATACATCACCCTCGCTCCGTTCGAGGGAATGAGACGCGTGTTTGGATTCTGTGAAACATTATCGCGATCGTATCCTAAGATCGACAGATCAACACGATTTCTTTCATGCACACACTCGTATACGCTCGCACACAACTCCGCGCTAATATATATACATATACGTATAAATCTATGTATATGTTCTCTATCATACTGTGGGGCACTTAGAAAACTCGTTAATTCGTTCTCCTTCTCATTCTCGCGTCGACTCTATCGACCGGAAATCCGGGCGGGCCACGGATGCGTTTGAGACATTTTAAAGTAGTATATATATATATATATAATATATATAGATTTGTTTCTTTCTTTGTTATTCGAGGATTGCTTTGTCTCGAAGGGGAAAAATAAAAAAATAGTGCGCGCGCGAACGTATCTCTCACCCCCTTCTAACATTTTAATCTACTTTCGACAAGCGGAGCCGGAATCCTCTTCAGCGAAAGAGAGTAAGCTCGGTAGATCTACTGTAGAGAGAAAATGAATTAAATCGTGATCGAAAGGGGATTCGCTTCTGCGAAACTGAAACGTTTCTTCCCTACTCTATGTAATCGCTGAGGTGTACATTTTGTAATCCTAAGCAAGATATTCTTCTCCTTCTAAATCTTCGAATACAGACAGGAACATTCGGATTTCTTCAGTCGCGACTCGAAGACCTCGCGAGGAGAGAAAGAGAAGTGCGAAACGCTCCGTGTCTCTCTTTCTTTATTTTTTTACAAACCCATCAACCGTTAATAAAGCTTTCGCGGATAACACCCTGTTTCCTGTTCCTCGATACCCTTGCATCGCCGTATACTGTACGACGCGCCGTCTTCTAAACTAAAAGAAAAGAAGGGGATGGGAATTAAAAAAAAAATGGGAGAAAAAAGAATAATATGTTATATGTATACGGTACGTACATACATACATACATACATACACAATATATATATGTATAAAAAGTGTGCGCAACGTTCTTCGCGAGATAATTTGGCAAGGATTAAAAATATCATTAATTATGTCTGCATACAAATGCCTATGTATGTGTGCATACGTGTATCTGTGGGTATGTGTGAGTGAATGGAAAACATGTGTGTACAATGTACATATGTCTTCTCCGTGTGTATATCGCGGGGAAGAACGAATTCACGACATCGCGAAATTCGCTTCTCGCACGTACGACTCTTAAAACACGCGCACGCACAAAACACTCGAACCGTGGAGCGCTACAATTTTTTTTTATATTAATTTCATTTCATATATATATAACATATAATAATAATAAAAATAATAATAATATTACAATAATATAATTACAAATAATTAGTTTTATCCGTGATATACTATTTTAATATTTCACTAGATTTTTTTTCTTAATGTCCCTCGCGGTCTCCTCGACGGCGAGCCGCTAAAAGAAAGCGCGGATGTGCGGAGGGCGGTCGTCTAATGCTCGATCTATTTGATTTTATCACAGGAGTCCGCCTCTGACCGCCGTTCTCTCGCATCGCCTCGACACCATTGCCTCCGAATTAATAATTCCTACACGAACGATACGGCAAAGTGGCGGATAAGACGAGCCGTTGGGCACAATGGTATAAGCCATATTTTTGCGAAACAAAAGAGGCCCTCTAAGACTACTTAAATAAAAAATATTAAATACATAAAATATACTTGCATTATTACGAAATCATTTTCTACATACGTATAAAGAAACAAATTGCAAATTTTATATCTTACATCAAATAAACAATAAACTGTTTAACCGAGCCTGATATTTTTTTGCATTCTTTTGATTAGATTGGAAAATAATCTAAAGCAAAAAAGCCCGAAGTCTGATTAAGAAGAATAAGAAATAATGATTAATCCGTTATACTACTGACTTGTACCATTATTTCATTCGATGACTCATAACGCTCGACAAACGCGGAATTCACGTAATCGGAGAACCAAACTGATTCCGTTCCTGTTTTCGTAACTGTACTTTCTATAGTCTTTCCGTAGTCATTTTCTTTCTTTCGTCGTATAAAGTCTGACGCATACACATATACTTCATTTTAAACGCCGAAAGCGTAAGCGTCACGTCGCATTCTTATCACACTCCCTTATCCTTATCGCCCCTATCCTTATTTACACCTTACATCGCAACGAACGTTCCTTCGCATCTTCCACGCTATTAATTCTACTGCAGATTAATGTTACAGTGCTCTGCGGCTCGGTTTCGCGATAACGTAACACCCTCCGGTACCCGTTCAGGCCGTTATTATCCGTTAATTGCTATTTCCATTTGATTGTATCGTGTTACACGTTGCACCAAAGGGATCGTATTCGCTGTCGGCGAAACCGAGCGACGGAAACACTGGTCTTCGTTAATATATCTCACACACAACGTGAGCCAAGTTGAATCCTTGCCTGGACTTACGGAATCGCCGCTGATCCCTTCGCGACTCTTCTGACGACTATCAAAAAATAATAATATAACATCAGTAAATGCCGTTCGACGCGCTAAACGCGCAGTCAATTACACGTTAAAATCTTCGATTTTAATTAAAGCCGTGGCGTTACGTATGGGGCTGCGGCTTGTCTGCAAATCCATCCGCGACAGTGAAACGTCAACGGGGACAAGGATCCTGATTGTTCTCGTGCCTCCTGCCGCGCACTCAGGACTCGCGCATCCGAGATGCTCATCTCGAATACTCCCCCGAGACGCTCATGATGAACACTTAATAAATACTCAGTCCTGCTCGTATACTCCGTTCGGTCCATCTTACGTATTTCGGGTGTATATAATTAACGTCTCTCTCTCTTTCTCTTCGCACGATCATTTAGGGTTTGCACATAATCACCATGATGCACCAATGACGTACGATTACATTATGCTTCTCAATCACTCGCCGAGCGATTAACGGCACGCAATGCGGCAATCGCGCCTGATCGACGATCACATCTTTGGCAGCTTATCAAAGGATGCGTGCCAAAAGAAAACGGACGAACTAGGATAACTTTGCGTATTGTATTAGATATTCGAATAGAAAGAACGAGAAAATTTGTCAATACCCTCAGAGTTGGCAGTAGGATTCTTATAAGAGAGTGAGTTTAAAGTCCGGAAATGTTTGACCCGATTGGAACGAGCCATCTTTCTGTCGCGATAATGTGCCCATTTAAATTCATATTCAGTAGAATAAGCTCGCGTATCTAAAATTCGGAAAGACTCGGTTCAGACTGGAATAACCGCCGTTATCCTACCACCGGTGATAATCTATACTTACACAGAAACTCGAATCTCGGCAATTGGCAGTAAGAGTCTGATATAACGTTAACGGTACATCTCTAAAATTCGGAAAGTCCGTAAAATGGCGCAATGATCCGTAACAGCGTACTATACAACAGTATTACACTCGTAATATCTATCCAGCTCACGTAAAAATTCCTTCCCGAGACATCTCTCGGAAATCTCGAAAGCAATCTCGTGTTCGTATCTTTAAAAGAGTCCGTGGATACGTTTATGTACTTCGAAAGAAAATCCCGCTGCGAGATGACCACGCACGTCACGAGCGGTGAAAGAATACACCTGCGTGATTCGTCTCGAGAGAGCGAGGTGGAAGAATGGAAGTGAAATCGCTCTCAGATGTTCAGCTCGGCGGTCTATCTTCTCGATGGAATTATTTTCTTAGTTCTAAATAACATTCGAAACGTCAAAGTTCAAGCGCCTTTTCGGCCCATCTCTGACGAAAGCTAGTGTCGTAAGAGTTCAGTGAAATAGGTCTCGCCGAGTGCCTACGACTGTAGAGACTTCTCGTTCGAATAGCAGCGCAGATAACGAATCTCTCGCACGATTTCTCCCGCTCTTGCCCATTTGTGGCAGGAGCGAGTAGCTATGGCCACGAATATCCATGTACTCGCTAAGTCGATCACCTAACACGATTTCGGTACTCCCTAAATCGATTTCATGCACGCAGTCGATTTGACGAGTGCTGACACGGAGGGTCCGAGGAATTGGACCGGAGGACGTTCCGTTCGCGAAAACGTCCTCCTTAACTTCTCGAAGCGTTTTTGCGGAAATCCGCGAGATTCGCGGGACGATCTGATGCGCGATTTACGCGATCTGAGAGTCCATCGAGTGATCCTCCTGTCTTCATTCGTCGCCATCGAGATCGCGGCTCGCAATCGGGCAGTATTTACACAGCGCTATGCTTAGAGTCACAAGGTTCACACGATCACAGCAAGTCGTTTAAGCAACCGCCGAACCACATCACCACTATCGGCATCAGGTACGTCGTCAGCGCCCTAAACAGCGACATTTTCGGCCTGCTCTCTTCTCCGCTGTTCACGGAGATGGTCTGGTTGCTGCTTGTACCCGTGCTGCTCGTACCCGTGCCTTTGTGCGGCTCGATATCTACTCGCGGCGGTATCTCAACCTCGTGGACGACCGGGGGCGACGGCTGTTTCGGGGGTTCCGGCTCCAATTCCTCACGTGGTCCCTCGTAGCCGGAGCCCTCCTTAAAGCCATCCTCGTCGTCGGTGAACGTACCGTCGCCCGAACCGCTGCCGGAACCGTACCACGTTTCGTCTGTGAAGTCATAAGGATAACTATTATAATATAGACAAAGAGAATTGTTATAGCATGCTATTAATAACCGTCAGATAATTACCAGTATCGATCCAGTCGACATCTTGCCCGTTGAATGCCAATTTCAACCTATTCGTGATGGTGGTCAGCGCGAAAACCTGATCCCTCACGATGGTCGGTCTTGGTCCCGTACTGCGTACTTCCGGGTTCATCGTCTGAGACTCGCCATCGGACGACACCGGATACAAGTACCTGAAAGAATAACAAGCGAATAATGTCGCGTACTGACTTGCTGTGATACAAAGGCAACGTTATTATGCATTTAAAACATGTAGAGAATTGAATTGTTAATTTATCTATAATGAATAAATTTCTTATAGCTGAGTGCTAACAAGTGAAACTGATTACAAATGGAGTTTTAATCGTTCTCACTTGTCTACGTGCGTGCCGTTCCAACATTCCTTCGTATTGCTGGGTGGCGCAACCAGACCCTCGTTGCACATCCGGTAAGGCAAGTAGACCCAGAATTGTCGGAGATCGCGCACCCGCTGGCGTATTTCCTTCACCAGCTTGTCCAGAATCGCGGCAGTCGAGGCGCGATCCTCCGTTAACGTTTCCTGATCAAAATTCAGGGACTCCTCCAGTTCCAGTTCGCGATTGTCCCTGCGTCTACGTCTACCCAGCATCGGCCGGCCGCAACCGGTAAACACGCGCTGCGACACGTCAGAACTGCTCTCCTGGAAGTTCATGATCGCTTCGGAAATCTTCAGATTGATTGGACGCACTAGCACCTCGATGTTAAACGGTCCAAGCAGCCGATCGGCGATCTTGTCCACAGCCTCTGTGTTTGGAAATCGAAAAGCGGATCAATTGAAGCCCGAGACCGTTCCTAGCGAAACGAAAAAAGGAGAAATTTCGCGCGGAATGTCTCGTGAGAAATATTTCTTCTATTTCTTCAACTTCTATGAAAAACTGTAAATTAGGAAAATATAATATCGATATTATTATTGTCTCGGTTTTCGAAATATTTTCTTTTCAATCAAAGATTCGTTATTCGTATCTATAATGCGAGCGAAGAGCAATCATTTCCACAAGAAAATCTTATGTAGCTTCCGAAAGAAGACTTTCAACGCGTACATACAACAGATTGCGCGCGTCGATGATCCGTGTTCTCTCGAGATATAATAACCGATATACTCGGGCGAGAAGGAAAGAGAGTGAGAGAGAAAGAGAGAGAAAGAGGAGAAATTGCTTACCGACAAACTGATTCCAGTCGGTGTCGAGTGCCGCGTGTTGCGCTAAGCAACCCTTCATCGTGTTGGTACACATATAGCTGCACGCCAGCACGTTGTCCGATATACCGCTGCAGGCCGGACAGGCCGTCATCCTGGTCAAGGCAGCTGCGCAATCCGCCGATGGCTTCAGCTACGGCCAACAAAGAGTTCGTTTTAGAATCTATGCGCGGTTGCGGTTGCGGAATAATGGCGTAAGAGCCATAAACATACAGAGAAATTTAAAGAAGAACATAAGTAAAGTAGAATAGAACAAAGTGAGAAAGAATCGGAATAAAGAAGCAGAATAAAACCAAGGTAAACATAAAATAGACATATATTCTATAAATTTTTGTCATTATGTCCTAAATATTTTATAAATTACAATTTAATAATTTTAATTACTTCAAGCGAGTGTAAAATAAACGAAGAAATATCATCGAATCGATTTGCATCAACTTTCTTCGTTCAAAGTTTCTTTAAAAATTGGAAGACCAAGTTTTTCTTAGATTTAGGCCCGAATTTTAATTTTTAATATACAAAATTCAATATAAAAATATTTGCTTGAGGAGTGATTGGATATCGCGAGTGGTTTGAATCGCGTAAAATCGAGCTACATTGATTTGGACTGTCTCGATATTGTCACAGTGTATTCTCCTACCGATTGCATATTTTTCAGCACGTTCGCAGCGACGGTTAAGGCCTGGCTGAATGCTCTCGTGGCCACGAACGAACGTTTAATCTGCACGCCCAATTTCTGTGGCACGTCCCCGAACGGTCGCATCTCCTTCATGTGTTCGCCCACGCACTCCAAATATTTATTGTCAAAGTTGTACTGACTGTTGAGCACGGTGAACATCTTCTGATAGAGGGTGTTGAAGAAATTGTCCATGGCATCGTTGAGATCCACCTAAAACGAATAATATAGAATTTTAAATTATATAATAAGTTCTTCATTATAGGGATGAATTTGGAATCCATAGAAGAAATACGTATGTACGTTATATAAATATACGCATATATTACAATAACATATATCCACATTTGAATTATCTGCATATATAAACGTATAATCAATCTTCTTCCCAAAAATTAATTTTAGTAAGAAACTCGAAACAAAATTATAAGTCTTCTACAGAAAACATAATTTTAACGTGCTGAGGAAGATATTACAAATGAAATTATAAATTGCACTTTTACATTATACATTTAATTCTGATACACGCGTATATAATCACATCAGTGATAATTCGATTTATTTGATCAACGATTATTCGGAGGACAACACGCGCTTTTTCGATTTACCACGGCAATCAGCCGTCGCAGCCTCAGACAAATTGCGCTGGATCCGATCATAATTCGGATTAATCGAAAGCCGACAACCGAGACACCGAGCCCGCCGGCTCAATGGAATATTAATGACTTCCAGCGATTATTCGCGCAATTAGAATACAAGAGCGCCCGCTAAGAACTCTGTTTCGATCTTGTATACTGCGAGGGAACGAATGAAAGGAAGAGGAAAGTGACTGAAGGACAAGTCGCGAAATACGCCTTTAACGTCACCATGGCAGTTAATCTAATTACACGCTCATTCCTTGAATCTTGGAACAAAATATGAATCATGCTCATTTGGAGCATTTAGTGGATGTTCTCTTGCGCTTTTAAATATCGAGAACAGTCTAAGAACTTTCTTCGTGATTTTAAACTGTCGTTGTACAGAGATGTACAGGGTGTTTCACAAAATTCTAGAGTTTCGGAGACACGATAAACACAATAATGTTGCACGATATAATAGCAACATGAAATATTTTCAATATACAATATATATTATATTTTATATACTGTTGTTAACTCGACTAAATATTTTCAATTAATTATTATTTTTTTAATTGGAATATTTATGTATTTAAATTAAATACGATATATTTAAATCTAACATGACGTAACTTGACTCAAATACAGATATATTATTATGTGTAAAATATATATATAATAAATTCTAACTGATATTATTATGACTTGTTATAATAAATTTGAAAAGCCGAAACGCCGTTTTTCTTTCGGAGCTTCCCGGGAACGTTGAAAATGGCGTGATTCGCGGCAGATTAATATTCGCGATAAATTTATCAGTGACAGGAGCGTTGCAACGATAATGCATTCACGCGATCGGGCACTTCGCCTTCCGTCGTGTGCATGCGGAACAGGTTCCGAGCGGCGCCGGTGAATAATTCGAGGGACGATTTGAATGACAATCGACAAAGCGTCTCGTCTCGATCGACGTCTTCCCTCCTCCGTCTCCTCCTCCTTTTGACACCGCGTGACGAATTGTACAACCGTGTACCTGTCACTTACGTCCCTTCCAGCCAGAAGCCATTCTCAGCCCTGCAGCGCAAGTGTTGGATGTGTGAAACTCCGAAGTCCACGTCGCTTCTTTTATCTCGCCCACGGAATTGTAATCCGATAGTCCGATAGTTTGCATTCTTAATATCCTTTCCGTTCGCGACGGTCTCTTCGACGGTCATTCGGAGTTTCGAAGGAAAAAATCGCCTGAAAAAAAGCAACGCGACGCGACATTCATTCTTAAACCCGTTGCTTTTTTCAGGCGATTTTTTTCTCTCCTGTCCGGTAGGTACTGCATCACGGTAGGTACTAATCCCGCAGTTGCTTCGCATTTCCGCGCCTTATTTTCATCAGTTTACCTCGCTGCAACTGGTGCCCGGTGTTGCGTTCCATCCCCGTGGGGGATGGATCGCGCTCTCCTCGTCGATCGTGACTTTATTACATCTCGCGCTCGCTTCGGAGTCTTCTCTCGTTCGTCCGCTTAATAACGCGCTTCCTGACGCGAAACAACACAACCCAGGGCGATCGTGTTTCCAAGTAAAATTAAATTCCATCCCGGAGCAGTCCGAAAGCGGCCCCGCGCGCGCGAAAGGGAGGGGGGGGGGGTGGCGAGCTCGAGTAAATTCAATAGATCGCGGTGTAATTGCGGAAGCCCTTCGATAGGTAGGTATAGGGATAGGTACACGGGGCGAACGCGTACGGGACCCTTCCGGCGACGGGATATTTTCGCTTTGGCGGCGGCGGCGGGTCCCTTTAGCAGGACAACGCCGGGGCGATGTCAAAAGCACATTGATTAAATCCGCCTTCGCACGTGATTCCACCCTCTACCCGACTTTCGAGCTTCGGCGGCGCGAACCGGACATCGTGGACAAGGGGTTGTTCCTGCCGCAGACCCCAATAGAAGTTTAAAAGCGTTAAAGGGCGGAGCTGAAAGTCGACTCACGTCGCGCGATTATCCTTCGATCGCACCTCGAGGAATTCAAGGGCTCGATACAAAAACGAATTAACTTTGTTGGGCCTACTTAAAAAATAAATTCATAAAAAAGCTTAACTCTTTTCTAAAAAAATTTTTCTTTCTCGAAATTCAATTCTTTTTTTTTTTTCGTAAAATTAATGTTGAGCGAATCATTCCGAACTCCTATGACTCTCGGATTAAGAAATGATAATTAAACGATGCCAGCACGTTTAGATTTTCCTATAAAAAATATTTCTTCCTTTTTAAATGGTCTTGATACGATTTTGCGATACCTTTGTCGCGACGCTGACGCTATAAGAAAAATTGAATGGAACGTGACGCGTTGCGTCACGTCACGTCGCGTCGTTGTGTTCCGTACGAATCGATCTTAAGAGGGATATTCGAGTGAGCCGAACGTGTGTGGAAAGGGATATAAATTTTTTCCTTTGAAGATACGGATACCGTGACATCTGTCGAATTACAGGAAGTTCCGATAGCGGCACCGCCTTTTACGTCGCTCCGTTTCAATCGGCAAGCTACAGAGAGAAAGAGATTACCGTTGCCCTTCACGTAACTACGTACATGCCGCTCGCGATACTGTCGAAGGATATATCGCGTCCTTATATCTCTTACTCCGCCTCGTACTCCCTTACATTTCTCGCTCGCTGATATTCCGAGAGAGGAAGGTGTCGTCGAGCGTAATTGCGCGGAAAACGGCTTGTAATAAACTTTAGATCCCGAGACACGGCCCGGCAGCTCCAGAAATTTTCTCCACGGCTCGTCGTCTTATTTATTCGCGCTTAATACACCAGGGCGAAGGGTGTCTGCAGGGGGAGCGAAGGGGGGGCCGAGAGAGAGAAGACGGGGAAATTAAGGCGCGATTGCAATTTTCACCGGGGGGCATCACCCCGCGCGACATCAAACGAGAGGTAAATGAATGGCTCAGCGTTACAGGTACCATAATTCCAAATTTGCCGGTAATATGGGAAGGACTGTGTTCTGTTCGGAAGTGCTCGAAAGAGAGACCGAACAACGCAGACGCTGTTCTAACATAAATTGATCGGGATCCGGCCTTATAGACGGAATTCTCGGCAAAGAGTGAAATAAATCGTAGCCGCGCCATTTTAACGTCGAGATAATCAAATTCCAAGGGGAGAAAAGCGAGGGAGAGGGAAAGGTACTCACCGTTCCTTTCGCGTAATAATTCTCCAGCTCGTTGAAAAAGTCCGTGAAGACGTACGCGTTCTGCTCGTAAAGGATACCGTAGGTCTTCTTGAACATCTCGTGAAAACCTCGTTTGCTGCCCGCCAAAAGGTCCTTGAAAAAACCTGCAAACGATAAGAAACATGAGTCCACGCAATTCTGCTTAATTCTGTAAATCGCAGCTTGTAAATAATTTTATAAAGTAACACTTTAAAAATGCCATTAATCGCCGTTCTACAGCTTCCGCTCGTACAGTCGGTCATTTAATTAAATTGTCAATTTTTATTATTCATTATATATAGTTTTGTGATAATTAATATTATTATATATTAAATGATGTGACGTAAAGAAGGGAGATCCGCGAAAGAAATCCCGAGATAACTTATCGCGACGAGTTTCTCGGCGCTTTGACGCCTCTCCCGGCGGAAAATCGCGGTCGAGCGCAAAACGGGAAATTAGTCGAGATTTCAGGGTGCGAGTCGTCGTCGTCGTGGGACGGGAGGGTGGTTCGTATTGCGAATTAAAAGCCCAACGAACTTGCGGCAACTACCCAACAGTTCTCGCTGCCTCTCCGTTTCTCTCGTCCCTCGGCGTGGATCGACGTCTGTGCTTTTTACACCTCCGGTGGACTTGCGACAGAAAAGGGAGCCGGATTCGTCGCTAAAAGGAATTTTAATCACATTCCCCTCCCCGGCGGAAGTGACGATAAGGAGGTTGTTCGTCGGTGAGCGAGGACGAGGAACGGGGGTGGCGGCGGATCGAGGGCGGAAAAACGCTGCTTCTCTCGTTGCATTGCAAGCGCATCGCGCCGCGCTGCGCTTTGTTCATCGGGGGCTGCGGCCCCGTTTCAGCCGCGAGATTGAGTCAACGGTAGTTTCTTTATTGACCTGACATTTCAATATCAGTACGCCAACGTGACATTTTATACAGTGCCAGCGGAATTTTATTATTAAATTATTTAAGTCTTTTGTAGTCCGTTAGGAGAGCAAATTTTCCGATTGACAGGTTACTCGATCGCTGACAGATGCAGATAAATGCAGTTAAGTCGGACGTTAAATGTTACATTATACCTTTTAGCGTACGAGTTAAAATGTAACGACGCATAACAGTTTTACAATTAGCATCAAATACAAATTAAATCCCGTTGAATTTAAAATTAAAGCGTTATCGACATGATCCGTAAATGAGAATGCAACATTAAATTTGGAATCGTTTAACATTTCCTTAAATATTGGTATTATTTAATTAGGGAGAAATAAATTTTGTACTCAACGAAATTGAGTGAGCATAAAAAAAATTAATATTACAAGCTGTTTTTTTTTCTGTAGCAAAGAATTCCAATTGGAATTCCGTTTGATTTTAAAATCATCATAATTTCTGAGAGCCTTTCTAAATCAATGTCCGTCACGCGGGGACGATATATCCTTGATCGATATCTTTGATCTTACTCGCGAGACCGTAGTGTCAGCAATTAGCGCGGAAATTGGAACACGTCCCAGCTCGGGAAGCATCCACGGGTGTCTAACGGTCTCCCCCGTTGACGAAATTATTCGAAGGCCGCACCTTCTCGTCGGTCTTTCATCTTTTCCGCTGCACGTCGGCTTTTACAACCGAAGCCTCTTTGAGGTGCCACCGTCCAACTTTAGCACCTGGTACCCACTTTAGTCGGCACTCCGCTAGATAGAAGTTCGTAAGGCCTTTACGAGAAGCACGAGTCCTCCATCGTTTATACAGAATATACGTCCGCGACAGGATATATATATGTTCTTGAAATATTTTTAACCCTTTTATTCTTAAGTTTTGAAAAGAAAACACAGAAGAGATATATTTAACAAAAAATAATTTATAATTTTATATTAATATACATTTTTCGACATTGTATATGAACATAAAATTGTTTAAAAATGTTCCCTTTTTATTAATTTTATTAATATAAAAAAACTCTTTTTCTCTCTGTTTCACTTATTTCTCGCTTCCATTTTTCCAACGTCAATTTTTCATTTCATAAATTATCTCGTCACACAAATAATATTTCTTTTACAAGTTACAAGATTTATAAATATTCTGAGGATACTCTGTGTGCCATTCAATTTTCCCTGATTTTCACCGATGTTCTACAAATATAACGGGGAAAATCTCACGAAAGTCAACAGTGTAACTTGTGCATTTAGGTTTTTTACGACGCGATGACACGGTTTTTCGCGGTCGAAGCTAAAGCTGCCGATTAAATCCCTCGATTTTTATCGACCAAATGAGATAACGTAGTTAAGTTCGGATACTTTACAGCGATCTCATTTTTAATTTCGTCCGAAGATTTCTTGGTTCCCAGCTCCCTTAATAGAATGAGGTATAATCTAGTGCTCGCTTCGATGAAAATTGCTTTGTAAAATAAAGCGAAGAAATAGCAAAGGGCATTTTGTGTAAAATCATTTAAATACATAAAAGACCGCGCGTTCTATTATATACGCGATAATATCCCCGAAGAAGTTCTCTCTCGGAGTGGTTGCTCTTCGAGACACGCAGCTGGCGTTCACGGTAACGGATAGTGTTCGAAACGGCTTCAAGAGAGCCCGAATAATTATCGTTCTCGACACAGGCATTCCGAGGGCATTCGGGTATTGTGCGAATTGTTAACGCTACCTACGCTAATTACGATGGCGCGCTCGCGTTCAACATTCAACTATTAATTGCAGCGGAGCAGACGGCGCTCTAAATGCAATCGCATCTGTTTGTAGCGCACAAAGATATATAGACGTCCCGGATGTTGCTTTTATCGTTATCGAGACTTACAAACGTTTGATGGATATCGATGCGACGAGAGATAACGGGGACGCGAACAAACGGCTCAGTCAATACAAGTGAAACGCAACTTCAACATAAAAAGTTTTAACGCTACTTTGAGCAAAAACAAAAAAAAGCTCTACATAGCCGTACAAATAATTTTTACAAATACTTTTCATAAGAAAGTAGAGAAGAAATGAAGAAAGCATGGATAAATGACGACCTAGTTGCGCGACATAAATATGTATAATACGTACTTGTATACCGTTTCGTTATTGAGTTGCGTGTATTCGCAAACGTCGTGCAAACTCGGGCAAATCAAATTTCAGGCATCCCGACCCGGGGATTCGGATATCTAAAAGGTGCATGCAAATGCGAATATGCAGAAACACTTTGGGGAGGGTGGATACCGGCAGCGTACGAATACGGAGGAAACGAGAGGAAACGGCGGATATCCTGATGATCCCTCGTGCAATTTACATAAGCGAAGGCGTGACAGATTCTCCCTATAAATCGCCGAATAACAAATCAATAAGGACGCTTTTATTTGCGGCGCGGCCATCCTTGCCATATGAATTCGGTAAAATCGGGTAAAATATACGAGATATTCCTCGCCGCTCTTTTTCCCCAGTCGCATATTCCCTTGTAACTAATATCTTTGCGGCAAAAATATATCGTTTTCTCTCTTCCAACGCTTTCAAAAAATTCCGTTCTGCAGTGATTAATACGAAATGTATGATGCTCGAAAAATATTTTCGACGATAGAATCCCGTTGTTACGTGAAAAAAATATCACTTCTATTTTATTTAACACACTTTTTCAGTCCCTCGTTCGGAAGAAATGTCAAATTTTGCCCCATTTTTGCACGCGCCATTATTTTCTTCCTCCGTATGTTGACGCAATTGAGTCGAATAGTCGATAACGCTCAACAACGGCCCGCATGTAGATGCCCTCTTCGAGGCGCGCACACAAGACAGTATCCGCATCAAGAGCACGCGCGGCCTTCGTACGACTCTTGTAAAACCCTCGTCGATGCAGCCCGCGCGGTTCCCCTTTAATTAGAAAAAAAAACCCTCGCGAGCCGACCTCGCGCTCTCGGCTTGGAGGAGCGCGGCCGCGGCGAGAGGTCGTCAACATCCACTTTCGCGCCGAGCCGCGGCTGCCGTTATCCCTGAAATCTCCTTTCATCTACGCTCTTCATCCCTCCGCCCACTCAGGGAGGCTCACGCTTAAGGTGAGAGTGTGCGTTCGATCGAGCATTGTGTTTCGAGCATGTCCGTTAAAAAAGTTCGCCCGGAGGATTGACTAGACTTGTTCACCGAGGGTGATCTTCCGAGTGACGTCCGGCCGATTAAACTGCTCGGCGAGGATAAAAAGACACTTAACCGCGGAAGGGGAGAAAAAGAGAGAGAGATTTTACTTTCATTTTACTATTGTAAAATTTGTTTTAGTTACTACTTTCTGATTCTTCGCGTTTCTGCAAATTTACATTTCCTATATAACAAAAAGCTTGCTCCGCTCTGCAAAAGTTTCTCTAGTGATCTCTGAGTTCCTTTTCTTATATACTTAAACTTATTTTGCAATTTTACATCTTGTTCTTACAGAAACATTACAATCTTTCGAAAGACTTCTTCGGACGTGCAAAACGAAGAGTCACTTTCCCGCTTCGCTTTTCCGACTGCTGGAAACTCGAGTCTCTTACTATGAAATATTGGCTTTACTTCCGGTTAGTTCCTGAATCCTACGAGCACAGCGCGTTACTTTCGAATAAGTGGATTAAAAGGATTTGAATAAGGCGATTAAAAAGTTTCGCCGGTGTAAAGCGAACAAAATGCTGGACGAGCGTGAAAAGCAGAGGGGCGGTTTACGCTGAAATTTGTATCGGAGGACACGAGGGGGTTGTTAATCGCCAACGCTGAATACGCTGAATTTAATTTCTGCTTACTTTATCCTAAACTTCCATCGGAGACAATACTTTGTTGTATCTAAAATATAGAGATCTACGTTTTTATAAAAATACTTTCCAAGATACGAGTAATAATTTTTTAACATTTAACTGCGTGTTTTGCGGTCCTTAAAGTTTCTTCGACACTGACGGTGATAAGCGACAAAAAATAGCTTTGTTTTCTCTCTCGCTGCCCTTCGTCCATTCACTCAACTCCCCGATCTAGGGAGAAAAAGAGGGAACATACGCCGCGATATTCCCATCGGGCATTGCCACGCGCCGCGGGGTTTCCCTTATCGACGAAATCGGAAAAAGACGGTGCTACTCACTGTGGAACCTGTTTCCCCGCATAGACAGGACCTGATGCATTCTCTGGAGAGTTTCTTTGGTGGCCTTCTCGTGCTTGTCGCGTGCCCGCGCCTGCAATCTCACTTCCATGTCGGCCGAGCAGCACACCTCGCCGCCGCTCCTCGCGCTGCCGCATACTTTAAGCTCCTTCGCTATATGAACAGAAGAAAAAAACTTAGATTAGTGAAAAATATCCTGACGAGACAGTGAAGCGATCGGCACGTTCGACAGGATCTAGAAATTCTACCGCCTGTTGCAAATTAAAATTATATATACATCTTTCTTTTTCTTATTATCTTAAGACCCTGTTAAACTGCCGACGTATCTTTCATTACCCGCGTAATTATTTATATTATATTTCTAATTTCGTCGAAAAATTTGTGGAAATATTTTCTCTTTTATTATAAAAGTATCTAGTATCCTTAATGTTTATTCTTAGCTCGCAAAAATCTTCGAAGAAGTTTGCCGACCTCTGTTCTAACATCATAGGCGAGAAAGAATAATTAAATAAATAAGTGTTATAATAATAAAATATTATAAGTTAAGCTGTTGATCAGGATATATAAACAAACTATTTTTTTAATACAAAGTCAAAATAAGATTGCAACTGAATACAATAAAAGCTTTAATTGAACGCAATAAAAGCAAAATTGCGCAAGTAATCTCGCTTCTACATTCCTCAATCGGCATTTCCGTCGATGGAAAAACTAAAAACGAAAGGAAAGACAACAGCGAACGAAATGTTTTCAGGCTAAACACCGTGACTGGAGTGTGTTTGAAGAGGAAGGAAAGTCTCGGTGTGAAAAGCTCGTTGAGACTTTCGGTAAATGCAATTTAGTTTTCAGAATCTGAGGGTATCTACGTCTACGTAAGTACACAAAACGCTCAGACTTGAGGAGGACGGAAGATATTGTTTTCCCTCCCGCACGTGTGAGGGAAAGCACACTTCTGCACACATTCGCATCAACGAGTGTCAAGTCGTAAAATTAAGCACAGAAATTACTGTTTCTGTTGGAAGTGGCTCCAGTTTGCCGCTACTGTTTACTCAAAATGCAGTAATTTTAATTCGCTCCGGGCGAAAAGTCTCACTATCTTTTTTCCTTAATTCTTAATAACATCTTATTTGTCAAGAACTATATTATATTTCCGATCTTCTAATAACGATACTGCAATTCTAAGTAATTGTGACAGTGATTATTCGCAGCCAATCTATCGCGCCGACGATGCGATAAATCGCGCGGATAAATCGCCGTGTTTATTGTCGAAGTAAAGCAACGGGAAGGGCGTTAATCGAGCGTGTCGAAACGTTCTAAAATTCATCGGTAGATTCCGCGGGTGGGGTGATAATCGCTTCTGCAGGCGCGATAGAAATCGTTCGGAGATAAGTGCCATTGTTAGGCACAAAACAGGAAACATTCCACGGGATTCTCCCCATCCGCCTCGTCTACCGCTTCTTCGGTGTTTCGGGGAGGGGCGAGTAACGCGTGCATTTTTGGGGATGAAACGATCCGTCCAATGAAAGAGAGGGTGTCCTCGCTTCCTCGAGGGCACTCGGAAACGCGGAGGGTAAATTCGGAGGCGTCCGCGCTCTCGGATGTTCAAAACGCACACACACGCGCACCTTCGCACGCGCCGCAGAATTACAGCTCGTAATCCTTTGCAACGCCTCGCGGAGTAATTACCGGATTCGCGTCGTCGCTTTAATCCTCTTAGCGCGCCGAAGGGCGCCCGCTACTCGTGGTTAAAAAAAAAAAGTTATACGCGCACGGTGGAAATAAGATTTTAATATTTTTTAAATTAAATATTATAATTATTTTTTACACCACAATTCTTGGCATTAATCACCAATATGATAAATGATAAAGAATTCACTCATGATGAACATCAATGCAATTTCAAGTCCACGTTTGCCGGAGCAATTTCGAGCGAACGAGCGGTGAACAAATACGAATGAGCAACTCGCCCCGATGTGCTCTCGAGGTTATTCGTCCTCACTGAAGCAAACTGTTCATTTGTGTTTGTTCACGCTCGTTTGCTCGATCCAGCCTTACGGGATAAGCCTGAGTAACGATCGCGAAGTCGTCGTTTAAACGACAACGATCGGCCATTTCGCTCGTCGCGACGAGCGCACAGCTGATCGAATCGCCGGAATCGCATTTCGAGAGGCGCATAATTGAGTTAAGCTCCCTGGCGAGAGTGAGTCGCGAAAACGACGTTTGCACACACGCGGCACACAGATTCGCGCGCGATTTTCCCATGGGTGTTGCGAATAAACCGGTAAGACGCGCAGCGGCAACCGAGGCCTGACTTTGCCGGAGTCCCTTCCCGCGAGATTGCTTTTCCTTCGTAAGTTCCTTCCATTATGGAATAGAGCGCGACGAGTGTGTGTTTTCGTACGTGTGTACAAGAACGTCGAGTCAATAGACGGTAATGTTCGTCTTAATTTTCCATTAAACAAAATGTTAAGTATACTAAACTAAAATATTTCCAATTGCACAAAAGGCGTACCTACACGTCAGATTACTTAAAATAGCATAACAATATTTTGACTGTAATGAGATTATGAAGTTAATTTTGGAAATAAATAATTTGCAATTTGATTGCAATTAATTAATTGATAAGTGTAATGAAAAATTATTTAGCAAGTAAAGTATGGCTATCAAGGGTGTGTGTGATGCGTATAATAATAAAATAAAATTTATGTTAATGACAAGCGAGTTCTATAATAAGATGTAAGTTATTATGTACTTAATGAGTATGATGCTCTTGTATCTACTTCTTTAAATTGGAGACATCAAATAAATTATTAAGTAACGTAAATCAATGCGCGGTCCGTGACATCTATCGAGCGAGTCTTCGCCCCGAACAACAGAAATGCTGCAACGATATGAGACAACCGCGCGTCCCGATCGGGTTACCCCGTTGCTGGACCAAAATTGGATTACTTTTCTCGTTAACTTTTCGCATCGGTGGAGGGCAAGTTGGATAGGAGTGACGGGGAACGGGGAACGCGCGGAGCCCGGAGGAGAGGGCGATAGAGAAAAGAATGACACGGGCAATCCCGCGGAAATGAATCGGGATTACTTTTACGACGTGTCTCAAAGTTCCCAATGAGCGTGGCAGCGAATAAGGGAGGTTTTTGTCAGGAACGCGCGGAAAGGAAGGGTTGAGTGTAAAATTAGCTTAGACTTTGCGGTATTGGCGAGCAGCTGTAAGAGCTGATAAAACCGATCGAGGGTAACGGTCGCCGAGTTCCGGCCAAATCGTCCGGATCGATAGGCAAGCAAAGCGGTTTATTCGCAGCGACACCGAATAGACGGGCGACATTCGGGAAGGAGCGATTTATGACGTTGGATCTTATATTTCGTCTTCTCTTCTCTATATCGCAGCTATTTCGCCGGTCAATAAAAAAAACTTGTCGAATAGTTCAGTGCTCCAACAAATAACACAAGACTTCCATACTTCTCGTCGCCCGCGAAAAACCAGACAAGTCGTATATGTCAGAAACAAGTTCGTTTTTTGTCTCCGTTGTACGGTTATTTTTACATTAAAAGTTCGCATCGAAGAGTTTCGCGGCATTTTTCGAGACGCACCTTTTTCCTCAGACGCAAATATCCGTCTCTATATCTCCAGGAATCTAATATCCTTAATATTCCGTTCGAGGAGCACGCGGCTTCCGCGAACAAAGCCGGGAAAGCTACGCGGGAGCCTCGCACGTCGCGGCTTTCACGAGCGATTAAGAGGCCTCGCAATATACAGGTGCGATAAATCTCTTGGCGCGTCGTCGCCGCCGCGCCGTCCGCGCACGGGTCGGGTATTAAAAGGGTTTAGAGGACTCAGGGAGGAGGGAGGGGGAGGTCGGCTCGGCTGCTAAAAGCTCGCGGGAAAGGTAAAAGCTTCGGCGGGGCGCGCGGTAAAAGCTCAAGGCGTAACAGGACTCTGCACGTCGCTCGCGCTGTTCGTTCGTTAGTGGCGTCGCGACGCCGCCGAGACGCCGGGGGTTTCCGTCGCGTCGCGTTTCCGGAATGAGTGGCTGCGACGAACGAACGAACGAACTGCGCGGTCAGAAATTAGCGACTGCGTTTCTCGACCGTGCTTACGTATTTCTAAATGTTATTTTGTTTTTATCGCTTTATCAATCTGCGAATAACTTGTCCAACTTAATATAATCAATAGATATGATTATGAATACAAAGAATATGAATTAATAAGAAAGAGAGAGAATAACGTATGATTTATTCATCCGTTGATTTTTATTTAGCCATTTTATTAGTCGCGTCTAGAATTCAAGAATTATTAATGCTTTGCTAATTGAAAACTGAAAACTATAAATATGCAATAAGCAGCTTCTAAATAAAAAGTGAAGTAATACTGCCACGATATAATTATAGATATATAAAAGTTTAATAAGAAGAGAACTTTTAAAAGTTTAATGAGAGAACTTTAGCTTAGTCCTGCGCCAACAGACTCGGTGTATCGAAATATACATTTTAATACGAAATTAGACAGCTGCGCGTAATTTGGTCGGCATGCTTGATCTATTGGCCTCTTTATCCTCAGCGAACGGGGAGGGTCGCTAAACTTAGGTCAGTTCCAGGATCGATTCGTCCCGAGAACGTGTGCGACGTTGCACACGTGCCGATGCACCACCGCCGACGCGTTCCACCGGACAGGCTTAACGGCCGATTAACCCCGGGTTAATTCGAGCGAGGCGACACGGCCGTTTTCTCGCTCTCCCGCTTTATTTATTTACTTTTTTTTTTCAATTTTTTTGTACACGAAAGGTCAGCCTTTGCACGTTCGTCTTCGCTACCGTCACGTCACCGTTATCGATTGGCGTTTGCAATTTACGCGATCGTGTGTTTGGTAAAAAGAGGGAAGGACATCATGCGGTGGAGGGTCAAGGGGGTCAATACACACCCCGATTGGCGAAAAGTTTCGTACGGTAGAGCGGACACGTTTAGAGAGCACGTTAAGTAAAATCAAACGAGAAATCCCGCTTTAATAAGTAAATAATGACCGACGATGGTCGTATATTTTAAGTAAAGTACAATATAAAAAAATATTAACATTTTCGGTCGTTAGGCGAGATCTTCTAATAATTTTTGTGAATTTTATACATTTCGTATGATGCTTTTAGCATCAGTAATATTAATTATTAATACTTATTTATTATTAATTTTATTATTAATGATTACTTAATATTAAATTGATCATCAATTTAATAATATAATATTGGATTTGCAGCTTTGGTAAAGAACTAAGTTTCAAGATCAAATAGTAATCCGCGCGTGGTTAAAAAAAAATATATAAAATTCACAAAAAAATTATTATTAGCAATGAGATCTTGCCTGACGATCAGAAATATCGAGAAGTCTCGCGTTCACGAAGGAAAACCTAAATCGAAGCTTCAATTACGGCGTTACTGGCGTATTACAAATAAAAGATATAGGTGTGAGAGCGATAAAATTGAAAGTAGAGTTGAATAATGAGCGCGCACAGAGAGATATCTGTCTGTCGTTCTTACGAGCTCGAAAAGCCGGCAGTAGCCAGCAATCGCGGCGATCGCGTATAAGTACTATCGACGATTTATAACTTATACTGCGCACATATATCCGCAGGTTTCATGTATGTACAATTGGCTGCGCACGCGATCAAATCCAATCCGCCCCGCATTTTCCTGTCTCCTCTCCGGAAAATTGGCGCATCCGCCGCGTGTCATCGCTGACGTTCTCCCGCCCGAAGGGTTGGCTCTTAAACATGTCGCTTTTCCAACCCTTTCCAACTTTACGAGACATCTTTTTTCGCTCCGCCCGTCAACGGGAAGCCACGTCTTTTTACGCGTCTCTCAACCGCGGGATATGAAAGACATTTGTACGTTTAAAGCCCGCATTTGTAGCTCGAAAGGTTTTATCACGCCCGTAAATCTCTTTATTCGGATGTTTAATTAATATTCGACAAACGCTCGACGCGTCATTGATTTAAGGCTCTTCATTAAAAGCTATTGTCGTATATTGTGAAATTTCAACAATAATAATTCGCACCTCTCATCGTATTTTCGACGTGCGTTGGCCCTCTAATTTTTAATAGGAGATACTTTTAACGCTTTTAATAATTTTTAATTGCGCTTTTACAGCACTTGCAGAATAAATTATCGTCAACGCAAATTCTGCGGGATCAATCCGCGTGTACACGTATATTTGAACAATTACACTCGTCCCGTTTGAAGAGCGCGTCGATGGTCGGCGGGACAAATCAAACGTTTTCGTTTAAATATCTCATTCGAGTTTTTATGCCGAAAAGCCGATTGCACTCGTAAATGTCTGCAAAGACCTGTTCATACCGCTGTTATTTTCAATATCGATTGCCATCCCGTTTAAAATACTTCTTTAAATAAAAAGTCGAATTATTTATTGCAATAAATAAAATAAAAACAAGTAAAATGAAGCCGAAAGGAAATCATCAAAACTGAATTAAATAAGGTTCTAAAAATGTGACGATTTAATTAAAAAAGTCGATAGAATCGAAGAATCCTTAAAGTGATTAAGCCTTCTCACACAATAATCAATTTAAATAATATACTATCTCATAGGAAATATATGAAACTCCTTCCGCTCTAATTTCGCGGTAATTTTCGCACGAATGAAATTAACAGGTCGCTTACATAAAAAGGCGCATTCGCGGATCAACGGCAGAGCAGTAACGATAGATGTATTTGCTCTACAATTGGTCGAGAGAGTACGGTGCTAACTCAAGGTAACTCCGCTAATGGAATCGGAATATTGACGTGCCAATAAATATTTATAGGCGAGAGGAAGAGAAAGAGAGAGAGAGAGAGATAGCGGTCGCGTGTTTGCCCGACGATAATTGTCAATATCGAGGTATCGGGACTTGCGAGCTTTCCCCGCGCGCGGCGCATGCAAAACGCCACGCCGGGAAATGGAGAAATTTCCATTGTAAGTGGATTCCCTCTCCCCCGCCCCAAATGGCGTCCGCGAAATCCGATCCTGCGATCCAATGTATCTCGCGTATCGTCGTGCGTATCACTCACGATCATCCGACATTGCTGTAAAAGCGAGACAGAATATACCGCGAGTAATACATCCGAAAAACATCATAAAATAATCCACCGACTTTGCGCGAGAAGCGAAAAATATCAAGTCCGATTTCGCGCGAATAAATTTTTCATGTCACCCACTATTCACTTTAATATGTAATAGACTTGTCGCGACTTGACCTGTTATCGTTTTCCGCGCTGTTAAAAAAAAAATAATCGCATACGTGAACCTAAACTTCTCATATTTATAAAATCCGTCTGCGACCCACTTCAAGCCGATTAAATTTTACAGCTGTTTATGCAATATTTAAACGTTCACGTCTCCCGAAAGTGGAGCATGTGCGTCGCAGTTTCGCGAGAGGAACGTTTGTTTATACTTTTATAGCAAAAGAATCTCGCACGCCGCGAAGGAAGAATCACGTGCGAGAGACTTCGGGGGCTTTTAACGTCACAATATCAATAATAACCGTAGTTACAGATTTAGCGGCGATGGCGTCATCCATCCTCGGTATATCCGTGGACGAGAAGAGGGAGGGGGAAAAAATGCGAACGCTAAGTGCATCGATAAGGGTGACTAATTGCGAGTAAATTCCGCGGTGCGTAGCTAAATCATGCCGGCCGCACGCGCGGGGCGCACGCACGGGAGTCCCGAGGCGTGTTTAATGTCCCCACGATGCATTGCGCGTTCCCTTTAATAAAAAACAATGCCCGCGCGCGCGGCCGGATCACGCGAATGCAAATTAATTGCGCGCCGGCCGAAACAATATACAGCGGTATCCTGAGATTAATTTCGCGACGTCACGGCGGATGTGTGGAAGCTCGGGGATTAATGCTAAAGTACCCCCCTCACACAAAAAACGCATACACACACACACACACACACACACACACACACACACACACACACGTACGTGGACGCGATACGTATTTCGTGAAGCTAAAAAATGCGGCGATAAGGATGACGAATCGGGAGGAAGCGGCGTGTCGTGAATTTACACGACGTTCCCTGCACGCCTAACGATATCGTGAGTCTCATTTACGGACCGGGTGTATTAATTCAATTAACCGCAAGAGCGGCGAATAAAAATATTCGAGTAGCAGTAAGCTTTTTCTTTGAAATATATATCAAAATGATAAAATTTTATATTTATGTGTAGAGTTTCGTTAAGAAATTATTATTATTAATAATGAAAATGTACCATTAAGCTTAAAGTGTGAATCGCGAGTATTTCTCCGATTTAAATTATTTCTCTCCTGTATGTAACCTATAATTTGAGCTTAATTAAGAAAATTAATGAATTAATAAATGGAAAAAGTGTATTATTACTTGAAGTATCATGAATATTCCTCTCACATTAATTGCGCTCCGGGGGCCAACACATGCAGTCATATGTACATTTATAATCCCCTCGCAATGTTTAAAACAGCTAACAGGATTAACCGTCGTGGAGTTTTTTTCGCATCCTATCCGCGACAATTGCATTTTAAAGTTAAATTATGGTCGTCGGTATGGTACACGCGATATTTCCGGAAACGCTAAATACAAGCACAGCTGCATTTAATTTTATTTTATATATTAAAGCCTTTTTTCGAATTTTTCTTTCAAATTCTGTATCTCGACAGCTAATCTCAATTAAGATTCTAAGGCAAAATTCTCCTGGAGTTAATGAAGGAATAAGATCTCGTTATTTCTCGCCATCTTTTAAGCCTGTTTCGTCGAGACTCTTAAAGCTTCTTATAATTCTGAGACCATTGACGTCTCGACATTTTTGTCGAGTAGAAGTTCACTTGAGATCGCACAAAGAGAGCTCGCGGATGAAAAGATACCCCGTGTACGGCCGTCGTCGCGGAATACAAATGGCAACAGCATCGAGTGAGCACCGTCGCGAGCATTCACCGTGGAGAACGAGCGGCGAAGCTCCCCCGGAGTTTACAACCCCTAAATGTTTGCGGATCCCCAAAGAAGACGGAGAAGAGAATGGGGACACGCCGAAAACGACGAGATTGGCGGCGACGGGCTGTTTCGCGCGGCGAAGTAAAGCGTCTTGGCTGAAATTGAAAATAGGGCGGAAATTAATGGAGAAGACTCTCGGTCTCGCAAACGCCAAATATTTGCGTGGCAAAGCGACACGACAGGAATTTCCACGCAGTCCACCGGGATTCGCATCCGAGATCTTCCTCTTCTCTCCGCCCTTTCGTCTTCGATTTCGAGAGAGAGAGAGAGAGAGAGAGAGAGAGAGAGAGAGAGAGAGAGAGAGAGAGAGAGAGAGAGGGGGGGGGGGTAAGGGATGGCGGGCCTTTAAATCACTTCCTTCGGGAAAACTGGAATTTCCGACAGGAAAAAAAAGCCAGGGATACGATCGAGACATGGTGGCAGTCATGGATGCCAAGCGGCTGCGTTCGAGCTCTTTGCTCGTTTTTCTTCGGGACTCGTCTGGATGTTCATCTCCCAATGAAGACAAGAAAGATATTGCAGTTGTAGTTACAGTAATAAATAAGTGTAATTTAAAAAAAATCGAGGAAAAAAGCAGATTTTAACGAGAAAGTTGTATTTATATGTTGCTTTGCTAAATTAAAAAGAAATTTTGTTCTTACGCAGAACACTAAGCAATCCATTCTTTTCTTTCTTACTGCTTGCTTGCCATTGGCATGCAGTACGCTAATTTAAGGGAGGATTATACGTAATGTTAATATTGTATCGTGTATTATTTCTCGCGAGATTGATCGCTGGCGACAAATGCGGATCGTTTGGCGGGCTCGCCGACTAAACGGAACAATGTATCCCCGGGGAATCCTTTCGCGCTTGCCATTACGAGGGCACGAAGGGCTATAACTGCGCTCGGAGGGGCGTATGCCTCTGAGCATTCGCCATGATGTCATCCCGCAGCGAAATGGCCGTTAAATATTTACTGGCAGCCATCAAAAATCCACCCTCGTGATAACGTGGTCCTTCCTTAGCCGCTCTCCGCGAAAAAAAAAAAAGAGGAAAAAGCTCCTTCTTGCGACGCGCCTTAAATGTGCGACCGACAAATCAGCCAAATTCGCATAATTACTCGCAAAACAATCAGCCGACGCGTTTCGCGATTCGTAAATGGAAGTGTGACCGACAAACTCAACAACTAACGATCGACCGCGACACATTGTGAGGGCACGTGGGTAAACGTGGGGTCCGCTCATCCCGGACATGTTCGATTCTGTGTATTCGACCCCTCGGCACGCGCGCCTTCAATAGCGACGTGTGTACACGTGGCAGCGCGAAAGAAAGGCGCGTCTGTGAAGTTTCACGTGGCACCCCACGGCCGCTGAAAATCGAAACTCGTTTGCGCTCGATAATCGAAGGCGGGCCTGCGGGCCGGTCGGCGAGGCACCGCGTGCGAACGGAACGACGTCGTGGGCGCGCACGTTACACGCACGCACGTATGAGCGCACACACGTATAGACGCGCGTAGACACAAACGCGCCGGAACCCTTCAGGATCGATGCCATCAACGGGATGGTTCATGCGTGAGGGTCACTTCGATTGCGAGGTCGACGGGAAAATGTTTCCGAGTCGGCTCCACGTTGCCGTTCCGTGTGGCATATTTTCGAATAGAATTTCAACGAAATTCCGCACAATTGGGGACAGTACGTCGACAAGAATGCGATAAGTAGCCGGAAGAGTGACTCGATAATTGTTCTATCGTAAGATCGACCGACAATGTCACGAGTTTGGCTGGTAACATTTATAAAATGTCGAAACAAATTTAATAAAAGCAACGAAAAATGTACTATTTATACTTATTTTTAAATATACATCCTTTTCTTTCTAAGTATATCTTACGGTGTCACGAAGTTTGGCTTGTTTCGTTTATGGAACGTCGAAAGATATGATATTGCATAACCAAAAGATGTACAGTTCAATTATTAAATATATTAAATATATATCTTTTTCCTTCCAAGTCTATTTTACTTCATATACTATTTATCTATCATTCCTATCTATATTTATAGTATAGTACGCCAGACACTTCTTATCGCATCAATTAATGTAAAGCGATCTCTTTTGCAGAGCAGCTCAATAATCCCGTCTTAAGGGTTTCGCTCTTACTGCATTCGTAAGCGCAATTGCACGCGAATTGAAATATTTAAACCGTTCGGATAGCCATCGATCCATATCCGACCGGCGACTACCGGGTGCGCCGATACAAACCGACGTAAGTCCGCGTGACTACGGATATAGCGCCGACGAGCGATAAAAGTTGCATATTCCACTTTGGAGATCGCGACGGGGATCGATTCACGTTCCACATTAACTATCAGTTCAGTATCCGCTGACAATTCAATTCAATATCCGTTATCCAGCGGAGAAGCAATGACTAAACAAGCAGGTAATAAATTTACCACAACTAATTAACAATAAATGTAAATTTTCCTACAATTCAATTTTAATGGAAGACTCGAGTGTTAGTCTTTTTATTTCAATACTTATTGTTAGAGATCATCGGTGGCTAAAGCTCAAAGCCGATTGTGAACGCACACGCAAATGTCCACTTAAAAGTTTTATCGAGTATCAATCTTGCGAGCTATAGAAGTTATAGACGGATCTAACAAATTATTAAAGTTCGAGGAAAATTACTCAAAATAGAACTGAGAGAGTTCTAATTAAAAGTTAACATTCACGAATGTAGTTTCTCTCGAGTATCTCGCATTATCTTTGAAAATAAAAGTTGTATAAAAAATATGTTAATAAATTAAAATTTAGTAAAATTAATTAATTTCGAAGTATATCCGCGCAATTGAAGTATTTCTTAGTGGAACGAGGGTAACGATGATCATGAAAATCCATGCATCTTCGCAGGGATGCTCCCTCAGCCTCCACATTCCTGGTGCAACGCTCTCCAACCGGTGCAAGTTCCGAAACTGCGAAAGTCCGGTGAAATCGGATCGCGTACGTAGATACGCACCTGCGACAACGCGACGAGCGAAACTTTCCTGTGCGCCCTGTCGCGGCGTGCGCAGGATTTAGGGTGTTTTAGGGCGAAGCTTAGAGGACGGGGAAAGCGGGGAGGGAGGCAGCAGGGCGGTTTCGGATACAGAGAGAGAGAGAGAGAGAGAGAGTGTGTGGTGTGTGTGTGAGAGAGAGAAAGAGAGACAGAACGCGGGGTGAGAAGACACAGGGTTGCTAGGAGACACCCTCTTCCACGTGTTATATTGCATTACCCTATGCGACTTGTAGGGGGACACGTCGAATTGGTTGCACGAGAGGATCGTCGCCGGTTTCCGCCGTTGTCGTCTAGACGGAGGAAAATGACGCGGCGGTCAGGACGCGGCGTGTATACACGAGGACGAAGCCGAGCTTCCTGACCTTATCCACCTGGAAGGCAAGCAGCGCGCATCCAAGCTGGGCGTGCGTCGCCCCGATGTCCACCGTTCTCAGACATCGTTAATCTTCGCTGCCGGAAGACACTCGCGCGACCTTTCCGAGACCTCGTGACAGTAGGGGGAAGGATCTTAAAGGATCATCGTTCCGTCTAGAGGGTGTCTCAAAAGTCCAATGGCAGGAGATGGTTGCTCAATATCAACTTCTTCAGACATAATAGAAAAAGACGATTTTTCTTCAGCAAGAATGTCCACTCCTCAAATTTTCTCTCTATCTGATTAAAACTTGGTTACAATTTCGTTGCAGTAATATTCATTTGAAATTAAATTCAAGAGTATGATTTATTTTCAATTGTTAGTTACTCCTAAAGAACTGCGTAAACATTTATATGGGGGACATTTTTACTGAAGAAAAGTCGGACTAAATCGGCCGAAGAATCCATAGCGATAAGATATCAGCTCGACTGTCCCGAAGATCTCATCCGGACAATCTTTTCTATTTTCTTAGGTCTACCGGAGGACTGTTGAACCTTAGGATATTTATAGGACATCGCAACGGCGCACGATCTGATATCCTTTTAAATTCCGTTTACACGTGTCTCGAACGCTTATTCAAGCCGGTTGAATGATCCTTCAGGCGAGGATTGCCGACGAGGACGAGACAGCGAAACGGTAAAGAGCGCTCGTTCTAACAGGTGGCCCATAAAATAACCAAACCGTCGAATAAGTTTCGCGTGAGTCGACTCATTCGCGGCACCAAGGAGGAAATGTTTGAAGGGCGCTAATTATAAACGGTCGAGTTTTATTTTTCCTATTAGGAAGCTCGCTCTCTCTCAGGATGCTGTCTTTCGTTGAACACTCTACAACTTTTCTAGCATTCGAAGCTTATCACTTTCCGAATTAAGCTTATAATAATTGTGTAAAAAAATGAAGACTTTTTACGAAGCACAGATCGTGCAAGATTACTGTCATTTAAGGAAATCAATATCAGCAATTAATCAAACTCGATATTCGGTACACTGTCTGAATATTTTAAGGGCTTCGTCTTTTGTCTACTTGTTAGGCATAACTGAAGCGAGTATTCGTACGAGGAACTCGTAAATCTATCGAAGACAGTTAAAAAAGAAAAATGCGTAGCTCGCATTCATTCGTATTCGTCGCGCGTGAATCTACTAAAAACTGCCCACCTAGACTTCGTGTTCGAGATTCAAATCGGTTTGGTTGAAGCCGCGAGTACTGAGAACATTATAATTTAGTTAGATGCACGATCATATGTACGTTTTTAGGCGTACACGTTGTATTCCTTGACATTAGGAAGTCTGAATTCATCATAAGCTCGTGCTCGAGTAAGTATAAGACTAGGTCTACTAAATATAAGACAAGTTTTATCTCGTCCAAAGATGATAATCTGTTCCCAAGTATTTCAACTTTTCTCAAGAATGGTCAGTCAGTTTTAAATAAGAAAAGCAATCTTGAATTTAAATCGTACCAAATGCCACATACAGGTTTTTAGGTCTTACGCAAGCGCGGAGGTTTATTGATAATTCGACAACTAGCTTCTGTAAAAATATTTGTCTCTATTGAGGCAACGCTTTCCTAAAAAAAAAAGGATGATTCTCGTAGAGATAACTATTCTAAAAAACTCGTGATAATTTAAAGCATTTCTGGAATGAAATAAATTCGAAGGGGTTTATTTTAAGCGTGTGCAACGAAAATTCGATCGTAACTCCGAATTTGTGGTAATAAGACGAGAGTTGATAGAGAGAGAATTTTAGACACGGGGTAAAGGCATCTGTGATAAAGAACGGGGATCCGCAATTCCGCGTAATGATTTATGTGAGTTGAAGTTCACCCCTATCTTTCGTCGGCAGATATGACGGCAATTGATACCGAGTGAAAAATTCCAACCCCATTCTCGCCGCCATCCTATCGGGAATCCCACTTTACCGCCCTTAATTCCCTCACGACCGAACCTTGTATCTCCTCACCTGCCGCGTCGCATACGAATGCGCTCCGCCGACGGGCTCCTTCGGAGACCGACGACCGCTTGGGGTGAAGAAGGGTGAAGAAGGGGAGCGGAAATAAAGAGGGAAAGCGAGTCGGATTACGCCCCATCGACGGGCGCACGTAAGTTCGTGGTTACCTCGAAATGGCGTGCGGCAGCAGGGAAAAATGTTTTCAGACAAAGCCCATGGAATATCTTTTCGAGTGTTTCCGACTGTGCCGAATCTTTCATGCGGCATCTGCTTTATTCCGTAACACGTAGCAACCTTCTCCAAACTGTCGCAAATAAATCTGAAAGAATTTTAGGAGACTTTACAAGGCTCCGTAGTAGAAACACAAGAAACACACGTACGACGTGAAGAATAAATATTTCGCTGGATATTTCGTAAGAAATAAAATAAATTAAAATATAGTACAATATATATTATGTATAAAAACGTTGAGTAAAAAAGTGTGCAAAAATATACCCATATTTTGCAGTTTGAAGCCCATTTCCTCTCGACGGGAAATTTTCAGCGACTGCAGTCATGCATTTAGGAAATTTCGTTTTTCTCCCTTGGGAAGGTTTAGGCTGACATAACGATATCAACCCTCTTATTCCCTCCGTGTATGCCACTGACACCTCACAGACGGGCGATTCGCGATCGTCGGGGAATACCAATACGGGGCGAAAGGAGCCGTATGGTTTTACGAGCAATTCTCTCGCGGCGACAATACGGCGCGTCACGAGATGCACTGGCGCGTGCATTTGCATTTCGTGCACGCACGACAGCCCGGCGCCGCATCGGGCCTACGTTCCTCCCCCTCACTCATTATCGCAGACGGCGCTCTTTTGGATAATTGATTGCACGCAGATACGATGTAACGAAACGCGGGCTTAACCGCATCGCGACGCCGAATATTTTTGCGGTCTGTCGACGGGACTCCGGGTGCGCGACTACCGACGTTTGTTCATTATTTATCGCCTCGATTATTGTTATCATCGTTCGACGCGATTACGCGCGAAATGAGATTTCGATCGTCATCATGGGAAAATGCGGCATCACCCGCTGCGGGATTTTATGAGAGAGAGGGAGAGAGAGTTTTCCTCTGTACGCATGCCAGCATTCACGTGAGCGAAATTGAATTGGAATTAAAAGAGCCAGCAAAATGAGAAACCGCGGAATTAAACGGACGCTGTAAACGGACAAACGTGACAAACATGGGAGATTCGCGAAACTAATGCCGATAATTATTCTCGTTTGCAAACCTCGGACAAATGCAGATAAATGCGGCTAAAATTTTTTCACGAGTTAATTTGACGTACACAATTTAATTTAAAACCTGTAAATACATCTACAAAACCTAACGATTCGCCAAGGTACTCCTTATAATTATAGTAATGGAATAAAGAAAGGAATTACATGGATAAATGTAAATAGATGGAAATGTATAAGCTCGCGTCTTTCGCTCGAAATTCCCGATTCGTTCGAGTCACCCGGCGCGTTACCGTCCGCATCTTCAACGACCGTTCCGGCTCGCGAGGAGACGATGCAATTAGGGAACTAATCCCGCGTTCACCGTCGGGACGACGGCTCCGGCGTGACTTCGCGGCCTCTCGGAACAATGGTCCAGCGCGGGATCGCGATCGGGCATCGCCGCCCACGCTGGAGATGAAGGCCCCTCCCTCCGGGTGGCGTGGGCTCCGACGGCGGGTTTACAAAGCGGAAGGTACGATATACCCGTTGGTTGTTTATACGTTCCGAGTTTAGATCGGCGCCTGGTCGACGTGGGTGCACCGGCCAAGGGACAACAACGTCCGGCGCGTTTTCTAAACATAGGCGAAACACGTGGTCGGCGAACCGACTCGCGCGATACACCGTCCGACCGCGGTATACATTTCGACATGGACCTCGAAATACGGCGCTTCTGTGTTTCCTTTACTCCCGCCAAACGCACAGCGATTCGATTCAGCTCAAGAAGAAAGGAGGCGCAACAACGAGGCCCAACGCGCGATCGAAGTTTCGGGATCGAGTTTTATTCGATTTTGTCGGTCTACGAGACTCCGGAGATGTTTAAATAAAAATAAGGATCGAATATATTTGAAAGTACCGATCAATAGCTTCTCTCTATCTGATTATAACAAGTTACCTGTGCTAATTAATTGAAACTGAGCGTATCAAAATGTTTAGAAACTGTCTATTAAAACTGCAATCAGTCCTTTGTCACGATTTGCGAATTTAATTGAATCGTCAACCACAATAAACGAAAATGTAAGCGAGCGTTGCTGCTTCCATTATGTATTTCCGCGTTCAAACATTCAAATACTCGCGCATGTAGTTCCACGCCAGTCTAATGACAAGTGGCGTCAAAGCGCGCCTGATCGTATAATCCAGAAATCGTATAACCACGTGGCCCACGTCAGTTGGTTTATGCAGAAAGCCCTGTCATTGATAGCATTCTAATTACAGAACGCGAGTCGGCTCGCTGTCGCTTAAATTCACCGTTCAAATTAAACAAGCTACGCTCCGTTCAACGCACGGGTATCGGATTCCGCGAACGCGCCCGTAATTTACTTCGAAACGGATTTGCAGCGGTTTAACACGTCGGATACGTGAAGTCTCGTGTGTTCTGTGGAACTGGGCGCGGGACAGCGCGACGACGAAGTCCGGGCACGGTCCGCGCCGAGGTCTCCACTTCCGGTCGAGTGGTTCCGGTCGGACGACCGAACGCGGCGAACACGACGCGTCGCGACTTTTCGTCCACGTCGATCTCGTGCGACGAAGGGCACCCAACAACGCGAGCGCCGCCCCCCCCCCTTCTCCGCCACTGTGCAGGGGTGTGGACGAATCGCGGTTAAATCGCGCATGAAATGGTCCTGGAAACGGCTCCCGCCATCCGGGAGATCGTATCTATTCCGCCTGTCGCGTTCGCCGGTCATAACGCACGCGAGATTTGTCTCCGTGAACTTACGTAGGCGCGTGGTCTGTCGCGGCTATATCATGCGCACTCAGGAATAAAGCGGCGTTTTTTTTTCGCTTGCATGCCGATAATGGTGCGCAGGATGTCGCAGAAAGACCGGATATCCTTTCGACCACGGGCAACTTTTGTAGACTTCATTCGTGTCTTATATTCTATCTTCTACCGCAGATCCGTCATTCACGACAAGTTTCCAACCTTTTCGACATTGCACGTCTTTCGCTAGTTTAGCCTTAAAATTTATGGAAGAGAGTTTCCGGCAATTATTATAATATAGATAGTGTATTTGATATTTAACATTTACGTGTATTAATGTTAATAATTGCTACCAAAGCATGATAGTATATACATATTTAAATGGCATTAAATATTAGGGCGGGGAAATAAAGGAAGGAATTATTAATTTTTAATGATAGACAGGTGTTGTCTCTTGCATGAAACAAGATGGTACAAATAAAATTTTGTGACATTGAAAAAAATTACGTTTTAAAAATATCTATTCTCCATAATAAGCGAAATGTTCGTGAGATCACAAATAATGATTACTCCTGCCAAAGTAAAAAATGCTCGCTATAATTGAAAGTCTATTAAATGGATACCGTGAAATATTTACGACAGAAAGCTTTCGCTTTGTATCAGATCTATCTCGTCCACGTTTTTCTTTCTTCAATGTTTAACTTCTTGTAAAAGAAGACTTCCTTGCCACTCTCCGACGCTCTTAGAGTTTAATTAAAAGTTAATATCCCCGCCCGGAGCACTCTAATTATTGTGCTCAGATAAGACATTGGGGTAATTACGTAAAAATGTTCACGCCGCGGAAATGTAGCGGAAAGCAATACGCCAGCCATTTTCTGATCGGAGATAAAAATACATCCGATTCCTGCGGAAGGGAAGTCTCGGCGAAGAAGCAAAAAGTGACGAGGAAAAAAGATAGACGGTTGTGTTGTATTAGTTACATACCTATTTCGTACAAATTTACGAATTGACGTTTAACATAATTAACTTCCATCAATCAAACCGCCTTTTTCCGAAATGTCGGCGTTCAATACTCGTCGCGTGCTTCTGTTCATTCGAGAAATTTGTGATTTATTAGGTTTAACGCATAAAGCAGGGTCATTTCGTGTAACACGCGTGTTACGAAGTTCGAGAATGAGCTTTAGCAGACCGATAGGGTCGCGCGGAGGGTTAATATTTCATCTTTTATCTCGGATTCGTAACCACATCGAGACGAACGCACGCGCAACCAGAAAAGCTTCGTACTTATTTCATTCGACCGTCATACATCAGCCACAGGTGTGTGGGTCGTAAGTAAAAAAAATACATGTACACCTGTATAAAAGCACAGATTTATGGATACGAATTTCCGAAAGACATTTAGCGCCTCTCGATATGTTACGTTATGCATACCGCGTTCCGCGGATAAGGAAAACACGGCCATCAATATTAAGCATCTCTCACGTTTCGCACTACTTGCTCTTATCATGGAACATTTTAGAAAAGCGCATGGATGGCTGTGAGATGGATATTTGAGATGATGACAAGATAAAGTGCTTTCTTTTTAAATGACATGAATTATTTTCTAAAACACGACTTTAAGTGTTACAAAATTTTGGAATGCAATAAATTTTAAGTCCTATTCTGTAGTCTCGAAAATTACCTCACGATGTTTTTTCAAAAAAGCGTTTTGACGAAAAAGTGCAGCTTTTCTGTCTGAAAAATAATGCTTGAATCTTCACTGTTAAAGGTTAGAGGATGAAATTGAAACCAATACCATGAGTTAGATAACATTTTGTTATTTTTAACTACCATGTGCGTCAAAATTTGTTAGTTTGAAACAAAATAGGATTATTTTAACTCCATTGGTTTAGTCAAATTAACATTATTTTAGTTAAAAACTATTATACATATTGAGTAGGAGCAGTGGCGACCTATGGAATGGTTAAAAATTACTCAAAATTCAGTTTAATCCTATGAATTTAACAGTGTTGTATTGTTATAGAAATACTCGTCTCGAAACATTGACGAGACATTGACAGCATTCATTGTTATGAAAAATATAAATAAATATCCGATACGGTATGGGTATACAACGTTTTCAACAGAAAATAAAAAGCGTAGGCGGAAAAACAAAGCGAATCCAACTCGTTAAGATCAACTGACTGTGTCAATCGAGAACGAAGCGCCATTCGACATTTTTCGCCTTATCAACTCTCGAAGGCGATCATAAATTCGCATAAATTTCAGCCAGATAAACACGAGGACACGCTTTATCATCCAGAACGCGCGTAAATGCATATCGAGAGACGTCGAGATCGCCGGTCCGCGAGATGCTGCGGCCGACGCGATGATGATCGATTAAAGTGGAGCGAGAATAAACTGCGGAAGTGTGGCGCGCGCAATGAGATTAGATTCGTTCGTTCGTATTAAAGTTCGCGTCCAGGCAGCATCTCCGCTTCGGTCCGAGGTCATTAATCAGACGATAAACTCGCAGCAGACCTCTGATCGAGTCCTATCGTCTCGTCCTGTCGAGAGAAATAACACCCGGGTGTTTAATAAAAATGGCAGACGATCGTTCGACACATTGCGATAATCGCCGATCGGCGAAGCCGCCGACGATTTGCCGTTCCGACAGCGCAATTAAACGCGAATAGGGTTATCGAACTAATAAATAAAAATGATAGTCTCGGAAGTCGGTAAACGAGCCTCGACGCGTATCCGCATCTGCGGGCATACGTCAGCGATATATAATGCAATACTGACAATTAATTTCATGTGTAGCTCGTCGGTGTGGGTATAGCTCGTCTCCCCATGTGTGAGTAGTTCTCTGATTGGGAGATTGCAGAAAAAGTATAATTAATGTTATCTATAATAAGACGTCATACCTCTAAAAAAATTTAACATTCAATAATAAATTATCGATAAAATGAAGATGCTGTGGAATCTTCGTAAGTTTTTGCAATTGCCTCATTAAGAAAGACGATCATCAATCTATTTTAATTTCTTCTCAAATTAACTCTAAATTTCTTGCACTTCATCATCGTGATTTAACGGCGCGCGATTTTTGTACCATTTAACGCCTAACTTGACGCAGTTAAAAAGATCTGACGGTTAAAGATAAGATAGGAAAGATGATTCGATGCCGATGGAAATGTCAATGCGTACGCCAGATGGTATCGCGAGTGCATCTCGCGAACTCGCTTTGCCAATTGCGTCGCAGAAGAAATGCCATTCGCTGAGTAAGAAATTCTGAGCGCACTCGATCTGACTGACGGAGTGCGACTTAATTGCCTAACGAGTCGTATTATGCAAATGACGCGTCACTCAGCCGTGGGTAATTGCGCAAATGCAATTCACCGGCCGTTCCGCGAACGCGAGCTCACCCCGTCGCACCGTACATATGTAGCTCTGAATGCGAGCGTCACCGCGGAGAAGAGTAGGTCCATTTACGAGGGCTATATTTTTCGTCGAATGAAAAATACGGCTGCAGTAAACACGTCATATTATTCCTTCCCGCGCCACGTAAAATTCTTTCAAAATATCCGATGACCGAGAAGAGGCTAAGAGAAAAGGCTTTTCATGGAACATCGCATTTCTCCAACGCGAGAGTCGCTCACTCAATGTTCGACTGAATCTCCAACGTTATCGCGGAGTAGAACTTCGTCGGGCGAATAAAACGGGACAAATTAGCGGGAGGAATATCAAGCAATTCGTTTATAATATTCTGCCAAAGAAGGGAATTTATTCGCGCGTCCGTCTAGCGGATTTCCTCAGCCCGTGTCGGAGTAAAAACGCGTTAAGCATGAATGCGGGCGCCACTGAATGAATTCTATGATAAATTTAAATGACGGATATTTTAGAGCGCTGTGTATTATACTTATATACGTTTTTTGAGAATACATGTACCTTGCATTATTAATATTAGCGACCGAAATCGTGCACGGAGACTCGGTTAACGACCGCTACATGACCCAGGGCAATTTTAAGCCGGTATTATCGTTCGCCTTCTGAAATATGAACTCCATAATCTCGACGGAGAAATTTATGAGAGCCGAGACAAAAGTAGTCATTGCCTTGATAAGACAAAATGTTGGAAGTAAACGGGTGAATGAATAAAGCGAAACGCAAGTCGGAAAATGTCGAATATTGATATGTGGGATCTTCCATCACACACATAAAATTATTCGATCAAATTGCATTTCTGTTTAAACGAATAATGTTACGTAGAACAGTCGAGTGCGATAGAAACGCGAAACTTGGGCGCGAGGATACAACGGAGTAAAAAACGCGTTTCATGTTTCTTAAGGGATAGGAAGACAGGGAGAGATAACAAAAGAGACTGAATCGCGGGAAAGTTGAGTAAACTCTCATTGGGAAGCGAAATGTTTGAGCTCGCGCGCTCGATTGAGGGAGGATCCGAGAGAACGTCTCTCGCTCTCCTCGTTCACCGATGATTCAGTCGGGCGAATCGAGATAAATACAGTTATATTCGGACAAAGAAGGGGCCGAGTCACTTTTGCCTCGTATAGTCGTGCGGGTAACCCGAGTTCAATTCCCGGGGGCGGTGGTTTCTCGTATCGCCTCGACGTCTCTCGGTTCCCTTTCCTCTTCCTTCTTTCTTTCGTCCCCTTCCCCCTCCGTCCCGCGAGCCGCATGTTTGTCGCATTTTCGACGATGTCAGAGGAGAGATAGAACGAGACGATCGCGTATACGGCGGGAGAGCGCTTCCGCGACGGAGATCCTCGGGATAGATAAATTCGTCGGGGGCAGCGCACTATGCGTTAATACCGTCGTCTCCGAGAGACAAATATTTGTCTTATCTCGAGTTTTCAACTCCCTTCCCGAGAGCGAAATGAATGAATGGATGTTATAGAATCTGATAAACGAGCACCCTGCGTGTAATTTCTTTATTCAACAGGAGTGCATAGTGATATATCGAGAATAACATATAGTCAGTGTCTTTATTGCGTTAAAGTAATGTATCTTACAGGCGATCTGTAACTTCAAAATGTCTTGTAAACTTGCGACTACCACACACCGTTGAGCAATTAACTCGACTTTTGCAGTACGGCTGAAAGAATAATCTGAAGAATTTAAAACTCACGAAGAAGTCTCCCGATGATTAAAGCGAATCTCCTAGAAGTCTCTTATCTTCGTAAAAACACGTAACGTTTATATTTGCATAAATTTGTTCGCACTCAGACGAATTGATTGATCCTGAGACCGTCAGTCAATCACCTCGGTTTCTTAAGTAGCAAACAAGCACACAGAGGGCTCGCTCGCCTATTTGCGCAAGAGGGAGGACCTCTGAGGAAATCGATGCCTCTTATAAGTTAACGGAAACGTAATGTACAAGGTGTTTCTGAAACACTTGAACAAATGTCAGAAGTAAATTTGCTAAAGAAAAAAAAAGTTCGTGTGTCTTTCAGTTCCTAGATTATAGCTACCAAAAAACAAGACCTAATTTAAAAGGCACAGCTTATGATAAAGGCATTTCTCATTAATTTTTTATTACAATTTTTTAAAAATAACCATTTCCGGATACACGTTTAAATCTTTCTCTTTTTTACATTTCGATGCAGGAAACTTGCTCCGGAAATTTGTCCAAATATTTCACAGGCACCCCGTGCAAGGTCCCTTCTTGCGAGGGGAGCGGAATTTGATCTGCCAGGCAGAAGCTCCCCCCCCCCTCCCGCATCTCTCGTCCACAAACCCGGGGCCAACGGGGGGGCCGAATCAAAGTCCAATTTATATTTATGAATACTTTCGAGAGCGTGCGCGCTCGCCCGCCCGGAAGCCGGAGTTTACTCTGGCATCCGGCGCACACATCGCGCATTGTTGGTCGCGCCTTCGTCTTGTACTTCTTCTACCGCCGCGCGCGGTATGACGAAAACGGTGAGATCACTGGCGTTTACTTTTGTGAATCATCTTGGATCCTCTCGTGACCTTACTTCGCCGCGTCCGCCCGTTTGCGTGTTCGCCATGGTAATCACGGATGGAGAGAAGAACGGAGAGCCCGAGGGAGGGATAAAGGAAAAAAAAACGGAGATCCTCGAAATTCGAACGGGCGCGTTAGATCGTTACGCTAAATTATTACATTTCGGTATTGCCGGCTTGAAAATCAGATACATGTACGTGATGCTATATGTTACAAGAACATATGAAATTCGAATGTTTAAATATAATCAAAGAGGAATTCTTTCCTCTGTCGTCTTTGCAATATTTAATTCGCGTGCAAGCGTATTTATATTAAAATTAAAATATATACATATATAAGTTCATGATGTATATTAATTCCCACGTACAAAGTATTTGGCGTAATACCAGAATCGATTATCGTCATTTCGCGCTGACAATAATTCTGTCGCTGTTCCAGGCAGTTTTTCTCGATAGGCGAGATATACCTCGAGAGTACCGTAGTGGCCCTTAGCAAGAAGACTTCTGTGCGAAAGTGGGTCGTAAATGCAAATGCGAGAGCGCCGATGGCGCAGCGATTCTCGCGCAATATGCGTCGGCGGAAGTTCGCTTCACCGGGGGCGAACTGCATCGCGAAGATATCGGTTATTTTTGCACATTGTACTGATAGTTCGTGCATCGCTTTGCCGCTAACACCACTAGCGAACTAGACTCGCGCTCGACTCGATTCCAGTGCGTTGCACCGCGCGGAAAACGATTGCGCAAACGTTCCTACATTTCTCGACTGCACGTTTTTTTTCATTTACATGAATTTTGTACACGTTACATTTGACATGTAGAATATGCTTCGCTAGCACTTCGCTAACGATTGCGAGATCGTAATGATGTAACGTTGGATAAAAATAAAGAACTCTCGGAACACACTAATGTGAAATCGATACATTGTCTTCTCGGGTTCCTTCCCGTTCACGGTTTTCGAGGGTATGCGTGATTAATAGTTATCATACTTTGTAGCGTCGTCCCGGTAATTCTATGTTATTTCGACACTCCAAGAATGGCAGCCTTGGGCCACGAATCGCGTTTAATTTAAATGTAGCACCGTGGGCGTTCGCCGCGCACGTTCGCAGTGCGTGCGAATGATTGGGCTTCTCACGTCTCGGCGCGGCGGTTCGGGGCACATTGGGAAATTCCGGATATACGATTTCGTGGATTGAGTATAATAAGGCGGGATAATAAGGTAGCCGGCGTGGTAGGCAGGCCGGCAATCTTTCAATTTTGCTGGTAAACGCAATTGGCAATGAGGCAATGAGATCCCATGTCGCGTCCCGTCTAATGTCGCGCGATTACGACGCGCGAAGGCGATCGATTTATCGTGCGTCCTTAGCGCGAGTAGCACGAAACGGGAGCATATGAATGTCGTAGTTAGCGCGATGCTTATCTCATCACGATCCACGCGAATTGTCATGATATTGCATAGATATCTGCATCTTTGCCGACGCGAGGGTCGAAATAAATTTAAATAAATTATAATTTCAATATCGTTAGATAATGCCATTAAAGACGCACGTTACTATATCGTACTTTTTTTGTTATATAAAATATATTAGTTTAACTATATAAATGATATATCTATAAGACTGTCTGAAGTCTATATAATTATATCTGAATTATAGTTATGAATTTTGCGGAGAAGATAATGCGCCCCTTAAAATTCGCGCTTACGGATATCGACGCGAGCATCGGCGATCGTTTGCGTGGAGTTTCGCAGCGAGAATAGGAATGCGAAGTAAAATTTATTGTTACGTTTCCCGTTGCACCGTTATCATCACCCATAAAGATGGTACCGGGGGAAGCTAAACGCGGCGAGAAAACGTCATTTACACGCCGCGAGCGCGAATCCCGCGTGCCCGCCGGCAATTCCGGGCGTTTCGCAATTGTCTTCCTTATATCCCGCGGAAAGAGAGTTTCGCCGCCTGAAAAAGAGAAGATGCACCGGTCGGCGCATTCCCGGTACAATTGCGGAGCAAAAGGGAAGGACCCGAGAGAACGGTCCTCGGGAGAAGCGCGAATCATCAAGTATTCAATCGCTATTATTTTCGCGATCGTCGCCGCATCGTGCTCCAAGATTCCGCGGATGAGAACCGGAAAGTGCCGGCTCGAGAATAGAAATCTCATTCTTTCATTTTACCTAAAATCGATTTCTCTCTGTTAATTATTTACCCAAGTCCCGTTTCTGGAAAAGATTTGTTTTTGCAGAAACACGGTGCGCATATAAAAACCTCGTTGATTTTGTCGTTTCCTTTGAAATTGCAACCTCAAGTTATACGTCGAGTTGTATACGACTCCTATTACATTACGATATTAACAGTTTCACGATGGTGGACTATAGAGTTGATAGCGAACCTACGAATCCAATACGGTACCGGGTGTGGGGTGTGGATGCCAGCCCCGTTAGAAATCTCATTCTTTCATTTTACCTAACATCGATTTCTCTGTGTTAATTATTTACACAAGTCCCGTTTCTGGAAAAGATTTGTTTTTGCAGAAACACGGTGCGCATATAAAAACCTCGTTGATTTTGTCGTTTCCTTTGAAATTGCAACCTCAAGTTATACGTCGAGTTGTATACGACTCCTATACATTACGATATTAAAAGTTTCACGATGGTGGACTATAGGGTTAATAGCGAACCTACGAATCCAATACGATACCGGGTGTGGGTGCCGGCCCCGAGTGCGAGTCTGCTATCGCGCGCCGTTCCGAAACAGCCCTTCGGGGCGATACACGCGTATACGACTGTATCGATTATCATACTGCCCTACCGGACAGGACGATACGAGGAAGCAATGTCGGCCCTACGACGAGCAAAAAGTGGCGGAAGAGGGAGAGCGAGTAGCATAATTCGAAATCCCTCGGAATTCCATGCGGTCGGCGTGGAGGGTTAAATGAAAAGGTTGAAGGGAAACGCGGGGGGGAAAACGAAAAGGGGATAGAGGTGGACGAACTGTCAGAAGGGGGCTCGAGAGGGAAACATACCGCGGCGAGGAAACAGGGGAAATGGATGCAGAAGTAGAGAAAACAACCACCGCCGTCGCGCTCCTATACTTCGCGGCGATTATTGAACGCGCGAGCGGTATCTCGAAGGTAAAGATAAAAATAAAAATGCGATGCCGCGGCTAAAACGATAATAGCGGACGTTAATAAAGCCTGGAGATTCCCGAGAGGCCGATGGAGCGAAGGAAAAGGGGATGGAGGCGGGAGGGAGGCAGACAGAGAGGGAGAGAGAGACAGAGAGAGACGGTGGTGTGTACGTGCATTTACAGAGGAAGAGAGAGAGAGAGAGAGAGAGAGAGAGAGAGAGAGAGAGAGAGAGAGAGAGAGAGAGAGAGAGAGAGAGAGAGAGAGAGAGAGAGAGAGAGAGAGAGAGAGAGAGAAAAGAGCGTACTCTGCGAAACTTCTTCGCGGAACTTATCTCACTAATGAGGCCTGACCATCTGACCGGGGTGACTCTTTTTTTTATTCTTTCTTTCTTCCCCCGGATTGCTCGCGCATGCATTCAACTGCACATATGTATGCATCGGGACATTCTGAGAGCTTTTTCTCCTCCTGTATATGCACGAACGTATGCAGTTCTTAAACTCGGAAAGACACGGAAGAGACCGACATTGAATGCGAGGGATACATCAGTGTCACATGTATCTATGTGGAACCACTGAAGATAAACTAGAGAGGAGAGATATGCATCCTCTTCTCTTCAATATTACTCGGGACAATAAATTATTGCGAACTGTATCAAGATAGTTGTATTAAAATTCTATTTGGAAGCGAAACTAGACTTAATTAAGATAATCAACTTCACGATAACTCGATTTTAGATCAATACATACAATAATATCAATCGTATTTAGCTTCTGCCGATTTATAGAGTCGCTTGAAAAGATCCTCAGAATCTGCGATAACTGTATCGTCCTGGCTAGATAAGGCCCATACTGTTGCGTAGGCATCGAACGGCGCAATCGGAAGGAGAGAGGAGAAAGAGAGGGTAGTCAATAGGTATCCTTATCGAGGCCCGATCGGCCAGGAAGGAAAGGGAAGACCTGTTGCAGGGCATTCAGAGCCCGGAAGCGACGGTTAACCTCTGAGCCAGCGTTACTCGTAACGATCTGCGCGGTGGGTAAAGAGATGCTCGCGAAAAGGATAGACATTTATTAGCCCCTTGAGTGAAAGAGGGAATAAACGTACGACACATGATCGACGATGTTCGTAGACGTTTGACGAAACGTCACGAGGAGAAAATTACACGAGGGAGATTATTCATAGCGAGAGAACGATCAAAGTCGCTTGGAACTTGAAGAAGATATTTAGCAGCTTTGATTCCATGTATGATCGTTAATTGGGGATCTTTTAAGACGCTATTAGCCTCCTCTCTGTACGCTAATACGGGGTTACTTGATCACGCGGCGCGGCGCAGATACTTTCATCTTAAGCTTTCTTGCGCGGTTTCTATACCGCATTTATCTACCATATAAGAACTCAGATTGATTCCCGCATTTGCTGTGCGCCGCTATGTATACTGCTCTATGATAGCTGAGATTAATGGCGAGCAAAGGTTCCGGTTACTTATCTCGCACTATTTCGTACTCCGCGATAGCTTCGAATCGGAGATTATCGCGGAGATTACGTGGTATTACGGAAACACACGCATCAAAAGCAGCTCTTATCGTTTATCTCCTGTTTCCGTATCGAGATAAAGCACCATTAAATCTCCCCGTTAGGTAACTCGCATAACAGAAATTATCCGCTCCGGAATATCAATATCAAAGATGTACGAATAACGTGAAAATTCTTTCTGTCCCTTTCACGCGTGTATCTCGCGGCGCTTTAACAGACCGCGCAAGTTCAGAAGTGCTTTTTCTAGACTGCGTCCGAAAGAAAGGGTTAACCGTTTTAGCGCAGCGAGAGCACCGTTGTCCGAGTTCTTAAGACTTGTGCTCGGCCAAGCAAGCGGGCGTCTTCAACGGAGCGAGTTTTGCCTCCGTCAAGTAGGAGGAATGCGTTGCCCAGCGTGGTCCATGCAGCATGTGTTCCTATCACCTGCCGGCTACGTTGCAGCTGCGCAAATGTACGACGCACAAAGAAGCGGGAGAAATCGAGGATGAATTTTCGATGGAATTCACGGGAGAGACGAAGATAGAGAGAAGAGTACAAGTATATGAAAGAAGATCAGAGACGAGAAAAATTCCTGCATTTTAATATATATTTTTCACCCGTTTTTCTCCTCGGAGATACGTAGAACTTAACTTTATAACTTCAAAAATATGAACATGAAGCGTGATCGTAAATGACGTGAGAAAAAATCGATTTATCTGCCCTCAAAACTGGAATTTGAAAAATTTTATTTACGAGCTACGATTTTACTTCGCTCCATCTTCAATTTATCGGGATTTTGCGCGTCGTATTTGCATTTTGATCGACAAACTTGTGCCACCAGATGCTTCAGATAAATACATTTATAAACGTTTCGATCTGCTAAAAGCGACTCCTCGACCGGTGCCGAGTCTCTCTTCGCGAACTGCCTCGAGTTTTTTCGAGCATCCGCGAGAATTCAGAGTTCCTCGCCGATGAATTCGGAGGGGAAGGAATGCCAGAAAGAAGCATACGAATATTCGTTCGCCGTTACGAATGTCGGCGAACGAACGAAATTGCACAAGATTGCATCCCAGCCGATGCACTTTGTTAGGGCCGGAACCGAAAACGCGATCACGAAGAGGCGCGGCGTCGCGTTGGGAAACGACATTCGGCGAACGGAAGCCAATTTTCGTCCGCGTTTTATCCGCCGAAGGATGGACGGCGCGAGATTTCCGGAGAGAGAGAGAGAGAGAGATGGCTTTCTGCCGACGGCGGCGGCCGCGTCGCGGCGCCTTGAAAAATGCCGCCCCGGGAAGGCTACCTCCCGGTGAGGTGCATTCTTCGTCAACGTCACTTTTTCCATTGTCCGGAGTCGGCGCGATATACGCGGCGTTTTTACAAAAGTGCAGTTTAGAACTGCATTCGTAAATTGAATTACCGCGGGAGCGTGCTCTCGCAGACGCGAGAAAACTAATAAACGTCATTTTTTCGAATGCAAATAGTGAGCTGTCGCGTGACGAGAATTTGATCGATTTCGAAAAATCATCCGCGTAGTTTAGCAGCATTCTTAATTAACAGTTGCCGACCGAAAGAGAAATGTAGAATTAATAGTATGCAATTGACTGTATTGTACAATTTTCTTCCCTCTTTCGCAAGAAGGAACATTGTAACAATGATCGCATGACATCGGATTGTTAATCTAATAATAACGTTGCGCGTTTTTAAGACCGTAAGTTACCGCGTTAAAACCTTGAGACGCTATTCATACATTTTAATATGTTATCAGCACATCAACTTTGCGTGCAGCAGTCGAAGTCGGCGGTGCCGAATGAAAATTTAATGGCAAGGTAAAGGGGGAGTTCCGGTTTTAAGAAAAACGAGAAGGCACCCATGCGAAGGAAGACATCCGGCAGAGACGCACAGTGTAAAATTAGTCCAAAGACTGGCGGAACGAAATACTTTATGCGCGGTCGCTAACAATTCTATCAATATCGCAACTATACCATTACATAGTTCCCAATTCTTTTTTACAAAATAATGAAAAATGTATTAAAATACATTTTCACGCAAAATCTCTTTTTAAAGCATGAATTTAACATTTGAATTTCAAATTATTAATCGAACAAAGTAATTTCGAGGCGGAATATCTTTACGCTACGCAGATGATGCATTTCTGTCTTCCCCGATTGGGCAGATTTCACGCTGTGGAACGCTCGAAAGGGCTCGCCTGCAGAGAGGAGAGGCCGCCTTCCTCTCGGGCAGAAGGAGAACGCGAGAACGCAAGGTGCATTCTTCGGCAGCGCCACTTTCATCCGCTGCCGGACAACGCACACGCGCACGCCGTGTGCAGCCGCATCAAAGGCGCCGACGGCACATGGACGTGCTCCTACCGTGTACCACGCGAGATGCGCCGTTCCGTTGGTCGCATCGAGAACACCGTCGTCGGACTCACGGACACACGAGAACGCGTGTCGTCTCCTGTATCTCGCCGGTGGCATCTACGCGTGTCTCGCGCGCCGTAGCCGCAGCCGCAACCGCGAACGTGTTACGGCATTGTTTGACTCGAGAATCGCGAGTTCGCGAGTTTAGAGTTGAGAATATAATTAACAATTAATATCGATATTTGAACAAAATTTGTTCATTCGCAGATACGGAGGTTCAACGAAGCGAATAATATCGCGAGATTTGTCGCCGGGTAATCGCAGACTTCACAGTTTAGACTGTTTAGAGCAACAATGTCGGATACAGCTGACGGAATTTTTTAATTTCGGTACGGCAGGTGGCAGGAATGCACCTAGCTTTAAGTGCATAAAGGCGATCGTTTGGATAGAGGCTCAAGGCGAGGCGAAGGAGAGAAGGAAAAGGGAAGTACAGAAGGATACGGCGTGGTGTAACAGCTGGCTCAACAATTTGAAGCGGCGCGGCGCTCTGAAGGGACTGTCTTTTGTGGCTTTCGGAGTTTTCGAAGTGTATCTCAATGAGTCCTTCGTGTCAGCCGATCGGCACTAACGGTGCCCTTTAATGAAACTCACAGGTGTAACCGCTGACCGTCAATCCGCGCGCTGGTGTAAACATCGCCAGCCAAAAAGTTACTCTCCATGTTGGTATTCCGCGCGACATAATCGTATTCCGTGTATTATTAAACTGGTACTCGAGTTTTCAATTAAAATTGTGATACGCAATAAGGTAGCTTCAAAGTGTCGACTGCCGGGCTGTCAATGTCGTAATTGAATAAACGAGTGAACCGACAAAAGAAACTACCACGAAATTCGTAATGCCGTTTTAAATTCCGACAGCGCGATTAAGATTCAGATCGCTTAATCGGCGTGTAATCTCTTCAGACAACGAGACACATTCCGTCGTCCATCTGCATTAAATATACATGTTTACCGCGCGGCCATTCGCTGGCAGCTCATCTAAATTGCATATTTGCACAGATGCGAATAACGTTAATCGCAACGTTGATACTCGATAGAAATGAGAGGAAAAAAAGTAAACGAGCTAAACACAATTAATTATTTTGTCAGATGTCGGATCATAGTAGTTTTTCATAATAGATACATATTGCTCGAAATATTCGAAAATCAATCTCGATAATCGAACATAAAATTCCGTACGCTGAGTTATCAAAGTATGATATGTAACTATAAATCAATGTGTTTTTTGGCAAAAATTTATGGATTATTTTATTTTCCACAAATATCTAAATCGACCGTTTTACGAGTACTTTCTGGAAATACTTGCTTATCGAAATCGCTGTAATATAAAAAAAAAGGGTCGATTAATCTCGGAGTGCGAGAAAGGGTAATATCGGTGTCTAATCCAAGTCAAGCCTAATAATAATCAAATATATTATAACGAATCGTCTCTCTCTCAGTCATCCTCCCACGCGTATAAATATTCATGAATCGGAGTCATCCTTACGCGTCGATCACGGTAGATAGACGAAGGAGTCTGGTGATTTTCGGACAATGGAGAATTTTCCCCAGCCGCCCCGGCACTTTCTCCTCCCTTTCTTCCTTTCTCTCCGCGAGACGCAATTAACTTTTAACCCGTCGTAATTGCCCCGGTCGTTAGCGTGTCGAATATCGGACGTACGTGCGTGCACGCACCGCCACGGCTTGAAATTACCTTACATCGGCATAGCGCGCGCAACTCGATTATTATAAAGCGAGGAGCGGTACGAACAGATACATGTGCGTCGACTTTCCAGTTCCTCGGAAAAAGGAAAGACGAGAACACGCGAGGGACACGCGTACGGGATGTTTGTCGATAATTACGGGTGCTATTCGTGTGTCTCTGCTGTAGAGAATAGAATAAATTTCAAAAATTAAATTTAAGAATTCGAGGAACAAAGTTTATAAGATCAGTTTCCTGATGCTACGTGAAAGATCAGTTTCCTGATGCTATGAGAAAAATGGAAAAACGTTCCTGTCCTGCTCTGCCAATTTCGTAAAATTCATAAAGTTTGCGGTGTGAAATCTTTTACTTATCCAGCTTAATCGTAGAACAAATATTAATGTTATAATATATTTCTTAACCCTTAACGTGTATACGTGGGTCTACGGCGTCCGAGGCAAAATTATATCTGCTCGTAACTATAAAACTTGCAAGCCTGTTAGAAGATATTAAATAAACGATGTTTATCAAAATAACTATAAAATAGTGATTATAAAATGACTATAAAATGACTATAAACTACAATGTAGACAGATGTTTCATGAATTTTTTTAGATTTTTGAAAATACTTTAAGGTAGGGAAAAATAGCGTTAAACGTGACAGACCCACGTATACACTTAGAAGGTATCGAAAAAACGTATACACACTTTAAGGGTTAATAACGATATTATAGGTTGTTATTTCTCCTAATATCGTAAAGGATTATACGAAGAGATAATGAGAGAAGATACTTATTATCGTATATTCGGATATTGTTAATATTTGTCATAAATGTACTTTAAACGTGTCTATGTGGCTTGAATCACGATGTTGTCTCGACATTACATTTATCATTTTAGTTTATCAAAGAAGCGAGAGAGAGACACTATAGAATTTTCATAACTATTGAGCTAAACGAGGTATATTATGTATATGGTCGCTAAAGGATCGTAACCTACGTCCTGCATGTTGCCTCATCTTGGAAAGAGCGTTAATTATTTATTGAGATGCAAATACCGGTTTACGATCTTGCAAAGTATACGCCTTCTAATACTTCATTTACATTTCACGTTTTCCCAAAGCGATCTAATAATAAAAACGGATATACTGATTCATAAATCTTCAACGAGATGTCACATTATTTTTTCGAATAAGTTTTTAAAAACAGAGAGAGAGAGAGAGAAACAACATTGCCACTTCAAAATTTCCGAAATAAAAACAACGCAATTCAATTCCATGCAACGCGAAATTGCGAATTGGCCATTTCCATTTTTCGCGATATCGCGCTTCGTTCTTCATTTTAGCAAACGCGGAGACAAAAATAAACAGCGTGTGAATAATGTCAATAAATGACCACGTCAAATAATTCACGTACGATCGTCGTAATAATTCAACGATGGCCATAACATCGAGAAAGCTGCAATAAAAACTAGCGCGCTTCGTTTCGATCCGCAATATTATTAAATCAGTCAGTACGAGATAGTCGGTTATTTTCCAAAATTGAAACAGCTTCTGAAAATGTGATATTTGCATTTTGAATACCGTTACTTTATTATATTTTTAAGATCTGTATCTCTCAATTAATGTTTTACGAAAATCCACACTGTCACGAATACGTGCTGTCGGTTTGTTTAAAAAATCATGCGGTTTCTCCGGGATATTCTTAAATCCTTCATATCGACCGCTTCGGCGTTCTAGCGTTTTGGCATTCCCGAGATCGTCGCGAACTTGGACGCGTTGCGCAAGTTAGAGCATAATGGTGCGCCACAGACGATGATTAGTATGCATTACCTCGATACTTTATCGTGCGAATTATAATGGTATCCGGAATGCGATAATGATCGCGCATACGTTCTACCGATTGACGCCGGCTCATTAATATTGATTAGATCAAACTGGTACGGTGCGTCACGTCGTCGTATCGCGTCGCGTTATGTCTCCATTGCGATTAAAGAGTTTCGCGAAGTGGCTATAATCTCTTCTTTCTCGCAAGAGAAAGAGATAAGAGAGTCATACATTGTACGTATGTCGTACGTATATACATCGCCGTTTTACTCGTTCGTTCTCCCGATTTCGGTTCCCGAAACAACTGCGCGGCTGGTGATTTATCCGAAAGATTTATAGAATTTCCCAGCGATTTTTTTCTCTTCGGAAGAGAGAGTTTTATGTCATCGTAAACTGCAAAATTACAGCCACCCGGTTCGCCTGGGTATTATAAATTATTTACGCGACGTTTATGTGTGTGACATGTGTATTATATTATATATTTTCTCCCCCTCACGTAAATTGAATTGAATTGATTAATAAATGTTCTTTATATTTTCTCTATAAAGGATTTTTTATGATATCGCACGATAATAAAGAACTTAAATTACATGAATTGTATGAAGAACAAGTATGAACAAGATATGATTCAATATCTTGTTAATTCAATTTGATGTTGCATAGATATAAAGACCATAAATTGATTGTTAAATAAAAATTACTGTCTTCTGCATCGTAAAAAAAGAAACAAATAACACAGTGACAGCTACAGGTTGTAAAGTAAATCAAACTTTTACATCCCCGACCGAAAATGATATAGCGACAACTTGAGTATTAAAATATTCTATCGATCGTGGGGGGTCAAGGAAATCAGAGTCGCGAATCGAATTTATTTTCTTCCTACGAAGTCCAGCCCGGAAACGAGAAAAAGAAGGGGAAAAACGCGCGCGGAGCGTTATCCGCGCAGATTATGCGCTGTCAGCGTGAATTACGCGAAAGGAGATAGTCAGCGTAGATTACTCGTGGACGTAGACGTAGAACGTCGCTATTTGCACGTGGCGTCGGACTCTAGGACCGCTTTGTACTCACTCGACGAGTTTTCAGAGGGAAAAGGGGAGGTGTAATCGCGTGTCAGCCGCAGGCGGTGGCGGTGGCGGCGGCGGCGGCGACGGTGGTTTGGATTTGGATCTCGCCTCGGTACTCACCTGCAACAATGGAAGAAATAAATTATGTATCATTTTGCACTCACGGTGTATTTAATCGACTTTGCGGCGCGCGTAATTTTCCGCGACTGAGCGCGCCGCGGAGCGAACGATTCGACAGAGTCCGCGACTGCTATTCTTTCGTTTCGATCGTCGCGAGTAATCCCGGATCTTAATGATCTTAATTAACGGTTGTGATTTTTAATTAACGCATACGAAATTTTGTGCGGAGAAAAAATAAATAATAAATATATTCATACAAACGGACGCGACTTGGAGAGAAATATATAACATATAACGGAATATACGTAACAAATGCACACGAGAAAATTAAACTTTCGTTGGTAAACAATTTACCGTACAGTTTTATTTTACAATCTTTCAGCATGGAAAAACAACAATATGTTTTGCAGTTTTAATACTATTAACATGAAAGTTACAGAAGCGCACAGCGCTGCGGCGTTGTTCCTTTATTCCATTATACTAATCAAGTAGAGCCAGTTATGTAATTTACGCAAACGTAATTTGCCCCAATTAATTGTTTATCACGGCGATGCATTATAAGCGATGCAACCACTTCTGCGTCTGGATGTATTAACACGTACGTCACGCGCGGTGTAATAGTCGCGCTGTTTGCTATTGGTAATTGCCAATTAATTCATAATCCTCCTCGTAATTTGCGGAGGTAAACACTATTCGTAATTAAAGTACACTTCGGACGGTGCATTCCTGATTCGTAATCGAAGGCTACTTCGTTACACTAAAGATTCTGCGCAATTTTTAACGCCACAAGTAAGCGTCACAAAATAAAACTATAGCGTGTGGAATTAAAAATATGCAGATACTGTCGAGAAATGTATCCGACTGATTTATGGCCGCAGCAGCTTCTCACAGCTCTACAGCCTAACTCGTTCTGTCTCTTTCTCTCAATGGATAGTTGCACACCTTAATATAGAATTAATTTGCGGCCAATTAGCCGGCAATGAAGTCAGCCGCTGTCCTTCACGAGGACTACTATATAAATTTTCTCCGTTCATTATTCACCCGTCGTAGAGCGTTTTGAAATTATACATCCGACCGATCGTTCTTCAAATGCACGCTAACGGCTTTAAAATTAACGGCTGCGGTTGACGAACCGCTGTGGTTGAGAAACCCTGACGTGCACGGGTGCCAAACCTGTTCCAACTTCTGGATCACGAAACCGCCGTATAGTGTCTTACGTATTTCGTTCTAACATCTTCACTAATGAGCAATTGAAACCCGAGCCCGACCGGACCTCGCATATGTGTGTGTGTGTGTGTGTGTGCCGTGTGCGTGCGTGTGCACACGCGTGCGCATCGATGTGAGCGAAACGCGAAGAGTTTCGCGGTGATGTTTTGCATAAATTTGTACCGCGATCGGATTGAGTATCTTACTGCGAGCGGGAGCAGAAATGATTATTATGGAAGAGATAAACTTTCCCGTGCGGCGATAGCGGTAGATGATAAATCACGATTAATTGATCGGGGCGTGATACCGCTTCATTAAAAAATTCAAATGTACCCTACTTGTTTCGGTTGACTTAATCGACGGGGATCTGTGAAAGCAACCGTAAGAAATCTGTAGACAATCAAGAGCGAAAAGAAGAAAGATGATTTACACCGGTGTTACGCAAATCAAAAAATTTCAATAGATTTAAATGTTAATAGTCGGTAATAGAATGGAAGAAATTATATTTTGTGTGTTTTTAGAGCACAGTAAAGTCTTCGTGTTACACCAATTTCGAAATTTAATTTCTAGCATTTTAGAAAACGCGATAATAGAAGTCGGCAATGAGAATGATCGAATATACCAAGATTATATGGAGAGAAGATTTTCTTAATTTTCGCACCTCATCTTTACAGCCGTTCCCACATCCGGTACACCGTAATCTCCAACCGCAAGGAAAACCTGATTTGCAACCGCATTCACTTCTTTTTTTTATACAACTCTCTCTGTCTCCGTTTTTCCTTCAGGGAGAATCAGGTACTTTGCAAAGCAAATAAGTTAAATAACATATTCATGTGTCGGCCGATCGAGCATTATCGACATTGATACGCCGAGTGGCTTCGTTCCATCGTTACAATTTTATTACGGTGTCTTTCAGGTTTCGCAGAGGAGGTATGCACGCATATCCCGAATATAATTTGTCGTGTTTTTCGAATATCACGCAACTGCTCGAGTCGATGCTTGATGGACAAAATTCAAACCGACGCCGCGACGACTCGAGACAAGGCGACGGAACGCAACGAGAGCGAAACCAAGTAAAGAAGTCGGGCGTAATCGAGAGGAGAAAAAGGCACCAGAGAGAAAGAGAGAAGGAAAAGGAGAGGAAGCCGACGCGACGCGCGGCGTTGCTGCGAAATATAAGAAAAAAGGATGGTCGACTGGCGCCGTTTGGCCAGCGGTTCACGCCAGATCCTCCTTTTTGCTTCTCCATCGCCCTTCGCGTCATCCCCTTCGTACTTTCTTTCTCCGCTTCTTCTTCTTCTTCGAGTGAGTGCCAGCAGTCGGTCGACGGTTTCGTCCGAAGTTCGCTTTTCTCGCTTTTCGCCACGACAAATCTCACCGTGATATTTCCCTACCCTCGGCTTTGAAAATCTCGCCGGATTATTCGCGACGATTCGAACATGATTGAAAAAGAGAAGAGGACCGTCGCAGCTTTACGATGGCGATATATTAATCAATCGAATGTAAACAATTTTAATTATTATCTATTTTTTTATCGACGTCGTAACAAAGGCTAAATTAAAAGTCCTGTTTGATTAAGTTCTATTAATTAGAATTCCAATTGATAGAATTTAATCGAATAAAACTTTCATTAATAGAACTCCAGATTTAATAGAATTGTAACTGATAGAATAAGGAACTAAAATGCGATTTTAACGGAAAAATAACAGGAGGGATAAAGAGAGAGAGAGAGAGTCCACTGGCTTTCTACATTAGCATTTCATCCGCATTACGCATAATTCTGTTTACACTTTCAATCAGCAGCCACTGGACTAGTTTGTTCTCGTTTGACATTTTGAGAAGAATCGCGCGTTCTACTTGCCCGAGACCGTAAACCGCTGCTGAAACGCGCGACCGCGTTCGACAGCTCATTGATTAAGCTGTCGTTAGTACAATACCCTTCGGGCTAACTTGTACTACTTCCGTAATTCTATGCTTTATTTGCCCAACACGTCTCTCCTCTCATCGGATTATTTATGCGACTCTTTACGCCAGCAAATCGTACACGCCCTGCGCAATCGCGTAGGCGTACGCTCACACAATTTCTCATTTTGCGTTCGCCTCGCGATAACGAGCAATTCAAGCGAAAATTGGTACAAGGTCGAAATTTCTCGTTCGTCCAAATCGAAGCTTTCGAAAGTTCATCATGAAATCATAAATTACACGTCAATCAACGAGCGTCACCAAGCAACCTATTCGTCATACTTTTTTTAAACGCTGCAATATTTAATTGTTAAAATCACGTTTGTAATTTCACGTTCAATTTAACATTTTTAGTAATAAGCAACTAGACATAAAAAATTTTGATTTGTTTTCGTAAATTTTGTCTTATCTTTAGATGTCTACTAATTCCATTATTCTCTTTCTAATTCCATCACTCTTTCTGTCAAAATAATATATTTAATATATCATCAAGGATTTAAAAGAAGTTAATATGGGAAGAAAAAAAAATGTTTTTGTTTCGTTTAAAAATGTACGGAAAATTTGCATGGAATTTATTTTTATCAGGGTTAATTGACACTCTTCCAGAGAATTGTGTAACGCATTTCCAAACACTTACATAACAGCTGCTTATATCATCGATGGTGCCGAGTTCGATCGGTTTGACCTGTATTTTTATAGCATGGCAGACGCGTAATTATTCCATCGACACAGCACGTCGAATATCTTCTAATTGGACCGCGCTCGAGAGCATCGGGAGTTCGGTGTCGTAATCACAGATAATAGCGGTGCATAATTCGCAGCGCGCAATAATCCGCGATAACCCACGGGGCGTCGTGTCGCCGTCGCCGTCGTCGCCATTGACGACGCCGTAAATCACACGACAAAAAAATACCGCTGTCCCCTAATTGATTCAATTTCGGCGGCGAACAGTCTCGAGACTGCCGCGGCAAGCCTTTGCCTTTGCGAAACGAGCTCGCGCGGCAATTTCGCCGAGGTCGAAAGTCGCCATGCGTGTTTCTCGTTCGAGGCACGCCGCGCCGCGCCGCGCCGCTGCGAAATTTCGGCGGAAATTAAGGAAAGGAACGACGGAACGCGTGAGGGAGAATAAAAGAGCTGCGAGGAAAAAGCGCTTCTGAAATAAGGAGACCGGTGCGGTGGAAATTTAAATTTTCGCCGAAAATACAAGCGGGACAATTTTACTCTATGTACATTTGCATGTCTTATTCTTTTTCGTTAATAAAAATAAAACCTCTTCAATCTCACTTTAGGATATTAATTTCCCAATTCTCACACAGTATAATATTTCATGTCAAATAATTTTACAATTATAGATCGCGACTTACAGAATATCAATGAATAAAGATACTTGTACAAATTCACTGCTTTGGGATGTTTAGTGTAAAGTTTGCATGTATGATTTAGAAACAGAATATTCGATGGAATGTGACCAAGTGTTGGCCGAAATTTCCATCTAGCAATTCAGCTGATAATTTATCACGTGCCCACTTGCGTATATTCATTTATATTCTATGGCCGTGTTCACAGGATCGAAAACGGAATGGTATATCGCATTCTTTCCAATAACATCGTTCGACATGCTGCTCGCCACATTATACATTAATTATCATATTATCGTCGTACTGCTTCGCATTAATAGATCGATATGTATAACCCATCCAGGCGTACGATTTATCCAGTCACGACTGTCATCTCGCCGAACGAACTTTATCCCACACATCGATCATTTGACGATCCTCAAACGGACTCAAACGGACCAACGCGAGCCTCTCTCGAAATCGCTTCGTCTCTCGTCTCCAACGAGAAGGAACGCGTATCGTATAACCAAAAGAAAGACAAAAAAAAAGGAGGAGAGAAATCTACGGGATCCATCGCCGGGCACCGGCGCGTTCCAAAATCAACATCGGCAGCAACCGGTAAAGCGTCGCGAGGAGATCGAATTTCCCACGAGCTAATGGAGCTCACGGAGCTCGAAGATAGAGCCGGTGCCAGAGCCCTCGACTTCCGCTCACCTGTGCCAGGTTGAGCACCACCCCGACGGAGCCGAACTCTCCCACGCGTCCGCTTTCCCCTCCTTCGTATATAGCCTGCTCTCTTCCTCTCTCGTGCCCACCTCTTTCAGGTTCCCTCCGACCACGCATCCCTTTCTCTCGAGTGTATTTCTCCTCTTCTCTCTTTTCCGCCCTTGCTCTCGGCTCGTTCCCTCTGTCGCTCTCTGTGGTATGCTTTGAGACTTGCCGCCCGAGGTGGTGCCCCCCTTTCCGTTCCCCCTGCTCCCCGCCGCGACTCGTCCCGCGCCCGTCGCGATGTAACGACGACGGCCTGAACAGCTGATTCGCTGAAGGGGGTCAGCCACCCCTTGCGTTCGGGGATCTCGGCTGCGAACCGCCGATAAGAGAGCGGTCCGGATAATTCGCGCGCATCTCTCGAATCCGAAGAGGTGAGTAACGCGCGAGGAGGGAATCTCACGAGGGAATTGCGCGATAAGCGACCGTTTGGCGGGTGCGATACGCACCGAAGCGTATTGCGTCCGATATCATATATCCACGCGGTTAACTTATACTTTCCAGTCAATTCCAACAAAAACAGAGAGAGAAAGAAAACTCTATCTCTTAGAATTAGATTAAAGAATAAATGTAAGGACGTATTAGAGCGATATCATCGAACCTCGAAGATCCACAATTTCTTTTCTATAACATTTAATATTCTTACCATTATACGGGGTGTTCCTGCGTAACGTTTGCGAACTTGGTGAACATTTGTGAAATCTAGCCGCGGCCTAAATGCTCTTGGCGGCGCCGTTGGACCGACCGCATATCTGATGCATTATGCTAAATGCACGCGGGCTCACTTTACTTTCTCGCCCTCGCGCGTACGACGGACGTGTGTTACCCCTACGCGCGTGTACGAAACGGGGGCCGGACGACGATCTTATCATCTCTCAGAGCGCGGGGCGGCGAGGGCGCGAGGGACTTCCTGATTTCTCGCTCTCTGTACACGCGCGTTATACTGGAAACAAAGGAATCGTGTGTGTCGTGCCCCGACGCCGACGAGCGGATCGCGGCACGCACGCTTCCAATTAAACGAATTCAACGAGCGAGCTTGACGCTAACGCTCGGGAGGATGCATTTGTTTGAACCGTCCGATGGTGCATTAAGAAAATTAGCGTGTTAAAGTGTCGCGGTCGCACGTCGACGTTGCCGGAATTGCAGGAATTATCCTCCGCGTATGTGGGATTTTTGGAGTAATTATAAAGAATTTGCGGCATTCCGGATGGGTGAGAAATTAATTCGCGTTTTGAGGAACGAAAAATTACTAATACTACTAAAGATTATTAATAACTAAGACTATTAATACTATTCAAGACCCTGTCAAATGTTTCAGTTTCGTTAGGACTCCACTTCATTTATCTCGACAAGCGTTATAGTAAATTTTCTACGCAACTTTATCGTCAGATTATTCCGTGTAATACCGACGAACAAATGGTGATTTTCGTCGACAAAGCGATTCTTTTTAAAACTCGTCTCTCTTCTCCCTCTCGTCGCGGGCCATCCATCATAATCTACGCCATGAATCACGTCGCTTTAATAAAACATCCTTATACGTAGCGAAGAGCGCGTCAGCGACACGCCGCAGCGCAAAACAAACCTGCGAGGCTCGTATGATCGACCCGCGATTTCCAATCGAGTAGCCGTGCCATCCACACCCATCAACACGAACATAAGCCCTTCCCAACCGTCTGTTTCAACCCCCCCCCCCCCCCGCGCAAACTACTCACCCGACTCGCGAGTGCATCGATGCACCGGACACGATTTCACGAATCGACAGAGCTATCAGCGCGGCCGTCGAGCCGGCGATAATCGTCGCTTCGTCGGCGTTTTTCCCGCCTTATTTAACGGGGCCTCCCCGTTTTGTTTGCCGACGGGCTCGTCGCCCGGTTCGACGAACGATAATTTCGTACACCGGAAATGGAAAAGTGTGCACGATGGACAGATTCGCAAATTCACGCGAGTCCGTAAAATTAATGTTTCGAAAATAAAAGCCGAAATTGTCGAGGACAACCCGGGATATATGTTGGCTGCGCGAATTATGTTTAACATCAATTTTCATTCTGCGCGAGAGATTGAAAGATTATGGCCATTAACCATTAATCCCGGAAACAAATGTTTTCTATAGCGGGGACTTCGGAAACTACGGAAACTTGAGATTATCATGCGGCCGCGCTGTTGTACTTAGAGATAAGCATTCGCCCACATCGACGAATAGAGATTATCACGCGTCAGGATGCGCATAAGGGCATGTAAAGTTCGTAATGTCCGTAATATGAATTTTTCATTTGGCCCAAAACCTTAAGAAAATAGAATCTCGCGTCACTATAAAAAATTCATATTTTGGACGTCAGAAAGTTTGTTGGCACAATGACGCGTATAGAAATCCGTGCGTCTTGTAACACGTCGGCAAATGCGGAGCAAAGTGGCACGGAGATATATAAGATTCTTTATCTTATATATATATATAGAGAGAGAGATTCAATTTTCGAGCTTTTTACAGAGTTCTCCGTAAAGCTGCGCAGAATTCACACTCGCACCTAACTTTTTCGATTCGAGACGCGATTCCTAAAGCCACTCGCGCAAATTCGATTACGCAATCGCACAAATCGCCGATGCATAACGTCCTTTCGTCCTCGGCAATTTTTCGGCAAGCGTGTAATCGCAGTGGAAAAAGTGGACCGTGAATTTGCGACGCGATGCGAATTATCGTGCGAATTTCAACTAAACGAAATGCAACACTCGGATTTATCACGTCGGAAATGCAAACGTCAGGCTGGGTGGGAGTTTAATTTGAGGTTGAACGCGATGGGACGCCAGAACTCGCTGGAGAACCGCAGATTTTGTCCTGCGGACACTCGAAATCCTACGGATGCGGTACTGCAACGCGGCTTTTCCATGCACGTTTGTATACATCGTGTACAAAATAAGCGTATGTACCCACAAAATAATCAATAAATTATAGTGCATTGCAAATTAATGATTTATTTGTTATTGACCTCTTTGCACACGTAACTAATACACGAATATAAAAATATCCCCGTCTTTCTTAATCTTAACATTATTTTATGTATAAGTACATGAAATTTTACTATCCCAGTTAAACTATAATTTAACGTCGTAACAATGTATAGTCTATGATTGCTAAAGACGTTCGAAATGTAATTGGAAATCAATTAATAAGTGTTCTAATAAAATCTTATTATCTGATCTTATACTTTATAATCTACTTATAATATCTTAATGCACTTTCAAAGAAGCTGAGAGTTTTTTCTTCGTCGAAAGCGCTCTCGCTCGCACTATGAAATCACAGCGTTAAATGCAACGACGCTGGATATGGTGGCGTAATGAAAGCGTGAGAGAGCTCGGGGTAATGTGATTACGGTGGAGATTCAATTTTTACTTGTGATAAAGCCGTTCCGCGAAATGTAAAATGTACGTGACAGCGGAGCTAAAAGGATTTTGCGATTAAAAGTGGGAAGTATAACGCATAAAAGGGTCAGCTGAATAATCACTGGTTTAAAATCAAATTCGACGATTTTGCCGACGCGATTGCCATTACGTGTGCACAATTAGATAAGATTACTCTATTTCAAATATGTAGGACATAATAAAATAAACTGCCGCCTTTTGAATTGTAATAGCCGTAATTAATGCACCAGATAATTCTGATAATACTCTTCAATTAATTGCGCGTTAGGTAATATTCTAAATTACTCGTTCAGCTCCTCTGCATTGCAGAAAAGTAGGAAACGTATAGTATTAACTAATAAATTACATCACTACGACACGAGATTTATTCATCCTGGGACGAGACTCCTCGCATCTGGCTAATGCTTTTACATTCGCACGTGTGCTAATACGATGTCGGGAGCTTCTCGATAATCCTGCGGCTTTAATTGGGAAACGATACACCGTTCTCTGCGGCACGTAATGCAAATTAAATCCAAGACTCGGTGTCACTCCATACAAGCTTAATCACGAGCACTCCGAGATGAATCAGTAAATCCTCGTTTACTATTCCTCCAGCTATTTAATTATAAATAATGAGAACGTTATCAATAGTTATTTCCTAATAATTATGGAACAATATGTATATTTACATATAGGTAAGAAGAATTATTTTAGACATTTTTGGTATTTACTATTTCTATCTATTATGAACTTTTATGCAATGTTATCTGTTCGGCAACAATGTTTTTTAATTATCCATCTTCAAAATAAAACAAATCTTTATATAAATTACTACATAAAATTATATGAAACAAAGCTTCTTTTTTTTTGTTTTTTTTTTTAGAAATATTTCAAATAAGTACATCCTGTTATTTCAATAGAACAATAATCCGTAAAGTTTCATCGAACAAGTTGACAAGAACGAACGTATTCCACGATGCCTGAAAAGAAGCGATATCGCATAATCCAATAATCCGTACCGAATAAAGGTAAAGGCATGATATTGATTAAGGATTAATCAAGCATCGTGTGCTTCGAATTTTACACCTTTGTCCGTTTGTCGATCGAATTACCGGAATGTCTTTCCGTGGGGTTTTTCTACAGCCAGACGCGCTCGCGAATTAATCTCGTTAGCGACCGGGGGGACCTCGTTTGGCACAGCCGTATATTTCACCGCGTTATCGTATCGCACGTCTCGTTCATCCATTTGGGTTTTATGAAGAGAAACTCCTCTCAGTCTGGTGAGCGCGTGCATGGACACGCAAGAACGTGTTCCACGGGTGCTAGCGATATTTCGAAGGCCGATCTGCTCCGATTGTTTAGATCGGGCCAGGTCGCCCAGGTCAGGCTGCTCTCGTCCTGATTTCTTCCCTCTCGCTCCCCTAGCACCCGTCCTTCGTCCTGTCATTTTCTCCCTCTCCCTCCCCCCTCTTTCTCTCTCTCTTTTCGACTACGTCAGCCGCATCCTTCGCTCCTTCTGTGCCTCTCTTCTCCACCGATCCTCTCCGCCCTTCCTTTCCTCGCCCTCCCTCCTCCGCAATGTCCATCAGCTCTTTTTGTCTTTCCACATTTCTTCTCCGTTTATTTTTTTCGTCTGCAAGCTTGGCATACCTGACCGCCGCGAGTGCAGCCGTCTCTGCAACGGAGGATGAACGCATGGACCGAGAGGAGAACGGGCCATAAAGGGAGGAGAGACGAGAGAGAGGTAGGTTCGGGAAGGTAGGCATCCGTGGCATCGAAGGGCTCGCACATCGGAGAGTTCGACGCGGATACAACTTCGTGAATTTATATTTTGGGCGCTGATTAGTAGATTAAATCTCTCTAGGAGGAGCAAAATTAAGAGTCAAATTTACACGGTTTTTAGACGTCGGGGATGAAATGCGCAAGATGCTCGAGGCGATGGATGAGCGCGTTGTTTCACATATAGAAACGGTTCATTCTGAATGTATGTAAGGTATAAATGTACCAATGCCCGCGGGACACCTTAAGACCTATGTCTGGGCACCTTTATTATTTTAGTTTTTAAATAAGTATAACACGAATTTTAAAATCAAAGATAAAAATATAATACAAGAAACATATTTTTATCTTTGATTCTTTGATTTTAATTCGCGTTATAACGCGTTTAAGAACTAAAATGATAAAAATGTCCAGACATAGGTACATTTACCTTACATGTAAAATGATAAAGAGCAGCGCGATCTTTTTAGAAATTCTTTTTTTGTAAATATAGAGATGTTATCTCGCAGACTCCTCGTATAATAATAATACGTATCTGAGAGAAACAGGAAAATGTATCTTTATAATTAAAATAAAATATGAGTTCCATATAAAAAAATGGAAAAATATACGGACTCGCTCAAAATATGTCCTTCAAGCATAATAACTTCATTTGCACGTATATAACATATGTTTACTTATTTAAACAGCCCCAAGCATCGGATAAATGTATACGTTAACGAAACCATAAGGTTTTGCATGCATACCACAATTAAAAACGCAAAAGAGCTTTGCTTGTGAAAATTCGTGAGTATTACGTCACGCATTTAATTATCCAAGTACGTTTCTATTTTTAATAACATTTCCCGAATGTAATATTTTATTTTCAGAACAAAGCTCGTTAAGTAGTAACAATAATATCTTCTAATAAAAATAGCGCTTAAGTAAATTTAATCGATCTTTTTATTCAGTATTTTCATCGGAAATAGAGATTAATTTTTCAAATCGCGAGAACTTAAGTTTTTACGCGGCGAGAAACCAAATCGACGTCGAGAAAATTATGAATGAAAATTCTTATGTCTACATTAATTATGTCTATTATGAATGAAAATTTCATGTCTACTGCGACACGATGCGCTTTAAGGTTTTAAAACGGGTCGAGATATCCGAAGAAACAAAGGGAATCTCGGATATTTAACGCCTCCGCTGTTTCCCAATATGTAATAACAGATAAGCGCACGCTACGAGGCAATACCGGACAGTGTTATCGCAACGACTAATCGCGATTTATAGGCTTGGCTGTTCTATCAGAAAAAAGAAATTTCCATTGTGACCGAGCAAACGAGAGGGGAGATAAGGTGACGCATGTATCGGACAGGATAAGAAAAGGCGGTTGCAAAGTTTTAATAGAATTTACGTGTTTTCGGGGTTCACGCGGCTTCCTGGCGTGAAAAGGTCAAGGGAGGAAGGGGGGGGGAAGGGACTATCGAACGGGGTTTTTCGTGGCAAGAGATACCAGTAAAATTTTTTCTCACACGAGAAGAAGTTTTGACGTGTCGGGATACGCATGATCGACGGCCGAGAGATCGAAACGGCGAAACTTGTGTAACTCGAGGAGAGCTAGTGATCGTTCTCGGTTTGATTTACACGCCTGCGAGGGGCCGATAAATCCCCGATAACTCTATACGGGGTGTTAAAATTCAATCGCGCTGCGGGGACAGAGACCTTTGGCGCGTCTCGCTTCTCTTTTTTTTTTTTCGACATGGAGAATGCGTCCGCAATAAATCAAAAGGCGACCGCAGAATCGAATTTCTGGCACGAAACGGCGCCTCTAAAATAAGTGTAACTCACTTATCCTCGAAAAGTCCTTTTTACTCGCCTCATGAACTCGAGTAAAGTGACGTTTCTTGAACTTCAATGCCGATCGAATTTTTTGATATGCCGTGGCTTGGCTTATATATTAAAACGATGGGATTATTTGATGATGTTTTTCAATAAACGATTTCATACGTGATGAACCGCCCTCCGAATCGGTCTCATATTTGCTGCAAAATTGCCGTTCCTTCCTTTTTCTTTTTTTATGCATCGCCTCGGCACACGTTCGAACGAATGAAAAGCGGAAATGCGGCGTTAAATAGTGCCGACCAATCTGCGTGTATCAAAAGTAAAAATAACCAGCGGACGACGGAAGCAGGCGCCACTTCTCCCGCGAGACAATGGCGGCTGAAATAGCGGCGAGCCGCAAAAAGAATTGCCGTCTCTTCTCTCTTTTCCGCTTTTTCTCCTCTCGCTTTTTCAAGTGTCATACGCGCGACGTTCATATCCGCGGAGTGAGATGTCCGGCGGACCGCGAATCGCATAAAAACCAAACAAATTTCTAAATAAATAAAATATTACCTAGAACAAGAATACCCCCCCCCCCCTCTCCCTAGAACTTTTATTTCTGGCACTCTTTTGCAACGAGTCTTCAAATATTTACAATTGGACTTAGATCAATATATCTACCGCAATTTGCGATGAAAAGAGGCACCTGTTGAAAGTTTCGATTTCCGAGTCACAGGAGATTTAAATAGCACGAAAATTATTTTAATGCAATGACAATGTGCCGACTATTAATGAAAGATAGAGTTGTTAAACGTTATCAGAAGAAATAAAATGAAAAATATGTTCTTAGCGCCATCGCATTATTTCAGATGCAATAAATCCTCATTATTAATCACGCGATCGAATCAACATTTTTCTCGAGACTGCAGATATCTAATACTTTCTTTCGATCCTATCGAAAACTGCGTCTCAATAAAATGCATGAATTATTGATCCCCCCCGAAACGTCTGGCGTCACAATTAAAAGCTGGATAAAGTCATATCTTCTGCTTTAGTTTTACATATCTGACGAGGGTTGCCCAGAAAGAGAAAGGCCGTTATCGCGGGTCGCTGACGTCGTGTGTTACGAGGCTTCGGGGAGCCATCCCAATTTCGTGGCGCAATCTGTTCATTTGCATTTTTGCGCCGGAATGTCCGACATTCCGCCGTACATTTCGCTCGTCGTGCTCGTTTTTGCTTGCATCGAGCCGGGCGTTCTCCGGCACCGTATGCACATAACGTTCACCGCCGACGCGAAATCGACACGAAGAAATGCAGAATTTACCGCGTCCGTCCACGATCAGATTATCTTCCCTCGAGCAAGCGCGAGCGAATAGAAAAATGCATTTTAAAATTGGCAGCAGAATGTTCAGAAACAAACTTATTCCATATTTTTGTTTCACATTTGTCTATCTAGATTACAATATCGATATGTGAACGATGGAAAACTTCTCATGTCTCATGTCTCATTTGTAAGTATCTGCATTGATACTCGTTTAAAATAGAAACAAAAGAAATTACTAATAACATGTAGCGATAAGTCCATTAAAAACCGTGTGTACGATTTTATAAATAACATTCATAAATGTGAAACGATATTTTTAAATAAGCAGAACATTTCGCGCAAAAAATCTGAGAATTGCAGTTTATTGTTATTACATTGTTACGGAAATTTCAGTCTTTCAACAGCATTAACAAATTATATTTTCAAAAAATAGATTTTATAAAAAATCACAATTTTTTTAGCATGTAGTTTGCAACAAAATAATAAGATTATAATCCAAGATTATAAAACGCAATGCGGATATTATCATCTTTGTAAACTTGATACTTACTTGATTTTTAATAAATTGTTCTTAATTTAAAAAATATTAGTACGTTTCGTTTATAATTATCTTTATTATTATTATCGTTACTTCTTATTTCTCAACGAAATCTCAGGAGCCATTATCGGCAGATTCCAGCGTCGATGCCTATCAGTGTGCCAATCGAGGAAGACTACGGCCGCAGGTATTCACGATGTTAAATCCTGTCAAAACCCGGGAACACACAGGCGACACGACCGTGCAAATAAATTTGTCGAATAAATTCGCATGTACGAGCGTCATTAGTCAGGAGCGATGATCCATCCGCGTGCATTTCTCCGAGCGACCATATTACGTCGCCGCGCCGGCCTTTGCGGGAAAGCCGAGGGGGGGAAAACGAGAATATTAAACGCGACGGCGCGCGGCACGGTATATGCAGCCGCGGGCAGGGGCGGGATTATAATTCTGAATGCAATGTTTGCATATTTGACGTTTACGACTTAAGTAATCCCACCGCGGTCCTTTCTCCGTCACGTCCTTTCGGTCCGTTCCTTCTCTCCACGGTTCTCCCTCTTTCTTTCTCCTCCTCTTTCTCTCTTACCCTTCGTCGCGAATCGGACTGCTCTCTTTTCCTCTCTTGTTGGTCTTTCTGGATTTTAGAGCGCAACCGAGGTATAATCGCGATCTTATATTTCCATTTGTTAGCGTTGCTTATTAGATACATTAATATGCCGTTTAAAACATTGTGTTTTTATAAGAACTAGACGCTTTAAAATTGCATCATTTACAAAAACTCTGAAAACAATTTCTCTCTTGTTAAAGCAAATAATAATGTGATTTTCAATCATCTCAATCCTAAATTAATTGCGATATTATATGTATAATCCTTCAAAACAAATATCCATTGATCATTGAAAGAGTGATCTTTTGACCATTTCAGCTGAAGGCAGAGACCGTCACACGGATACACGAATACATGCGTACACGAATGCATATAAAAGTCGTGAAAAAAAGTCGAGGGTACGTCGTAAAATCGGCATGCAAATGACAGGAGCGCAGAACGAATTAAGATATCCCCTTTTAGGCTGTATATGCGATTCTGTCCGGTGGTCCAATCTTCACACGATTGGCTTCTGAAAATATTTATATCAAAGTAGCCGAAAGATTACGATAAAAGTGAAAAAGTTGGATAAACTACTGATCGCAGAATTCTGTCCACGATCCTGTCAATCGCATGACGCGAATAATTTGCATATTGCAATTAGTACGAACATTTCTTTTTTAGTAATTTATACGAAAATGTCTCAAGCTTTTAGCTTTAAAATTGAAATACCGCGGAATAAAAAGGAGAAAAAGAAAGAAGTTAAAAATTTTTTGGCGAACGAGGCGATTGACATGACAAGTGCAAATGCAAGATGTCTGTCGAGCATGCCAAAGAACCATGCAATCAGTCAGCACGTTGCTATTGATTCTAGGATGAGAATGCACTTGCGAAAAGTAGTTTTCTAGCTTGAGAAAACGAGGAATGGCGAGACGATAGAATGGCCTCTGCTAATGACTCGGTGCGAGCACTTGGCAGCGAAGTGGTCGAGCAGGACGACGCGCCAATAAGGCGGAAAAGCGGGTTAATGGTAAAACCGTAAAACCGTGTCTCGGTACGGCGAACAATTCGTCTTCGTGCAAGCTCGCGCGCGCGGCGCGCGGCGTGCTCTTTTTACGTCGGCTTCCCGCCTCGCGCGCGACTAAAGAATATAGCCCTCGTTCTATCCATCTTATCCGCTATCCGTCGCCGGTGGCGATATCTAAAAGCCGCCTCTTTAACAGAAGTGCCTCAGCCGCGAAATCAGTTAAGCACAGTTCGTGCATCGGACCCGTTTGCAGCGTGTAAGCGCGCTCTCGCGTCCGGAAAAGGCGTGTTCTCGCCGCCGCGCCGCGCCGCCGACGAGATGTTGCCGAAAGGAGCCTCGAAATGAGATTGAAAAGAAACGTGTCGGAGCGAGATTAAAACGAAAGGCTCGGAATGATATCAAAGAGAGAGACGAGTGGGTTAAAGTAAAAGAAAGTTCTCAGTAAGCGAATACTATGAAACAAGCGAATATATATATATATATATACTAATTATTAATCACCGATACTCGAATTATGCATTTATATCATTTTTTCAAATTATTTGCTTTCTCAACAAATCGTATTAGCGACTGCGGCTGTGACAGATGTGAAGATTAATATTAATCTGTTAGATCTCTGGATAATCAATGTCGTTGTCTAATTTAAAGATAGAAAAAGCAAAATGCTTTTCATTACAAATAACTTCTGACACTAACGTAATTTTCAAATATGTGCATTTTCCCGCATCGCGAGTCGTAAAAAAATCTCCTTTCTCTTTATAAAGCCACTTCCGACTGACAATGAGGTATTTAAAATTTTAAACTTTAGGCGGCGATCATCAACGCTTTTCGGTCGAACGCTCCTTCACACTTGACCCAGAAAAGCTGGGCAGATAGAATCGCGTAAGAACGGAATACAAGCGTGCGGCTCCAAGGTAGGGTAAAAACGAAGAGAGAACGACAAGGGAAGTGAGATGCCGAAAGAAAAAAAAAGATATAAAAAAAAAGAAAAGGGAGAAAGAGAGAGAGGGGACTGAAAGGTCGTAAAAGAGAGCCTCTACATTGAATCGTTTGGCACTCGAGGCACCCGCCGCCACTCGTAACCACCTCTTGACCTTACGTACCTTCCTTACCCTCCTTCCCTCCCTTTACTGCATTTTTAAAGCCTGAGCCACCTGTACCGTGAATGCGATACTACTGAAAAATATACACTCTCGTCTGTACCCGTACGACAGAGGAAGGCGACTTCGAGAACGGGCCCAAGGGATGGCTCCCGGCAAAGAGCTCCCTCGAAAGGGACCGTATTTGCGATCGTTGTATACACGCTCACCGCCGCTCGTACTCTGTTTTATTTATTTTTCGTGAGGACACCGTTACGAGTGTTCTTGGGCTGTCCGCGTGTCGTTTGATTCGGAGACGGATGTGGACGAAGAAGCGAGAGAACTTTTCTTGGAGAAAGAATTTCAAGACCACTTCAGATCTACATATACATAAATTTCTGACTTGGATTCTCTTCTGCAATAATAAGTCTCGAAATATATACCGTTAGTATTTGATTTAGGAGCAATTGAACTTGAAAATGGATGAGGTAACGAAACAGATATAATAAAATATTATTCTTCCGTTTTGTGTTCAATTAATTTGATAAACATTCTTCAAACAAGTCTTTTTAAAATCAGGAACAAACTTAGCGTCAAACCGAATTTTCGTTAAAAAAAAAAAAGCCAATCCGTTTTAGCTGTAAACGTTTGTTAGTAGTGAATTATCGGATATATGTTCTATATAGTGACGCGATGGTGTCGAAGCTTTTGACGTGAAACAGAAACGAGCAACTGCGTGAAAAATTCGCTGTTGCTAGGCCAGTTTTATCAATGAAGCGGTCGAGTCGCGCGGACGGTGCATGTCCCGGCGATGCAGTGGCGGCGGTGCACCACAGCATCTTTAAAGCATAAAAAAGAGAAAGAGAGAGAGGGACCCCCGACACTGACACCGCGCAAAAAGAACGAAATCGACGACGCCAGGGCCCCGCGCAATTTATGTGGGGATACGTCGTATATGCGCGTGGATCCGGACCCCCGACTACAGCAGCAACTGTAAGAGCCCATCTTGACTTTCTAGATTGCACCGACGAGATTTCGTGCCGATGCATTTATCCTCTCGATCAACCAGTGACTGACATTTTTCGCGTGCATACTTGTCATCGAGTTTTAATCGCACCCTCTAAATCTGAAGGGACATGGTGCTTTCGCGAGGCGTTACCGCGTTTAAATCTTAAATTTTGGAAACGCGGAACTAAATTGAAGTTTAAAATTGGATCAAAGTTGAATCGAACTCGAGTTTTGTTAAAGAAATTAATTGCACGAAGATTTCAGGAAATTAAATTTCTAGTAAAGAATTCAAAGTAGCAAAGATGGTAGTCTGATGTCACTTCCTATACCTTCGAATTTCTGCGAAGCAAAAGCCGTCTTCGGAAGTAAATGCGACGTAATGAAACGATTCAATGTTAGACGGATTGATTCAGATTAACCCGCCGAGTGTATTACAAATGAATTAATTATGTTACCGAATGAGTTACGCAAATCCGTAAAATGTCAGCGCTTTAATACGGGATATTTACCAAGTATTTAATTAGTTGCTCGAGTAATAGCCCGAGTAAATCGCATTAATTTCCCTCTCGCATCATTCATCGAGATTTACATGAAATTGTAAACTGCGTTCGACAAAACCTGCGTAGCGATTTGGTAACTCACTCTCTGTTCGCATTAATAATGGATTTATCTTCGTAACCCGAATTTTCGCAAATTTCCTGAATTAGTGAATTATCAAACTATTACAAAATATCAAATTCAGATTATTTAATACAAATTTAGTCTATTCCATCTACAAACAAATAATTAATAAGATTTATATTCAAATCACTACTATTCTATATATTAAATGAGTAGCTATCTACTTAAATAAGGAGCACTTAAAACTTAAATCACCAATCATAAATTAAATTCGCTGTTTTCATATTTAAAAAGAAATGCAGAAAAGAAATAATTTTTCGCAGTATTCTTTCATCGTTCGTTATTCAATTCGTTCCCGATGGTCATAGATTATAAAATAACACCTTCTTAATATTCACTGATTGCCATCATCGCAGCCTTCGCAATTAAATAATAACATCACTTCGAAGAATTAATCAAGCATGGAGAGAGAGGAAAGGAGGGAACGTCGCGAGGTGCGACGAGAAGCAGCGAGAGTGTCGACTCATTCATAAATTCACAGCACTTTACCTTTAGCGGAGTCTCCGAAGACCGTTTCCATATTTTGCCGCTTTAACCGAGCGGAACGTAATGAAATCCATTTCGTGTCCAACGTAACGGAACGATGTTATCCTCTCGCCCCGTGATCTGCCGACCGCGATAACAATGGCGACTCGTAGGGCGCAAAACGGCACACGCGGACAATACGACGGCTAACTTTTCTCGCCCAGACGTTCTTGGATTTACCGCGAATCTCATCGGAACGCGCCATTCTCCTTTGGACAAACGCGCAATCCGACGGATTAAAAGTTGATAATAGAGCCGGTTGCTACGAATACAGCAATGATGCTGAACCATCACGAATCTCGTCACGTTCTTGTGCGCAACTTGTTGCGTTTGTGGTAAAAAAAAAAAGAGCGACGCAATTTGCAAATTTAATCACAGGAGAGCACATGCGTCATCAATCCAAATGGGAAAAGAATTTACGTATTCGAGAAGCGTGAGAATGACAGAATCGAGAAAAAGAGAGAAAGATGAAAAATATACTTTAATTTGAATCTTTTATCATGATTGCTACTTAGATATTATAGATAGATTTATAGATACTCGTCGATTATTGAACAGTTTTATTGGACGCCAGCGTGTATTAAACTCGGTACTAAATTGGATAAGGTTCCGAACAAATTCATGGATCTTTAGATTTCTTCGAGGAATAAAAACGAGCCCACAAGCTGCGCGATGCAAAACGCGCGACGCGGTGAATTCAGACGGAGGAATTACGACGACTGGTCGACTGTTTGAGGATATTCAAAGCGGCAGTAGTACGCACGACGGGGGTTTTTCTCTACCGGTCTTATTCACATCGCCGAACGCCATTCGCGGCGTGTCCGCGCCCCGGCGCGGCGATTCTCGCGGCGCGTGAGAGAATCGCGCGAGGCAATGAGATATTTCGCATCGTCGTGCAATCCGCGACCGTGACTCACATTAACCACGAAGAATAAGAGAGGCGAGAGACCGCAGACGGACTCAATAAAGGTTTCTCTCTTTCTCTCTCTCTCTCTCTCTCTCCCTCCCTCTCCCACAATTGCTCGCGTCGTTTGCGCCCGGTCGTATTTCGTAATTTGCGTTCATACATGCGGCGTACAAAGGCAAATATCTCCGCCGCACCGGTGGTGACCGCGTCGCGTGTAAGTCATTAACACACTCTAATTATTCCTCTCTTTGACATCCGCGCGCGTGTGTCACTCTCCCGTTCTTCACATCGACGTAATTAAAGGAGAATTGACGTCGCGAGAATAGGCGTGCTTAATGCTATAGTGGTGTTGCACGGATGGCGACAGTCGTACCGTTATTTCAAATGTAATTACGGTTGTGGAATTACTTCGCGAGCAAGCGAAAAAGGGAGAGAGAGAGAGAGAGAGAGAGAGAGAGAGAGAGAGAGAGAGAGAGAGAGAGAGAGAGAGAGAGAGAGAGAGATTTAATTTATTTATAAATAGGTCAATGAAAATTTTTTTTGTACCCCTGCTGTTACCTTTAATATAGAAATATATAAGAAATTTAGACTTTGTAGAAAAATAGAAAAAGAGAGTCAAAGGGGGCAGAAAATCAACTTATTATTAGAACATTAACTTATATGTATATCATTAGCCAAGATACACATTTAAATATATCGCTGGTGTTAAATGCAATCTCATTTTGCATCTCATTTAATGGACGGCTCGATGAACATAATTAAATTACAATCAGTATAATTATCAGCTTTTACGTAGCAACTCAATTACTGAATTGTACATAGTATGAACAGCGTTATAACTGACATTAATTACATTAAACGTTCAGTTACATGTAGGGAGGGAGGAAAATACGATTCCCTACACATTTTTATATAACATATGTTAATAATATGCTATTCCTCCTCTCGAGATATAATTTCGGTATATAATTCGGAATGTAATAGCAATACTTAGAAAAACAAAATTTGTGTTTGTTGGAATGCAGTAGATCCTTAATTGCGCTATACTTAAATTGAACGACAGTTCAATTAGTAAAATCGATCGAGTCTAAAGTAGTCCTCGAATACAATTCCTCCGTTACGGACGACGTCAAGCGACGACGTCGCGTTCTGCATTTGAGATTTTCCTGGGTGCAAAACAGCGACGACGTTCGCCGCACAAAAGGCTATTCGGCGCAGGGAGGAATCGCAAAACTCCCCGTGAAAAGTTCGCCGATAAGAGCGAGCGGCGCGCAGGAGGCCCGCGGTTGCTCGTCGGGCACCCGACATTGTTACATAAATAAACGCGGCTCGTCTAGACATCGCGGGTTTATCGGTTTTCAGTTTGCTCCAAACCGCACTCTGCCGTTTCTCTGCCTCTACCACCTCCAACCCCTCCCCCCCGGTCCCTAACGCCCCGGAGAGCTTTCGTTTCTTCAACGTTCTCGCAACCACCCCCGAATCCGTTACGTTACGGCCGCCCGTCGACAGATATTGGACTAAATGGATGTCTCGTTTTCCATTTTTTTAACGAGGAGACTCATGAAATATGCCTCTCTTTATTATTGTCGTTCATTAAATAAAATTTCGTGCTTGTGAGTAATTCAACGAAAAAGCGATTGGATCGAATAGAAAAGTCCTTATTCTTCATTCTCATCGAGCTTTTTTAGTCCGGATCAAAATTATGCTAAGCTTCGAACAATCGTGTCATTTTCGAACAAGTTCACCAACCGATCGTGATCTCTCGCGGAGCGGAGGATGCGGAGAATCTATGAAGAGATCGAGCAAGGATAATGCGGATGAGTCGCGTAGGAAATATTCGGCGGAAGTGAATTCTTCGTTTTATCTTTCGGGCGCCCTTGGAGGGCGGAGGAGAGAGGAGTAATAGGGATAATAGGATGCGAGGAAGGATTCCTCGCGAACGCATGCAAAGTGCGAATTCAGGTGGGCGTGGAGATTGCGGAAGGATAACGGGTAGAGATGAACGGAAGATGCTGGATGGATGCTGAGAGATTTGACGCGATGGTATCCTTAATGATAGGATAATAAGCGGCGTCGGACAGCTTTGATGATTTTAATTCGAACTGGACTAAATGTTCGGTCTGAGACAAGTCAATTATTATCCGAACATTAGAAAAATATAACTTAACTTATGAAAAAATTATGAAGGAGTATATTTATTTTTTAATGGAAATTTAAATGGAAGCGCTGATTAAAATTAGCGGACTAATATTTCGTCGAATATAGTTATAATTTCGTGATGACCTATTTCTTGAATCATGATTGAATAACAGGGGGTTATACGGAACATATATGCAAAATTATAAATATCTATTTGAAATAATTCCGACTGACATAGACTGATATAAACGTTGGATTAGATTACGATATCAGCTAAGTGACAATTTCTGAGCTATTTTTTGCCGAGAATTTTGTCCAATTTGTCTCACGATATTCATTATCGGGGCACTATCGTTTAATATATTTAAAATTATATTACGAAATGATGTCGATATCTATTTCAATTTATTATTTGAAATAAAACGCGAGTTTAACATATTACACACATATAAAGTGATTCTGCAGATAATGTAATATTAAAATATTCGTTTAAGACACGTAAAATTTCATTATTTTTATTAACGTAACGTTTTTATGAGATTATGGGAGAGCTTAATCGATGATTTTTTGGAAAAAAAAATTAAATTTATCAATGTTTTTGTTATTGAACATTTAATTACATAGCGAACATTGTCCAAGTTCGGCAAACATGGAACATTGTAAATTTGCGGAGCATAACAGATTAAACCTCGATAGTGCATTGAATATTCTCGGAATAAATCCAGCAACATGATTAAATTGAGATATTGTTAATGCAAATAGTATTTTTGATGTGGTGTACAATTTCAAATATAGACATATGACTCTGACAGTCCGACGTGATACAGAATATTATAATATTATAATACAGACTTTACAATTATATCATGCTATAAAATCAATTTATATAAAATATTAAATGTTATTGCTATTTTAACTGTTTCTAAAAAGAATATATCAGAACTATTCAGCATTAACAATAAATCGCTTAGGATGAAAAACGGAAAAAAGAAAAAGGAAGAGAATTTATAAAACTTGTCTCTTTAATATCTAAATGAAATGCAAAATTTAAGGATGCAATAAACCCCTTTATCGACCATCTCGCGACTTCTTGCGAACAATATTACATCGTTGTAAAAAAATGCTACTTGAATTACTTCAAAAGTGAAATAACGATTTCCGTCAGTTTTAATCCCTGGAGTGAGCGCTTCTTTGCAAATTCCGCGACGAAGAGAAGCATCCGAGCCTGCAATCCTCTTCATCGTGTAGTAGATAAGAGACGAGGTTCAAGATAGCTTCCTGTCTCCGCGAATACATTAGAACTACACGCGTTTGGAAGTTTGCGAAGACTCCTATCATTAGGGATTAAAGCCACGGCACAAGAATTTACATAATCACGGCAAATAAATGTCTCGATCAATTATTTGCTAAAATTATATCGAAATTATAATTTCCAATTATCCTTTAATACTGCATTATATATTTTACCTCATCTGGACTTCCTAACATGCTTTAAAATTATTGTTTATGTTATATTTTACTTATATATTATATGTTTAATAAACCATATCAAATATTTGGTACATCAACGAATTCATCTATATATATTTATATTTATTTATTTTTATCCATTTACTTTTATCCATCATGCCTATTATTCCTTATTATTGTTGCATGCATCTGATTAAATAATCGTTCTAAAAACAAATAAATATATGTATATTACGTGAAGGACCGAAAAAACCTTCGGAATATCCCCGTGGAAAACTCTTCGCGAGGTACGCGAACTGACCGACGACGTTTCGTATTTCGGAACGTGACTGGTGCTATAAACACTGTTTCAACGATTAATGCTTAATCAGGCTTAGCGAGAGCACCAGGGTGCAGTAAAATGCTAACAATTTGCGAGAGACCGCGGTGCAAACTTCGCGGCAAGGGCTGGCAAAGTGCGAGAAGAAATAACGCGGAAGCTCGTGTAGTGAGAGGCTGTATACGAGCCACGCCATTGCGCGTGTACCAGCCATTAATTCTCATTGTCACGAGAAAAATGTGCCATTCGTGTCACCTCGAGTCCACCCTTTCATTTAGGTTTCCCCGTTTCTCTCTTCCTGACCCGCGGTTAATCTCGTTAACTTCATTAATATCTCTGCTCGAGATTGAAAAATGTCTTGCCAAAGTTATTACAATTGATAAAAGCGGACGGATTAAACAGATTTTAGATAATTAAATATCCCACTTTTATCTCGAGTCTATTTCGATTTTGTTGCATTTCAAGATTTGCATCACATGCGAAATAATCGATTTCTGTCATTCGTACTTTAGAGAAAATCGGAAATATTATTACTTGTTACTTAAAAAAAAAATGTATACGATAATTTCATAAAACGCTGTCTATATATTTCAAAATAAAATCATGTCACTTTAAAAAAAGAGAAATGACAAAGCGTGCGACACAGGAGATCGGAAATAAACTTACAGTCTACGAATAACTATCTGATGGCTATAAGTATCATCAATCTCATAAATATCGCTTCTCTTGAAATGTGTAGGTATTTCGCTCTGCGAGAGTTGTCTTTTAATCTATATTCGCACACCATTTTATTTCAGATGTCAGATTATGTCAAATTATAAATAAATGTGGATGGATAAGATGCAGAATCAAGTTTAAATTGGTGCGTTATAAGAATAAATACATGTTTTCACGTTAAATAAATGGCTGAAAAAGAACTGTAAAATGTCATTTGTTCTACTTTCATTTATGCTTACACAGTAAAAAATTTTGTGTTAATTTAACACATTTCACATGTCCCAAACGGTCCACCCAAATTTTTGTGTTATTTTAACACAAGATGAATATGTCAAAAAGTAACACAAATATTAACACTAAAAAATGTTTAATATCATTATTTATTGCGCACCACGTCCCGCGCCTGACTCGCATTCGCCGTTTAAATCGCTTGACATTTTCACGAGTCTAATTATATAATTGTTTAATATCAATTTAATACAATATTCAAATAACATAATCACATAATGTTAAATTAACACTTGGATATGTTAAAAATTCAACACAAATTTTTAATAACTATTTTGAGTAGATTGATTGTAACATAAATACACAATGTGTTAAAATCTTTTTTACTGTGTATTTCACTTGTAACATACGAATCAAATATAAGAATCGAAAAAGTGTCTGAGAAGTATCCAGCACCAATTTATAAAAATATTTAATCCTGAAAAAGAATATAGCGATGTCACGCGCAAACCTTACATTTATTTTAGATATAAAAGAAAAGAACATAAAACACATTTAAATGTTAACAGTTTTTCTCTGTCGTTTTGTGGATATTCATTCATTGCGAATTTTCATTTTTATTTCAAATAATTACATACAATAAATAAACATCTTCCTATTTTCATTGCGCGCATTCGTGAAATATGAACATCATAAGGGAAAACTTAAATAAGTTTCATATTCCAATAATTTACCTGTTGCAGATTTATGCCACTTTCTCTTTCTCCTTATTTTTCATCTAAGCAATAAACTCAAACATTTAATAAATTACGATGTCATTATAATATATTTAATACTAAAATGTATCGATGCGTTAAACCCTTATGATATTCTTAATTATGTTGAAAACCCTGTCTATGTATATAGTGCTCCAGGATTAAATATTTCAGCTCCTAATCCATCCGTTTTGAAGCAATCGATTTTTTGAAATATTATACTTCTCTATAAAACTCTTATTTTTAACTTAAATACGTACGTCTCAGGTAACTGTATCTAATACAATTTTCACGCATCAATTGCTTCAGAATTTCAGATTAAAATAAAATTTTATCACACTCACCGACACACGATGCGCAGCAGCGGAGTAATATAAACCACGTTTCTGTAAAACGGAAATATACCAAATTAAAATAACGTTCAAAATAATTAGTACTTGTAAAATTTACTCTTGCGACAAAATAATTACACAAATGATTAATTCTGCAAACGACAAATAAAATAAAACATGAGCTACTCACCCTATGGTTGCTCCGCCGTCGCCCGATGCCTCCGAGGCCTCCTCCTCCTCTCAGGTTGCTCCTCGGCTGATACTCGTACATGGCACTCAACGTTCACTCGCGAAAATATGGTAACGATCGCGCGACACTTTGCACGGCACTCCCGATATCAATGAACGTTGCGCGTTTTACTGTATCGCAACGGAAAATCAACGCGAAATAATCACTTCGCCAAATAGTCGTCGTCACGATAGTTTTATCGTTAATCGCGGTCGTTAAACTCGCGGTCTCGCAATCTCCGATTTTAATAACCGTAGAAGATAATCGAGTTTTGTACAAGGTACTTCACGCGATTTGGAGCGATAATACGAGAGATAATACACACGGAGCTCGAATCCGAGAGAGGGAGAGAATATACCGTTACAGAAATAACTATAAATGACTTCGTAATAAATGATTCACGATCGCTGCTCCAAGTTAATATTTTGCACGACTGGTCGCACGGAAAGTGTGATAATACGATCGATAACCACTTGCCGAAGCGAAGATACAAGTCAATCTGCAGCACGTCGTAATAATCGCCAGCGTTCCGTAGGAAATAATCGCGTTTAGTCGCTCTTACATAGTACCTTACTCGGTTGCGGCTCGAGACATATTGCTATTTGCTCCTAGCTCCTACGCACGGCGAAGCGAGGCGTGGCGCGGGGCGCGGAGCGGTGCGTGCCGCTGCCCCCCCCCCTACCCCGCGCGGCGAGCTTATCCAAACAACACCGCGCTAGTCAGAATAATAACAAATACCAAGACCACGCGCTAGAATTGTTTACCCGAAAAATTTTATGTCTTACAAAATATTCACGCCGAATGTTCTCCACTCTTTTCGCTTCAAATAAATTTCGGCGAGTGGCCTCTTATCGCATATTTCGCGTCTCGTTTCGCGGATTCGTTTGCTAATTAGTTTAATTCTTTAAACCAATTTTAAACTTAGTTTTTTAATGTCTTTTAAAATCTGATTTAGTATCATCTGAAATTAAGTAAAGTAATATCGATCGATAAAGTAATATTGGATCGAAAGAAGACTCTCCATCCGTCGGGCGAAACATTCTTTTCCAAAGGTAGCGAAATTTAAGATAATGATAAATTTCATTCGCTTAAGAGCGTTAATTGTTACTTGAAATCAATTAATTAAATATGCTACAATTAGTTTAAATTTTTAAACCGATTTTAGCTTAATTCTTTAATATCCACCCATGTTTGATGTCATCTAAAATTAAGTATAGTAATATCGAAAAGCTTCGCCGGCGATTCGACGAAGTTTGATGCGCGCAGAATTGAGTTCGACGAGCGCGGCGCAGAGGGACCGTTTCCCAACGTTCATGTTTGATATTAGATTATCGGCGGGGCGAGAGTGTTTTATCCAGATGCGTTAAGTGCTATTCGCTTTCCCGGTTCGTATTTTAAAAATGCGTTTTGATGGCCAGGGGCGATGGTTACGAATCGTCAGATGTAGCGTTCGCGTGTAGTCGCAACAGACAATAACGTTATACATATCGAATATAATTGAACATCAAAGAGCCATTTTCTATCCGTTTCTATCTCACCCCCGCGGGTTTCTCTCCATAATCGTTCTTATTTAAAAAATTCTACATCGCATATTACGCTCGCGACACGCGTGTAAAGACGTACGCAGTTATGAGAAAAATCGCCCTCTGTCAGCCCTGTCCGCATGATCGATCGACGTTGACACCTGACAAATAGACGTCTGGGTGTCGTCGCCGGATTCCTATAAAGGTGGCAATAAAACGAGAATCGCGACGGGGAAACCACGCAGAAAACCGCGGGGAATCGCTTGACCAAGGGGCAAAAGGGACAGCAAGGGCCACGGTCTGGTAACGATCAGTCAAAACAAAGGGACACATCGGGTTCTCGGTTAGATGGTGGCGCGGTCGACCGTCAGCCCGTGACTAAAGCCCGTGGATACGTGTGCATTCGCGTGCACACACGCGTGCGTGTACCGTGCCCTACAGGAATGTTCGATGCAAGTTGACAATGGTATCCGATCCGAATGTAATAATTCTGCGTACGTAAATTTACGATAACTCAATTCTAGGCCTCCGAATCTGGAATTCTCTGAGCTGCCATTATCGATTCTCAATTCTCGAAACTGTTATGCATTAAATCTGATTAAATTCACGTCTCAAATTTTTATTTCAATTTAATGCAATTTATAAAGTTAATCTTTAAAAATCACAATTTACGTTCCGCGCATAAATAAGAAGCGATAAAAAGATTAAAGTCGATCAAGAGTTTGTTACGTCGCAGCAGGGATTACGAAGTTGATAATCGTGAAGAGTACCTTGCCTTAGAACCAAAAAAGATAATTGTATCGTTATTAAAACCAGCTGAAAATGCCTGCGGGAAAAGATTAGCATACTTAACGGGACGGTTCATGAATTTTGCCAGGCGCATTAGAGACGCGAACGTAATTCCCCTTTGTCTCGAATTCCTTTTGTTCGCGTTATATCCCCGTCTTTGTTTCGGTTTGGTCAAGCGACCCCGGCCGAGAAGCAAACGTATACAGAAGGCAAGAGCCGTTGAATCATGTTTATTCTGCGCGTTTACATTACCGCAAGAAGCGCCACTTCAGCGTTTGTTAAAATCGACGCTCGCATGCACGCGTTGTAATCATAACTGCCCCATATTGACTGCGTATGCGCGCATACGAGATCTAATTACGCGCGCCGTGGCAAACCGACCGCGATGATGATCGTTGATCCCGGCGCGACCCGCGAAACTGTATTCTTGGTGTAGTATAACGTTCGTAACAGGACTTTTGATAGCTCTCTACCACGTTCGAATAAATCCGACAAGTGAAGCTGCGCGAATCAGGTATTAAACAGAAAGAGAGAAAAAAAGACAGAGAGAGCAGTATTTTTAATATCGTCCGTTTAACGCAAGCCAATCAAAGAGCGGAAATTACACAGGGGATAAAAGTCAAAATCAAATCTGGAAGACTCTTGAGAGAAGTTGACTAAAACCAGCATTTTTAAAATGCAATTTATGTTTGACATGTTAACCCTCCGTCTGTATACGTTTTTTTTTGTACCCTCGGAATGTATACGTGGGTCTGTCACATTTGACGCTATTTTTCCCTACTTTGAAGTATTTAAAAAATGTGTATGTGTTATATATAACGGATTTCTGAAGTTTATATTCCTTCGCGCAACACTTTCAATCTTGAATTAATCAATATATATGTGGGGAGAGCGCAACGGGTGTGGGCTTCAATGATCGATACAAACACAGTCACCCCTGATGATATACTCTGGTGACCGTTAATTAGTATAGCTGTTCGGCATGCACAGAATCAATATGCGCCAAATCGGAGGTGTACGCATATACGCACGGATGCATTACGAGTACTTGTCCAGAGCAATTAGTTTTCATTAAAATCTTGTTACGTTGCGTTAGGGATCGAGAGTGCATCGATATTTCCATGTCCTCGATCATCTGAACCAAATTGGTCCCGATTAGAATCGTGTCAACGCAAAACGAAATTTTTATCGTATCCTTTCTTTTACGTCAAAATTTTCATCCTTATTTCGCGTGATAATCGTTGCAAATCTCTCACGTGTGACGAATGGCGGTATTACAGTCGTTTATTTCAATTCTGTTCTTCGAAAGAGAACTACATAAAAAGAATTTCTATCCCGTGTTCGTTGAAGTCGCGTGGAAACGTCGATCTCGATCGAGCGCCGCTCGTAAATTTTTATAACGCAGGTCGCGTACATTATCGACGCAAAATTTCTCCGAGCGGGAATTAACGCGCAATTACGAAGTCGTGTGGAACTAAGCGTATACGTAATCCGAACGATCTAATTTCTGCTGAGAATTCTCTGCCATGCGAGTCGTATAGCCGGGGTTGTAAAAAAAAAAAAGGAAGCGGCGTGCAACCCGACGACCAGATGAAGATAGTCGACGTGACTATGCCGCTTTACTGTTACTGCGAACAGCATTTCCTCGTTTCACGACAATCGTAAACCGAGAGAATATTCCTCCGGCGGGAACAAGGGATCTGACAGGAAAGCCACTGAATTCGAAGACTACGCATCTCTTCCTGAGAGAAGAAAGAAAGAATCGATAAGTAGCACTGTTTGAATGCCTGATAAGAATAAAACAAAGCTAACGCTCTTTTGGTTTCATTCAAAAAATTACGAAATATTTACTCTATTGATGCTGCAATGGCAGTGTAGTCTAGTGCTAAAGTGTCAGACTCGTAACCGCGAGGAATCGGGTCTACCTGGTCACAGTTGGAATTTTACTATTCGTTAGTCTTTCGCAAGAGAGACGTTAGCTGTTGGTTCGTCCACACGTAGCAATTGAACACTGCTACGGTGTGACTTGAGTAAGGGGAAGACACATGTGTAATGTATTCAGTATTATATATTTAATTTAGGGCCGGTTGTTCCAATCTGTTGGTAAGCTAACTAATAGTTAAATCATATGTCTATATCTTTGTCTAATTTAAAGGAAAAACAAAGACATATATATGATTTAACTATTAGTTAGTTTATTAACAGGTTGGAACAATCGGTCCTTAAAAAAGTAGATTTAAAATCTACTATTTTGAATTTTTGGTATGTACAAATGTGTCTGCAAAATTTCAATAAGTTTCAAAATTTTAGTGCACTTTTAGTGAAATGAGAAAAAAAATTAGATTATAGATAATTAGATTATAGTATAAATATTAATAATGTAAAACGATAATTGTAAAATAAGCAATTACAAAATAATTGTAGGTGGTTGCGTAATAATAAGTGAAAAATTAAGAAGCACTTGTTGAAAAATTAAACATTTTCAGATCTTAATAAATTTGATGCACGACGCCTTGCGGAAAACTTTAACGTTTCTTCTGAAGCGAGTTCATAGAGAATCGATGTTTGCGGAGATTATGAGTGCCTGGGTTCGGGAAGAAGAATCAAATGTTCGTTTATGCGCGCGAGATATAGTCCGAGATATATCCTCCCATCCCACGTAACTCGCAGTTACAATCGGAAGGGCGCCGTTAATCTCGAGAGTCGCGAGAGAGGAAGGAGGTTCGAGGAGAGTAATTAAAGCGCAGACGAGTCTAATACTGGGTTCGTGCGCGAAAGGACGACGACGCGGGCGGGCAGACGGGAGGGAGGGAGGGAGAGAACGCGGGAGGAACGAGAAAAAAACGAAGAGCGCAGAGGAGGGCCACGAGAGACCTGCTCTTCCCTGCGTTCCCGCGGATATTTCGCCCTGCGGAGGCTGGCTGCGTCTTTTCTTCGTTATTTAATTGTTCTCTCTCTCTCTCTCTCTTCTCTCTTTCTCTCTCGCACTATCTTTCAACGAGTCGAATTCGTATAGTCATTAATCGTTCAAACGCGAATCGTATCGTGAAATCGCGTGGCCTCTCGTCCGCTCGAGAAAGAGCGACACGACAAGCGGTCATCAACTCGAAAGTTAGACACGAGTTTGTCTGCGTCGTCGAGCAACTTTTACTAGCTGCCGAACTTCTCTACGAAACTTTTGCACGCTCGATGTACTGGTTAATTATGATCTCGCGACGAACTGATCTAGTTCTGATCGTATTCTCGGCAAGACTGCTGTAATGTGTCCGTTAATTAAATCGCGATCCGGATAAATCGTGATTTAAACAGAATTTTTTTTATCTTTAAATAGAAGATTTTAAGCCGTATAAAAATAGGATGTGTCTGAATTCTCCGCTTCGTGTCCAGGGCAGAATTACATCAATTTTTATCCAAAAAAAGTTAGGAGTTTATTTTTGAAAAATTCGCGATACATTTAACGATATGTTAAGAATTATTTTGTACCACTTATTTTGAGTGCAGACATTTTACAAATATTCACTACTTCAAATGCGAGAATATTAAAGTGACTGTGATCCGTATATAATAAAATTTCGCTATTAAATCTCACCTGCATGACATCTTTATAAATGGAATGCTGTAAACCAATCCTCTTCCATTATAAATATTTAATACCGCAATTAATCAAATTTTGCATACACACACAACAATAATTTGCATCCCGCGCAAATAAAACAAAACCCGAAATACTTGTTTTATCCCGTAATTTGCATGACGGAGATCGATGCGTGAAATTGTTTTATCCTCTCATCTCGTTCTGCAGTTTTCGACGAGGTCCGAAAAACGTTCTCATTAACGCCGTACGTCCCGACGTCGGTCGCTCGTGTTTGCTCAACGTCGGCGCCAATAACGTCGCGAGCGTGTATAGAGAGAACCGCAAGTCACAGAAGGCGATCGCCATTAAAAAACGCACGGTCGGGGTATGCGTGCGCGAGAAAATTGCCGAGTAATTCGAGGCGTTCGCTTGTCTCGATCTATACGCCGGCCGTGTCGATATAAATCGGCGCACCATCGATGTTCCGCGTTCAATTACCCGCTCCTCTCGTTCTTTCGTCTTGAATTCATTATCGGCATGGCGGGCCACCAAAACGTAAACGATTCACGCGCGCGCGCGCGCGCGCGCTGACGACATTGACGTTAATTACTCCGACGATGAGTGAAAAGAACGTTGATTAATCGAGCTTTAACGCGGTTCAGGTACTTTAAAGAATTGCGAGCGAGTACTTAGCGATATTTCGAATAAGGAGAAAGACGAATGGATAATTGTTATTTGCGCAGGATGCGGCACCCGAGATATTTAATCATTTCTTAGCACAAAAAAATGCTTACGATCAAGAATCGTGATCCGTAATTAAAAACAGAAGAAACATTTCAAAGCTCTATATACATTCTTTGTTCTCTGGTGAAGTTAAGAAAATTAAATGTCTTATTATTTGCGAAAGTTCGCGAGAGAAACGGTGAAATTTGGAAACTGGGACTGTATCGTTTCGATTAAGGTCGTTCGCGGAATTTCGGTACGCATTTATCACACCCGAGATCTGTTAAGTATGCCGACGTACGTGAATATTCGCGAGATGCTAGCGAGAGATTTTTTTGCGAGTAAGCGAGCGAGCGAACGAAGCTGCGAGAGCGAAGCGAAGCTAATTGATTCCTCGCATTAATGGCCGGCGAAACGCACGTGAGAGTGCACGCATCTGTACCGCGGCTGCGGCATATGCGTACGCACGTACACACGCATAATACGTAATGGTGTATGACGAATGCGGTCATCGTTATTGGCATGCACACAATATATACAGGCAAACGCGTTGTACTCCGCAGGTATCGGTTATTGTTTGTTACTTCTGATATCGCGGTTTACTTCGTAATAATAGGTAATTTGCGACATGCGTCTCACGCACGCAAGGGAATTATTAGAATTATATGACACGTCTGCCTCTAGAAGTATTTATCTCGAGAAGCTCTGTGACACGTATTGTTCTAACACCTGTAATATCTGCTACATAAAATCATTTTTGTTAACATAAATATATTTTTGTTAACGTTTTATTTTTTTCGTACCGTAATTTAATAAATCAATTGAAATGAACCAGTATTTTATTCTTCATTTATTTCCCGATGACGATATTGAGAAGATTTTCTTTTCTATTTCCCGAACATTTATTATAAGTTAATTATTTGCGCACATTGATCGGTCTTCACCTTTTCAATAACGCAGACGCCAAAAATCGCGTCACAGTTCTGCGCTCACGTAGCCGGTCGCGGACAGGTATCCTGAGGTTGCTGCAGGTAGGTACTATGCTGCAGGTCCACGCGTACGCACGCACGCACGCACGCACGCACGTATGTACGTATTACACAAGTGCACACAACGGGCGATTCGCGAACTATAGGCACCCTTGGGGCCGAAGGAATGCCCAACCAACCGGTGGTATAGTTTATGCATTGACCACATTCCTCTCCCATGCCTCGAACTCTCCTCTTCCTTCATCCCTTTCATTTAACACACACCTACGTCCGGTCGACCGGCCGTGTACACACGCGGGGCCCGCCTGTTCCTATAGTTTCGATTTAGGCACGGCTTTGCCCCTCTCTCTCTCTCTCTCTCTCTCTCTCTCTCTCTCTCTCTCTCTCTCTCTCTCTCTCTCTCTCTCTCTCTCTCTCTCTCTCTCTCTCTCTCTCTCTCTCTCTCTCTCTCTCTCTCTCTCTCTCTCTCTCTCTCTCTCTCTCTCTCTCTCTCTCTCTCTCTCTCTCTCCTTCTTTCTCCTTATTGCACGGACAAAGGCACGCATATGTCTCCTCTCGCGCCACGATGTTGGACTTAATCGTTCTATCCTTCTCTCTCCCTCTGCTCTATTCCCCCTTTCCCCCGTCTCTCTCTCTCTCTCTCTCTCTCTCTCTCTCTCTCTCTCTCTCTCTCACCTTCTTCCTCTCGAGAACCCAAGCCCGAGGTGGTTAACAAACCTGAGCAACTTCGTTCGCTGCTAATCGTTCCGCGCGGTCACGCTGCGCGTGCAGATTATGCAATTAGCAGCTATTCAGGATAACGATTACGCGCCTAAGCGACGTCTGTTACACGCGCAAGATGCGAACCATCGATTGTACCACGTTGGATTAAATCCTTTCGCTCTCTCTAATCGCGATCGGTTGGATCTCGGGCTTATCGTGAAAATATCGTGTTGATTCATATGCATGATTACGTTTTAAAATTACTTAACTGTGAATATTACTTTATATTTCTAATTTCATCCTTGTAACTCCAGTCGATTCGCAGGCGGAAGGAGAGCACTCAGTGAACTGGAAAGCGATAAACATCTAGACTAATGACGAATATCCGTGGCGATAAAATATAACTAACGAGCGGTGAGATTAGTAGATCGGAATGTGGCAGCCTTAAATAAACCCGCCTGCATTACAGAGTGATCAAACCTGTACAAGCTTTATTTACGCACATACACGAATTCCTTCGACGAGTTGTGCCAGCCTGTTGCTGCAATTGCACGTAAAATTAAGGACACTCGAGCAGAGACGGACTTGCAACTCAACGCGCGTTAAAGAGAAACGTCCGATTGCGAAAGGAAAGTGCATACCAAAAATCTGCTGCTACTTGCCGGAATATATCTCTTTATTCAGAATTTTATTAAAGGTTGACGAATCTAAGACGAGAAACTTGAAAAAATGATGCAGAAGTCAATTAAGAACAAGATTGATTTTTTTTATATAAAAGAAATAAAATGCTACAAAACAGTTATTTAATTTCTCTTAATAAAAAAACCCGAAAATTGTTTTTCAATGTAGAAAGCGGGCAATAACAAAATTTGATATGAGTCACATTTTACATAGACAGGTATGAAACATCACGTGAAAAAGTTTATGTTCTAAAGACGATGAATCAGTTTGCAAAAGTGTCGAAAAGTCGCTTGAGGGTGACGACGGAGTAAGCGCAGGAGCCGAGGAGAAAGACGGGAAACTAGAAAGACGAATCCGAACAGAGACTCGGCCACTGCAAAGACGGTGGACCCATTGACTCAGAGTCATTGTCGGCAACCGAGCATTGGTTCGACCACACACACGCGCGTGCGCGCGCGCGCGGACACGTACACATATACCCGCGCGATCGCATGCACAATGTCCATGCCGAGCGTATAGTTAAATGTGGGAGCGCCTTAGGTCAGACATAATAGTGTGTTAGACTGCAGGTTAAACTGGCGGCGAGCAGGCAGGTTGGAACGAGCAAAGGAATGCCGCGGGATTAAAAGAGAGCAAAAGGGCCACCGCCGCCCGATCTCTCTCCTCTCCTCTCTTCCTCTCGTTCTCTCTTTCTCCCTTCATCGCTGAGCCTCTCGCGCGATCCTCTCCTTCCCCGTCGTCCTTCCCCTTCGTCCTCACGCGCGCGGAGCACGAGACCGACATATTCGTGCTCATCCTCTCTCAGCTGTTCTCGTACACCTCTATTCCCCCTTCCTCGCTTCTTCCGTCTCTTTCCTCCTCGACAAGAGCCCGAGACTTTTCGTCACACACACCGCGTATCCTCCTCGTCCTTTAACCAGGCACTGCCGAGCATTCGGCCGCTACTCTTTCGCTCTCACGCTCGGAGGATGGCGAGAAGGATGATAGCGAGAACGAAAGAGAGAGAGGGGGAAAAGAGAGGCGCAAATATTTTCGGAATGCGGCTCGTGAGTCCGAGAATCCGTTTCGATCGTTCGTTACTTGTGTTTTATTACTTTTAATTAAACGTAGACTTAGATGGATAGCATACTGGATATCCCACTTTGCGCGTTAACAGCAGATTCTTTGTCGGCCTTGAAGGAAACTTTCTTCCTTGAAATTCTGACAGTAATCGTAAAAGTATTTTCTCAACGTTGAGTGTCGTCTTAATGTAAAACTGAAACGAACCTAGCGTGAAAATCGAGGAAAAGCCTTTCCTTCTTTCTTCTTCATTGGAGATCCTCCGTTCTCAATAGCGATATGACTTTCTCGCAGGTCGCTTCGTCACACGTTGCATCGCCACTTTTTCCTCCTTTTGGCATCCCCGGCCGTTGCACTCTTACTCTCACGCTCGAGAGACGAAGGGAAGACGGAACGGAAAGAAGAAAGACGAAAAGTTTCTCGGGATATTAGTCACCCGAGCCGTCGCCTTGAATTTCATTGTGATTCAAAAATATATTACAAAAAGAATGTTTCTGCAACTTCGCATATTTTCGAAACAGATTTCAACGGCACGTTTGTGCAGGAGAGCCATTTGTTAATTCTATCGTTCGGCGATACGCCAGAGTTCCGGCGTCACGTCGGGCGAACAACAAAGAAATACCGTAAAGGAAACCGCAGTGGAAACCACTGTTCGGGGAGGGACAAGATGCACCATTCATCCCTACAACGCTTCCCTTTCCGCCCTTCGCCGCGCCGCCTGGAAATTCTGGCGGCTCTTTCGTCAGCCGACGGTACCTCGCCATGCCTTGCGTTACCGAACGAGGGCGCAGAGAGGTAGGAGGGCGCGGAGGGAAGATAAAACGGGTGCGAGGCAAGAAGACCGGAAGATTTTTCGGGGTATTAGTCATCCGGGACACCGCATACATTTCCCTACCCCTAACCCGCGCGAGAGACGCGTTCGACTTTCTTTCTCGTATTATTTACATCGGAATCCTGATTAATTCCCGGCCGACGAGGTGCCGAGTGTTTCCCTCCTCAGGAATCTACCCTTGCTTGCCTGCGCGGCCGTTTACCCGGCTTTCTATCCCTGAGATCCTGACGAAATTTCCTGACTATGTTGCCCGCGAGGATCTCCACGAGAAAGAAGACCCGGAGATACCCTCGCTATAAATATTCATACATGTAATTGCGTATGTATTACGCGTAGTACCTATATGTAACATTGTATAATGTTTAATCGTATCGTGTTTAATACACGCATTTCCTAGATTCCATTTTAATAAGTTACATACATTCTTTCGAAAAACTGTTCGCTAACCTTCCTAAATATCTAAGCGACTATTTATACTTCATATAAATGTTAAAATGTGAAAGTGTTTTAAATTTTATTTAGCTTTCTAATTCCGAATACAATTTATATGTATTAATTTCATTACTTCGTCCCAACTAATTTATGGTAAATATTATTAACTTCTTATTGTACGGCGTTCTGAATATTTTATTGTTATACACATATGGCCTCACTTTGCTCGTATGTGCACAATCCAATTTACACGTATAAACTTTCCTGTGCAAAGAACTGCTTCCTGGCGCACGTCGATATGTCGCGGATTTGCAATGCTCGAGTGGCGCGACACGGAACTCCCGAGATGTGTCAAACGTAACGTTATGAGGCGACGAGATATCCCTTACGAGGGGTCCGACATGGCCCGACGATATGTTGCGACATGCTTATGCGACCCGTTATCAATGACGTCGAACAGTGAACCATTGAGCCTGTATAATTGGTTCAAGATGCATTCACGTCTGATATCGCGCGGACGATAACCATTGGGAAGCATCAAGATGAATCTTCACTACATTTAAATAACAATGCAACGTATTCGTATCTCTAAGAAAATATGCATCGCAGAATGCAATTGTCACTCTGATCTCATTTTTTATTCACCATCTTCGGTCGCGCGCTGAAAAATAAATTCCTGATGAAAATCTCGGTTTCATAAATCAAATTTGGGCATCACGAATCTTTCATTCCATCGATAATATCATAGATCTACGCGCCCCTGAATTCTTTATAGATGGATTTATATATAGATCCCTGGATTAATAAATAAACGTATGACTCTCTGTCACCGCGCGAGTCTTTTATATTATTTATAAAGCCTTTTTTTGTACATCAGTGCTAATGTGTATACGAGATGGGATTTTCGAGGGATACTTTTATTCTGATGTATTATAAATTATACATCGCTGCAATATTTTTGGATTTTGCCATAAGTAAATGACGACAACTCGATTACGATGCACGCGTTGTTAATCGCGTTTGCAGAAATGTTGAATTACTGCCCCGGGGTCGACATCGTCAGCGCGGTGTTTTTCCTATAATGACTTCGGCGCTGATCCGAACGCGAATACAATTTATAACGCCGTGCACAAGTGCGCAGGAACTCGGACAAAGAGCGTATTTAACGCACCACGTTGTTACGCCGGGGAGAAGCGGAGGAAAGTCCCGCGATATATCTCGGGACTCGGGCGCGAGCGACTCTCGCGAGGCGAGGCAAGAAGAAGACTCTGCAGGTTCCTCCGGAGCGAACTAGTTCGCGAACTTGGACGCGGGACTTGTTACGCGATTGTTAAAGCGTGCAAAATGGCGCCTCTAACTTCGTCGACGCATCTGCGCTATACTACACGTAAGGCAAGAGATCTCGGCTCCCTCGGGTTCGTGCTGGCGCTGATCCCGTCGCCGAATATACTGTATGTGAATGTTTTGACAGATTTAGACACCGAGTCAAGCATGGCGATGAAACGTTTAAGTGAAATCGTCAATGTCCAAAGATCCGTGCTTGAACTGCGACTAATTCACGAGCCTAAGTGTCACTCACTTTATATGAATATCAGGAAAAAATTGTCAAATTTATAAATTTGTAAAATTTTTTGCGTAATAAATAGAACACCATGTAAAATAAAAAAATCTATAGCATAAGTTCAACATTTTCTCTCCCTCCCCCTCCTTCAATATTAAAAAATCAACTGCGCAAGAAAATAAATGACGTGTACTTGTGTGATTAAAATTCATGTTTCACTATGACTAAACTCAGCTCGCGGCGGGAATCGAAGGCAATAAACACGAGGATTTTCCTGGTCACAGTTGAACGAGCATCTGTATAAAATTAAAGGCTCCGATGAGCGGATGATAAACACTCGCCATCGCCACGAGCGATTGGCATGAATTACGAGCGAGTTGTGCGTATCGCGCGCTTCTATCTCGTCTCGCAGCCGACGTACCGGGATACCGTCAGGGCCGCTTCCGCTCTCCGCGGTACAGTTCTCATCGAATACGTCGACGGGTCCACGGAGTTGTGCCGTAAACTGCATTACGCTCGATGCACACGTTAAGGGACGAGGCACCGAGGCTGTTTAATCTCGATGTGGCTCCCTATTCAAACACCGTTTTCTCCTCTCCGCTCCGCTATTGAAACGGCAGCGCAAAGTTCGCTCGTTTGCGAATACTCTCGCGTTAACAAGTCGAGTCGCGCGAGCACGATTCAGCGAATGCTTAATCCGCACGAAACTGCGCCAGCGCGCCGGCCGCGAAAATTTCTATTAGCGCCGAAATTAGTTTCGTTTCGCGAAAGCGCCGCATTAAATTGTGCGCGCGAGCGACACTAATTAGCCTCCCAGAGCGTGTGTTATAAAACTAATTATCGCGACACGTAACTATCCAGACGTTACATTTCTTTCATTCCTGTGCTGTTCACTTTGTACAAAAAAGAAATATTGTCGCATGTCGCCTCACTATCAAACGTCGTTAATCAAGCTGACCCAATGAAACCACCGGCGCGGGCGGTGCGAAACACTTAAGGTTCCTTATCGCGAACTAAAAGGCCCCGCGGCTGGTTATAAATGCGTGGCCTTAATTACCCGGCCACGTGGCGGTGCCTTCCTCTTTCTCGAGCGCAGGTGGAACAGCGGCACTTTAATACCGGCGAATTTCGGTAGGTCGCGTGTAATTAGAGCTTCCAGCATTGCGCAGCGGCGACGACAGCGGCGGCAAGTTAAAAGCGGAGCGACCGCGACGAGTAAATTTTCTCTCTCTCAAATATTTGTGCCTGGCCCGCGAGAAGACCGCGGGCGTTTTCTCTCCTCGTCTCTATCTATTTCACCCTTCCTCTCTATCGCGCTCTTCGTCATCGCGCTTTAGGATACGACCGTCATAAACGTGCCGCGGAATGAAGTGCTCCTGGCGTTAACGAACGTGCGTAAATTACGCACCCACGCCTCTCGCACCTTGTCCCTCCTTATCTCCCGCACGTCCACCTACTCGCGTCGCGATGTCTCTTTCTCCTTCTGCCTGCTCTGTCTCTCCCTCTTTCTTTCCTCTTTTTGTTTGAGTTAAATGTTCCAGGTGCACGGGCGAAATCGTGGTAGTAAAATGATCGAGTGAAAGTCGCGATTAACATCTTAATAGCCGCTTTACCGGCGATATAATGGCGGATTAGACGGGTGGAAGAGAGGGATCTTTCGGGCTTGAGATTCGTGAGAAGAAATAAAATTTTAGAAAAAGCAACTCTTAGGGCGCTTGAATGGTTTCTAAAGAAAGCCATTTATATCGCACGTGATTCGATTCAAAGCTTTTTAAACCGTTATATCAATAGCATATTTACAAAGAAACTCTGTGACAGATAAATGAGAGATTGATAGTTTCTGTCAAGCTACGAACTAATTTTAGTTGTTAATTTTCGCTCGGAAGCCGACAGAGCCAGATTTGTCAGAAAATATGGGAATTGTCATAAAAGTGTTAAACAAATGCCGCGGTTATAGACGGTCGCGGTACAGTTTTTACACGGCAGATAAAATGTCTACGATAAGAAAATATCTAAGATATATATACGCGAAGAGCAAACACCTTCTGTCGGTACCGCCGCGTTTGATTAAAAAGGACCAGACTTTTGTAGAAACAACGAGATTTACAGCGGTAAAAGAAGGTTGTAATAAAACATGTAGAAAAGCGTCCTTTCCTCGTAAAACGTTAAGATCATCGTCATTGATCATCATAAAGCTTATTATGGACGAAGAAAAAACTTTCTTCATCGTTTACGCTGTTTAGAAGAAAGACATCACAAAGACATCATAAATGTTACTGCAGCTGATTCAATTTTAGTTGACTGCAATAATAATTATAGCCTAAATTAACATTAATTTAGGCTATAACGTATATATAATTTATTATTTTATAACAAATAATTTTATGATTTATCAGTATATAATATATTAATTCATATTTACAAAGCAAACGCTAATGCTTCAAAAATGCTTTTCTAATAAATACATTTCGCGATATAGCATTCACTGGTTTATCCAATACGAATAAACATGTCGCGATATCTTATTATATACGTACACAAATTGGAATACCTATATATCCAGCAATGTTTTATATCGGGCTTTCCCCCGACAAAATTTTTGCTCTCTATGCATTGTTTTTATAACTTCAATTCAACGCCGAGATTAGCACCAGGATTTGTATCCCGTATTTGAATAAATTACAGGATTAAGCGGTGGCGTTGGCCGAAGCACGAGGAAAGAAGAGAGAAAGAAAGAGAGAGAAAGAGAGAGAGCGAACCTGACGCGATTTGTAGAAATTATGGTCATATATCAGATTTCTTTTTCACGCGGCGTGCTGTTAGCGATAGCTATCTCGTTAATGTACGCCGCAATACACAAAATAACTAAATTACCCGTAAAGAAGTAATAAGCGACGTGAGAACGATACCTGATCAGCATGAAAAGCGCGTAAACGATGAAAATTTCGTTCGAACATCAGATTATAATCTTACAGCTATTTTCCACGAGATTAGATATAATTAGAAATGTACACGGATTTTCGCAGATTGCGCTCCCGTAACAGAACAGGTTTCGATCCGTAAGATTTAATTACAAACTGCCTCGCGAATATACGCGTTTTCACGGCGCGTTTGATAATATGGAAATCGACACCGGTATCAATGGATTTTCGCATCGAGGCACGTGAGAATTTTACGCTGCTCGTAAATGTGCTGCGTGTTGATCGCTGGTTTTGGCACCGCAACATATAATCACCCGACACGCCTGATTTCAAGGAAAATTTCGATAAGTGGTAAGAAATAATGTAATAAAAACGTGTGAGGAAATGCAATGCAACAAAAAAGCGAGATAACTAACATGTCATTAGATCTCCTTATTGAATAATGTTTTCTAAATCTTTCTCATTATTTTATTTATGACTTTAAAAATAGATAACGCTAGATGATCACGTTGGTAAATGGATCTGCGTTTTTTCTTTCACGATAATCCATCAACTTCACATGTAAGAAAAATAATAAAAAAAGGTAACCACGCTTTTACCAACACCGCTGTCGCAGAAAGCCCGTGGTGGATGAAAAATTAACTATACCAACCATCAAGCGTATTAATTAAGATGTCGCGCGCGATATACTCGCGTACAACACATTCTGCGTGTAAACTGTTCTCACTTGCGCATTTATTCCGCCACGTTATGCACCAGACCACGAAGACGGATTTATGTGTAAACGTGCAGACATGAGCAGAGTAATCCGCGGAAAGTCAACATTTCGAGGCAACGCCAAAAATAAATCGAATCTACGTTTTATGAACGAATAAAATTCAAAACAATTATTAGTATACTTCAATATTTATCCCAATTAACAATATACAGGGATCAAATTGCTAATATTGCTGATATCCAATTAAAATATATAGAGATAGAGTGTTGTCAATTTTCTTTTAACATGGCATTACATTTTTACTTTTATATTTACATTGCATTTTATATCATAATCTTGAAATTGTGACTTCCATATCGTGGATTAATTTTAGAGTCGATAAAAGACAGACACTTTTTCAGATGATAAATAATCGAGTAAAAATTCGTATATAAAGAATGGTAAGAAACGTGATAAAATTCTAACGAAAAAGAAAAACTTCGACGTGTTTATCTCTGCAGGGGCGACAACGCGAGACATCCTGTTTTGCAAATATCGTAACGCGCGCGCTCCCCCTAAATAAAATGCAAACAACGAATGAGTTTGTTACGCGATTCGGCGAGTGAGGAGGAGGACGGGAGATCAATCCTGTAATAAATGAATCAGAGAGTGGCGCGATACACAAGCGTGCAGGTGGTCCACCCTTGGCACCATTTTTTAACGAACATTACGCGTACTCCCTGCAATTTTTTGCGTAGGACGTCGCGCACATCCCGGCGTCACGGGGGGTTGTACGTGGAGGTGTGCGTGCACGCGTGAGCGCGCGAATGCGTGCGGGCTAATTGTGAACGATTCGAGCGCTAAACGAATGCGCGCTCAGCAGCCCGGGGAAAATGCGTCGTGTGCGTCGGCCGGAAGAAATTCCGAATCGGATCAGACGGTTGGATTTTCCGACTCTCTTTCTCTCTCGTTTTTCTCTCTCTTTCTGACGATTCTCTCATTCTCGTTTTTTTTTTTTTTTTGGCGTCACGATGCGAACGCGGCCGCGCACGTTTATCGTCGACACAGTCGGTGGCTTCTGGCGCGGAAAATAATGAAGCGATGTGGCGTAACGTGAAATTTTCTGTCACTTCTGCCATGGCTGCATCCACGGAATTTCATGTAGATTCGACAGGAGATTGTCATATTATTGCCAATTATAGATAATTGTGCGAAGGGAGTTCCGGAAAAATGTGCAATTAAAAGCAATAACGGTGAGACAATATTTTAGTAAAAATTAGAGTCATGATTAAACAACAGTAATATAGACAGAACATTTCTTTATGAATTTCTCTCATAATAAATAATACATTTATATGAAAATAATTTGAAATTAGCTCAATCATAATACTAAGTCGGAAAAAAGAACTTGTGTGTAGACGTCTGCAAAGAGGAAACAAGTAACGGAGGAAGAAAAGAGCTCGTGAAAATGGATAAGCTCACCACCGCGACGTGAATGAGTTTCAATCACAATAAAAGCACGGAATAAATCATTAAGCAGAGAAAAATCTACCTCAGAGGAAGTTACAAACGAGAGCTTTAACTTGCCGTATTTAATATAACCAGTAACTAAATGAATGGTAAACGAGGTAATACACTTGTAAAAGGAATCTCGCGAAATAAATTGAATTCTGCACGGAAAAGCTGATAAAGCGATATTACTCATTATTTTTCCAGCCGATTAACAAAGTAAAACGGAACAGATTGTCTCAATGCAGGAAACTAACTAAAGTTTCGCTCCATTTTTATAATTTCGATGTAATTGATGAAATTCTAGCTTTTCCCGCTAAAAAAAATAAAATCCTAGAGTTCCCGATTTTTTCAAAAAGTGTTCTAATAATTAAATAAAAATATATTATATATTAAATGTAAATAATATAAACGGCATAGCTTATTACAGTAGACATTTTTATATATTCGCGTGTCACAAATATACGAATATTCTTAGTCCAATTATATATCGAAATAAAGCAGTTGATCGGTCTTAAAAAAAAACAGTTGCATCCGAGAGCGATGTAGATTTTTAACAACACACAGCGTCACGCCTTACCGATCCAATTAGCGCGATTATTATAGCGCATACATTGGACGCGGCTGCTGCTTCACTTCCGTGTATATCGCGGCACGAATTAATTTTACTGACACAAGCTCTCTCGCGCCCACCTCCCGGGCAAATTTAAATAGCTATTCAGTGCGGCAGAATTACATTAATTGCGGGCGTCGGAGGAAGTCCATTCATTAGTTTCATTGTCATTTTAGGTCGCGGGCGTTCAATGAAAAACAACGGCACTTCCGTCGTGGATCTGCGAGAGAGAGAAAGAGAAAGAGAGGGAGAGATGATCCCGGGGTCTGAATTCCTCAATTTCATAAAAGCCTCCCTTCCTCTTTGTCGCGCGATAATGCGGTTGCATTCTTCGGACGCTGCATGTAATTACACGCGGGAGCCTCGTAAGCCGAGAAGGCCCGCATTCTTCGCCTGCGTTTAGCGGCGCGTTCAACGCTAAATGTGACCATCTGAATCTGACATGCGCTCCGTCCTGGAAGGACAGAATGCATTTGTAAACACTAATGCGTATTCGTAAGTTTTAGCTAATGCAGTGCATTTAATATATTATGCCGGACTCAACGAAATTTATTAGATATCTCGTTCTTGGTCAATTTTATAAAGCAAGATAAATTTTTCGACGTGCACATTTAATTCATCGCATTTATTAATATTCTATTTCGGATTTAAATAAGACTTGAACAATTTTCTCGTGGTAACTTCCTTCAGTTAATCGGCACTTCTTAAATTTATACCTATTAATCATTGAGAATTTATCTTACAGTTTATTCTACTTGGTATTTCAATAATCAAGTCACGAGCATTGAGGCTAATCGATTACGAAAGTAACTGAGAGAGTTCCCACATAGGCGGAGATTTGTAAAAAAAAAAAAAAGATGAGAGATCGTCAATGGAATTCACGGGAAGAGTCGGAGATGAGAAGGAGAGGAAGGAGGAGAATGTGGCGAGAAGGATGAAGAGAAAGCGAGCCAAAAGAAGCGGAAGAGCACGAAGAAACCTCGCGGGTGGAACAATGGCCGAAAATTGCTGGGCAAAATCAGCGAGGGATAAAGGGAATCGCGCGCGGGGAAGAGGGTTAAGATAGCGGATTTACATCAAGACTCGGGGGTATCCTCGGCCATTGTTCTGTCCACCTCGCACGAAGAGGACGTTCAGAGATGCCGTGACGCTCCGAAGGGAAGGTCGCAGTACAACATATAATGGGTCAAAAATGCCCGCACGAAGAACAAATAGCCGTGACAGTTAAATGACAGAAATGTTCAAGGTTGAGAGAAATTACGCACTTTTAACGCGCCGCAATTTCTGAAGCCTGCTTTGTAATTTACGGTCTTACCTGACGTACAATTTTACTGTAATTTACGACTTTCCGAGTTACTTTTTCTTATCGTGCAAACTCAAGTTATTATTGAAGTAAGAATGAAATATATGACTTGTGAAATATTTTCGTATACTTTTCGCCGTTTACTTGACGAGATTTAGCTTTAAGATAGACGCTGAGATTTGTTACACCACCAAAATTAAACGAATTCGATACAATTCTAACGAATAAGTAAGATATCTTTTAATATATCCTCTTATGCGACATCAGTTTGCTCCGATTTCTGGTACAATTTATAGTATGCGTATACACCTTATATGTATAAAGAGTTAAAATTAAGACCGAATGAAAAAAATATATAAGTATGTGTAATTTCGAAATGGAAACGAAGATGCTTTCGAGCTTCTCCGCTAATTATATGTTATATAGTTGTTTTCGCGATGGCGATGCGAAGGGAAATACCCTCGCGTCTCCTATCTTCACCCCGGCTCGGTGTCGGATTAATCCCTAATTACACATGGAATTCGACCCGTTTTAATTAGGTTCACGCGCGTCACACGCACCAGGCAAATTCGCATGATACGACGCGTCGTCACCGTCGCGAAACGAGACGCATTTTGTCACCCCGCGAAACACCGTCGTCGGGCACCCCCTCTAATTATCGCTCGAGTGTATCGGCCTGTCTTCCACGGGCTAATCAAAACGAATTACGCAGCGTTACGGCGATCGCGTACGTTGCGATTATACGCCCCGTAAAGTATAACCTGCAGCCGGCTCGTTATCGCGCACGAGTTCTTTAATTTACACGTGAACGACGATGCCGGTGTCAGTGTGAAAAATCTTAATTTTTACATGTACCTAGATATGGAAATAGAGGCACGTGTTATTGCGAGATTATTGCGAGAAAAATGTGTGCGACGGCGATTATAATTGGAAATACCGTTCACACAGATTCTGATCGTCAGATACGTATGCGAATATAACAATCTTGCACTTGACAGCACTCAAATTAACAAACGGCTAATTAAAATAGCTGTCTGCTTCTCTCCGTTCGCATTTATCTAAGAGTAGGTACGTATTAAAAATCTAAACTGTTTCACGTAATGCGTCAAGATCGCAGATACATATGTAAGATAGGTATGTAGATAGATATGAAAGATAAAAATTAACTTACGCAATTATAATGATTTAAAAGAGAAGTTATATGCGTAAATATGTCGAGTTCCAGTAGCAGTACAGTATACTTTCTCGGCGATATGATTGCTCAAGCATCAAGATAGAGATATCAAAGTGCAAATAAATACCAGTAATAGCTACAAAGTTATATACGAAAGTTATAAGTTATTATACATAATAAAATATATTATATAGCAAAATATATAACATGCGATGAAAAAAATATATAATATGCCAATGTTTGTTAAAATATAAAATCATGTATATGAAAAATCTGATTTATATAATTAAATCTATTTCAAACGTGTTCATCGATGTAGTCATTTAATAACTCTGTTTTATTGAGATTTATGGAAGGATTCGATGAAATTTCCACATCTTCACTTATCGCACATGGAAAGGGAAATCAGTTGAGCAATAATGATAAGATTAATGCATACTGAGGAACTAAACGATTCTCCCCGTATCTATTTACATAAGTTTAAATTGCAGAAAGGAGTGGAACGTCATTTAAAAGCTACACCCATGCAAGGATCGCTCGACAAACTCGCATCGAGTTTCTCGCAAACATTTCGACGCGACGGTGTTTTCTCGGAGGGTATCCCGTGTCCGTCCGAGAGAACCCCTGCCTGCTTCTCAGCTATCGGACATCGGCTCGCGTAGTTTAAACAACTCTTCGCCAGTCTCGATAAACATTGACGACGAATACGATCCTCGTTCGCCGGTTATCAGATTTACCGCACGTAAAAGGCGATGAGTCGAAGGGAACAACGCTGGTCTCGATACCTCTTTTAATGCCTCGCAAACGCACTGTGAAATTCGCCCAACTCTCTCGGGTAAATATTTCATTTGCGTGCTTGCACACACAAGTATAAACGTAATGTTTAATTTGAATATTTTTATATCCGAGAGACTAGTTTAATTCTAACTTGTAACCATGTTTTTCTCGTGTAATTATTTACATTTCAAAAAAATTTGAATTTCAAATAAAGTGAAACAAATTATTTTATGTACGTGTGAACATTGAACAAATTTCGCATTATAACGCGGCTCGATTATCTGTATCTCGTGTTCTCGATGTGAATAAATGTTCTGAACGAGAAAAAAAATGCTAACCACTTTGCGAAACTTAAAGTGCTCGAGGAACGAGAAAGATGCAGCTCGGAAGATCGTGAGATTATCGGTTTACCGCTGTAGGAAAATTGTGTAACGTAGCGTGTAATATAAAATTCTTTTATTATCCGAGATCACTCGGCACATACCGAAATATTCAGGGGGAACTTAAAGCATGTTCTTTTTTTTTATAAGCCTCTCTTTAGAGTTAGCGCTAAATGTGGCAGGTAAATGCGAGCCTAGAAAATAGGGTGCGTCAAGGAGACCAATGTAGCAACAGAGACCGCCTATTTGCGCAATACATTCGCACTCGCATTTATCGCCAAGTGCAGCTGCGACTGTCACTTATCGCGGAAATTCTTATCGGTGTGCAATCCGTGGAATATCTGCCACGATAAGCAGATGACAACTGTTATGTAATGGGAACAAATGCGGCAAATAACGTTCTATTTATACTTCGATTCGCATTTCGCAAAACGTATTCTCTGTGAATATCATCACGTTTTAAATGTAATGCTTACCGCCACGACGATTTATCTTCATTGAAAGCTTTCGTGGTACTTACCTGAAACAGAAAAGGACAAAATTAGATAAAGTTAAATGTGACAAATTCTTATGATGTGACAAATTTCAATATTCTCTCGGTGTGCAAATATTGGAAAACTAATTTCTACCGAGACATTAATATGTATATTATTGTTACTGACACTTAATATATTATTACTGTATGCTTATTATTACAGTCGCTGTCACTTTGGCGAAAATCCGCAATGCCGGGAAAATAATTGAGTAATTCTAATCGAATTACTCTTCGATGTAATATATAAGTACAGTTTTGATCGATTCGATTTACACGGTAAGTACGTCCGCTCTTGCGGCAAACGACTTTAAAAATCATGTTATACGCTTTCGCGCCGCGTCCTCCTATCCCTTATAAAATACTTAGTGGGAGCTAATGTAACTCCGCTGTAAGGCGCGTAGATGTGTAATGAAACACGAGGATGATGGATGGCGTCTACATGAGCTGCGGTAGCGCATGCAGAGGGAGACGAAGATGGCGCGAGTCTTTTATTGAAACTTCCGGCGTAATCTTCGGATTGTCTATCGATCATTCATGTTTTACGCCTGTTACTTTTGAATTGCCCATCTTACCGGAGAATATAGAATGCATCATCAAGTTTTCCGCTTTTAAAGCGGTTATTTGCAGTCGTTTTGCAAAAATAACGTTGTATACATATGCAACGAGGTTTTCGAAAAGTTCCCAAATCATTCATTTCGTCTGCAAATTCTTCATTAACATAAAATCAACCTTTCCAGGAAATTTGATAATTTGAAGTCTATATTAAATTAGTCAAAAGATAGAATTGTGCATTATCTGCTTGCATCTTTAATGCTTAAAATCGTGACATTTCTCTTTAGTAACTTCTAACTTGGGAAATACTAATGCTTAAGTAAATTCTAAAAATCTACACGTTGAAAAACTTAGGGCGACATTTCTAATAAGTCACTTAAGCAATCACGTCTACGAGTAATGATCACCATCTTGCTTGATCAGGGCATTTCCGGATAAAGAACGTTCAACGGACCTAGTGACGGAGAAGGAAACGGACGAAATCGAAGGGGAGAATGAATTCGACCCTAAAGGTGCTCGAATCAAAGGCCACCATCGTCGCCATCGTCATCGCTACGAAGAGCCATTCGCCACGGCCGCCATTCTTCAATCGGGGCTCGCAGAGAGGAGGAAGATCGCGAGGCGAGAGCCTGTACCTTCGAGAGAAGGTCCCTGAGACGGCTATAAATTACTGACTAATATCTCATAATTATCGACCAAGCCAGACTTCAGGAATGCCTGAACGCCCGAACGATTCAGCATGCAGGTATGCGAAGAAGTTCCTTCTCGCAGGACTTGCTACGTGCGAGAAATCGTGGCCATCACGAAAAGTCGTGTCCTCACCTAATTACAATTCTCGTGACAGCGTGACAGTAAAATTTCTAACAATCGCTTTCTTCCTCTCTGCGTTTTAACCATATATTTTCGTTTTTTTTTTTACATCAGCGTTGTTTCAATTTTGTACCGGCACACGTTACTTACACGTTACAATTTAATTTTAAAATTGATAAAATTAGTTATTATATGATCAGTAACATCTCAATATAGATGACTATCTTCACAGCCATTTCAATGTTTTCTAATTACACTAATAAAATCTCTTCCAATCTGAAGATTAAACTTAATTCTCCTAATATGTTTCCTGTTTAAACAACGACGATGTGGGACACGCGCGTTTGTTAATTAATGACAAAACGAACGACTTTGGAAACACGCGAGTAGTATCGGCGTTCCGCGTAAGTGCGCGAGCGAGCTAGCGAGCGAGCACTTAATAACTCATCGTCTAATTTGACGGTAAATTGCGAGAGAGAACTTTGTCTGGCCCGGTACCGTTCGTTACTAACGTGCAACAAGATCTTGAGACATCAGTTTGATCGTCGAGCACATGCGAGATATACTTTGCCCGACAGGAGAAGTTCCTCTTAAAACGAACGCTCTTGAGTGAGCGCTCAACTGCCAGACAGATATTAAGCGCAGTCCAATTAAACTTCGTTATCGTCGCGAATTATGCGCGTTAAGTATCGCCGATACCTCACCTGTTCGCGCGAAACAACTTCAATGAGCGTTTAGAGAGAAGGAATTCACCCTGTGATTACGAGACATGGGGGAATAATGGCGGATACGATCGATCATCCAACGTCATTGATCATTTTTGTCTTGAGAAGTAACGTTTATCTCATGTTAGTAATGACGTTATATTCGTTATAATGTCACGCTAACAATAACGCATTATTCTAACTAGTCATCAACACGTAATGTAATGCATTAGGTTTAATACCTATCTATTACGAGAAGAAAATCGATTGTGAGAAACTCCGAATTACGTGACACGAAGAAATAATTGATTTACGTCAATCTATCATAAACGGAAATCCGTTTCAGTAACAATTTTAGACAAAGCCTTATTTCTTTAATTTCGCAAACATAACAGAAATAAACAACTGCATAATTTAATTAAAAAGAATAGTTATTATACATCTAATAGTTAGGAATATCTAGTAAAATCTCTTTAAAATGGTACGTAAGCGTCTGTCGATTCTCGGCGAAGTATCCTCGCGCTCGCGAACGAGTCGCTTCGGATTGCGAGATTCAAGGAGCCCGGCTTTTTATTAATCCGCACATTGACGTGCCCGGAATGCGCGTTGAGAGCGAAATCGAAGGTGAGCGCACCGATTTCACGCTCGCACGTTCGCGAACGCAGGACTCTCTCGCGCGTCCCGTTCCCACACCGGGTTCCGTGTCGATGATCGATCTCGGGATTTCGTTCGTTCGCCGCTCATTTCGCCGTGGAAAGGGAACAAAAAGGTCGGCGGCAGAGCCTGCCGGGACCGGATCCCCATCGCGTTTTAAAACCCATTCATTTTTTTCCTTTTTCCTCTCTCGATCTCTCTTTCTCCCTCGACCGCTCCTTCATCCTCGATACGCGTGTATCGCATCCCCCGACATACACGTTGATCCGTGGACGCGCCCACGACTCTCCGCACGAGCTCCCTAAAATTTTAAATCGAACCTCGCGCACGTGGAAAATCGTCCTGCGAAGATGTAATCTATCCGACGAGATGTAATCCTGCGTCGCGCTAACATGGATTTCTAGAGATGGCAGTATCAAAGATTCTAATTACCAAACGTAAGAGATACCGAATTAATTAGAATTTTATATTTATCTTTTTTCGTCATAATCCTGTGGTAGCTATTATTTCTCGTCGCCATCTGCGACCGAATTCGTCGTTCAACTAAATCAGTCGCGTTTTCGTTTCATCGTGAAATTAATGTAATTAAAATCGAGGCGCATTTAAGCTGACTCTTTGCGAACTTGCGCCTCGCTTCTATGGGACACTCGGCTTCTTCATTATCATAAACGCACGCCCGGCTATCGCGACGGACACGCCACGCATGCACACGAAGGGCAGCACGCTACTCCTAAGAAATCGATGTAATTGCACGGCTCGAGAAGGAGGAGGCATTGTGCGCCGTTGTGAGTTATGCACGTCCTGAGAGAAGGGCGATGAGCCCCGGGACGACGTTTGTTTCAAGTGTGGCACGAAGATGGTAACGCGGTTTACGGATGGGCACGAAGATCGACGATAAAAGCGACATGAGGTCAAAGCTCGGCGTCGCACGTACAGCCGATATTTGTCAGGCAGGGATTGTCCGTGAAATGTAAATTTCGATGCTTACGTATAGTTAGATGCAAATGGTCGCGTAAGTGACTCGCGAAACCTTTCGTTTTACCCCTTTACTTTCCCTTTTATCTCTCACAAAGCAGCACGATAGTCTGTATACGACGGTTCAGAAAAATAATTTCTGGGATACGAAACGGATTGTTGGCCTAACGATCTCCCTTTGAAGTGCAGTCTAAATTTACTCCGAGAAAAATCGATATACATTTTTCATACATCGTGTATGTACATAGGTGTCATTGATCAGTTTCGACTGACCGAGTTTTGTTTCCCAAAATGTCCACTTTAGGTAATCCTATTATAGGAAGTCGCGGCATAGATTCGATGCAGAAGTTTATTTGTAATTTTATACATGTTATGTATTTTCCGATATGATCAGAAATATCTCTGTATCCATGTAAATATATAAACGTAAATATATAAACGTAAATATATAAACGTAAATATATAAACGTAAATATATAAATGTAAATATATAAATGTAAATATGTATGTAAATATATTCTGTGACATCGCATATTTATCATAAATAAATTTTTATTTGAATGATAAACCATCTAAAATCAGTGTATGTCAATTAATGTCGCGAAATGATAATTTTCAAAATAAAGATACCGCGATGCAATTCAAATTTATCAGCATTCATGATTAGGCAGTTTAAAACTCGGTGCGCGCGCATGAATATAGATTTTTACATTTATGTCCTTGTGTCACAGGAAAGTTTCTTCGGGAAATGGGGCATTTGAACAATTCTATGCATATTCAAACCGTGCCTTATTGAATATCGTGCTCCGTGGATTATCACGCAACAAAGACAGATTGTAGAGAGCGAGGATTAATGTAGGACATGTAGGTATCTTTCAAAATATCGATATTACAATGGAAAGACGTCGAAGGAGGAGAATTGGTCGGCGACGACGGTAGCGACGAACGGCGCCCGAAAAGAGATTTCATAAATAAAGACTGCGAGTCCGAAACACTCTCTGGTGTTTACCCAGTACGCGTCCAAGTCATCCCGCGTGATACCCCAAAGTGTTTCCAGCCTCTGAGATCTCGAGGCCGGGAAAAGCGCGGGTATGGAAGCGAAGAGCTTTTTCGTAGCTTAGGATAGAGTAGCTCTCCTTTGCGCCGAGAGAGAATTCCGCGGCCGATTGTTCTGTGTATTCTGCATCTTCAAGCACTCCAATGAATAAACGGAATATTGTATACTCTGTCGGAACTGAAAACATCGCGCTCCATCCCTTTAGTCGCTTCAGGAAACGCGAAGAGAAACTTTGAAAAACTGCTGTGCGATATAAATTTATGCTAAATATGTTAGATATATATCGGTTACCAAATTATTCTTATACAAATTGATATCTACATGGAATGTTGATTTATCTCTATAATTGGATTCTGTAAAACCGGCGTCGAACAAAGCGGATCAACATCAACGAAAAGCAAACGTGTCCCATTTATAAATGATGCTCTACCAGCCACTTTTGCTACGATAGTGTTTTCAGTATTTTCACGGTGCGCCAGACACCTGTGTGTACAGCGATTTTCCGTGTTGGCACACGTCTGAGAAAACGCCGGTGTCGTGCCGCACAATTGAGGAGGGTGAGCGCATCCGCAGAAAGTAAACCCCTCCACGACAGAATGTTTATCCACGCAGGCAGACATCAAACGGAATTGTAGTCCCGACGTAGATAATGAACCGCTACGAACATTTACGTGCTTTCTCCATTCACGTGGTCGCTTTGTCAAAGCGACCATCTTGGACGACCATTCTCGTCGCGGAGGAAAGGGATGCGAAGGGAAATAGGGACAGAGAGCGTCTTGCAGAAAGGGTTGACGCATACCGGAATTAAAATAATTTCGTAATCACGTAGGAAACTGTCACTTCGGTAGCGGATATCTTCTCGCGAAAAATTACGTTATTGGTCCAGAAAAGCCAGAAATTTGGATAAAAATGACTAATAGAATTCACCTTTAAGTAAATACGTAATAAACTTTCAAATTAAAATTAGAATATATACTCAGGAAATTAAGTAATAAATAATAAAGCATTATAATCTACTTTAATTTTTGGTATTTGTCGGTTCTACTTTCTAAATACGATTACAAAGAAAGCACGTTATAGATTAATTGAAGCATATATAGAGCTCGGCAACTCATCTTTATGTATGTCGTCAAATACAAAAATATATAAATCTTTTCATCGCTTAAAATTTTCACAACCCCTCGCTTTGCGTCTCTAACGAGTACCCGCATTTATCGCTATATTTCCTATCTCTCTTCCATGTTATCGTGTGCGCAGATGTTATATTTTCGAGACGTTTGCAGATGCGTCAAAGCTTTCGCGTAATGACCTTCTGTTTGGTTTGCAAATTAGTTGAACGCAGGGGAGGCAGGGTCCACACCTAATGAGAGAGAGAGAGAGAGAGAGAGAGAGAGAGAGAGAGAGAGAGAGAGAGAGAAAGAGAAAAAGGATGTGTTTGACGGGCGTCATGTGCATATGTCACCCCAGGTCGCGGCACGTCATTCATCTATGGTCTCTTTCCTCCAACTGTCAGCACGGGGCACGCATCCCATTGACGACGAGCTTTCTGCCAAGTTCGTTGCCCTCTGTCATCGATTTTCTTCTAGCTCAATACAATTACTCTCGTTAATAGAATTCGTAGCAAAATGAGTGCAATCCGGGAGAGCGCACTTGACCCTTTTCTCGTTTTTTTTTCCAACCGAACTGTCGAAATCGATTCGAGAGTCGCAACTTTTGTCTCGAAACGGGACGACATTTGTCATGTCAATTTTTAGCGATTTTTTTCATCCATCGTGTCAGCGCGGCGCGCCGACACGTTCGACAATTCCGAAAAATCGTGATCGATGTTTGCCACAAAACTCCGCTTCACTATTTACGGCTAATTACAAATAATCTATCGAGAAGCATTATAATCTGCTCCTAAAATTTATTTCCAACGCCTTGAGATGTTTTAGATGTTCCAGTAAAAGGGGGAATGCAATTACCAGAAATAGCTACCGTATCACTCGAGTAGGTTTCAAAATAAAACGTTTGCTTGTTTCGTAATGGAATCGAGAGATAAACAGATAAGTAAGCGTGAGGAAATAAATGAACAAATGTTCGTGTTACGGAAAAACACGATAGATACGAAAAACAACGTTTATGCGTATCGAAATAAACATCGAATGAAAGAAAACTTCGGTCCTTCATCGAGGCCTGTGCGCGAGATAAGGAAGCAACCCTTAAGAAAAACACACGATGCGTCATGTATTTAACAAGCGGCAACGCACACGCCAGACGATCCAGGGCTTACGAAACTGGTCCGAAAGGCTCTCGTTATCGTCGTCGACGCGGCGCTAACCGCGCGAGTTTAACGAGCGCTCGAGCACGAACGAACTGTCCGACCAACTGTGATTAATCCGTGTTAACAAACTTGCACGAGTATACGCGATATTTTAAATTATTTCAAACAGTTTATTCCATTACATACATCTGTTTTACGAAAATAGCGAAACAGATATTTAAAATAGGCATGGACACCGCGGTCATTAGATTTAAATTTGATGTTATGCGATATGTCGATAAGAGATCACGACTTTACTTATCTATCGCTTTCTAATTGCTTTCACGTACACGTTCTTTCAATGCTCCTCGTGGCACGGCCTTTGTGCAGCGGGCATTCGCGTCTCGCATCGAACAGCTATTTCTGAATGAACCTAGCAACACGAAAAAAAAAAGAATACGGTGGAGAAAGAGCATGCTCGCGCGCCACGTGCACTTCCTGTATACTGTATACGCTACTTCCTGCATCTATATACATGGCTGATATCGTGAAACGAAAATGGCACGCAGTAGGCGTGAACTGGCCATGGGAACAGAAACCATGAAAGTTCCTTGTGGTTGTAACGCCGACGCGTATGGGTTCGCACGGGGTATGCGATAGAAAGGGAATATTTCGATACTATATATATCGCCCTTTGATCTACCACCACGCATGAATCGCAAATGGAACACACGTTTGTACTCGGTCTCAGAAATGTACGGTGAATCGAATCGGGTATCAATGATTAATGAACATTAAATAGCCTCTCACCTTACGTCGATCAACTCTGAATATTTAATTATAATATATTTCGTAATTCGTAATACATCTTACGTAAACATATGATTGCAATGAGAAATTGTCCCTTACGTATCCTAATAATTCAAATTTTTCTACATGATCAGCCTGAAAGAGACACTGCTTCGCTAATTTTGACTCTAAAATTTATCTTCGTGATATATCATTTTCTGATATTATTATAGTATCACGTATACCTAGTATCAAATACGAATTACTTCACGCTAGCATCCTACGAACAAAGCCCGAGATAAGATCTAAAAATTCCTCCCTAGTCCTATTCGCTCCTCGCGATTCATCCAGCGCATCGCGACACGCATGCAGAGGCATGCACGACTATGAATGCTTCCTCGGAGAATGCGCATGTCTACGTCCCGTGCCGAAACCGGATATTCCTGCAGCTTCTCGCACTCTGGCGTGCATTGTCCTTTCGAGAGAGTTTCCCTCTATCGCGTGGCTCTTCTGCGACATCAATGACAATCCCGCAAGCCTGTGCGGGACTGCGGGGTATTCTACAGTCATTGCGTCCTATCGCGGGCGTAAGCGCGCGGGATGCTGCGTGAGTCACGCGTGCCTGAGGTTACGGCGCGAAAGCGACGATTATTCACGGTCAAGGGAGATCGCGATCTCACGATATAAAAAGATGAGCGCGATGGTGGAAGGATGATACCGCCGCACGCTCGGTCCGCATTCTCGTCGCGCATTTAGCAGTGAATGCAGCTGTCCGATCGCGTTCTCTCTAACTGCAGCGCTGAATACGATCCACTACTATTATCGGACAAATAGAACTCGTAATACGAGGCACATTCAGCGCTGAATATACGTCAGACTCGTCAAATAGACTACTAATTTTACTAATTTTTGTTTTCAAGACTTACAATTAAATGTTTAAAAAACGACTGAGCAAAGTAGTTGTCTAAATTTATTTAGCGTAATGGAATGATAAAAATAGTTAATATTCGTTATTATTCAAATTGAATTATCTTAATCTGATTTTTATCGTTTTATTTTTAATACACAACCGTAAAATATTCTTCGAGATATATGACGTAAAATATTTACGTCAAAGAAGTAACGCGAACGTGAGGATGGAAGAACGCATGGGGTATTTTTTCGTCCATTCTCGCGCGCCCAGGCAACAATTCTATACATTTCTATGTAGCTATTGTTATGGGTGCGAGTGTCGTTGGCTGGCAGATGTTCTAACAACTATGGAAACGTTCGAACCAATGTCTCCAGCTAAGAGGCTTCTTTCGACACTAATCCGGTAATTGTACCTACGCTGTAGCTTACAAGCCATCAAACATCGAACGCCTGAACGTTTTCGATCTTTAAGAGAGCCTGCACGGATGCTGTTTTCAAATCTCTTAATTTACGGATTTCGCCACAAATATGCCTTAATCATCGAAATTATGGTTCTTATTATAAATAAGTACGTTAAACCTTTAAAAAGTCTAAAAGATAATTATAATCTTTATTTCTACTTTAAATAAGTAATTTGAAACTTAAAGTAACCTATAGCGTAAACTCGGGTAAGATGGCCATAGAGGAAAGATGGCCAACCTATGTTCTTTCAATCTAGCTCGCCATGAAACATCGAATAAACATGAGTTGGCCATCTTTCCTCTATATTGGCCATCTTACCCGAGTTTACCCTATGTACAATTTTTCTAAACTATTTAAATTATTTTCTCAGTATAATTTTTACAATCACATTTTAAATTCGCACTAAACATTTAGAAATATTCGTTTAATTATTGCAATTATACGTGTAACGATAGGAAAGAATGACCGAATACGTAATTTGTGTAAAGGCATGTTTAAGCGCGGATAACCCTTTGAGAAATTTTCGTGCGAAATAAAGACATTAATATTATCACTGATAACATCCGAAAGTTACTAGTATATAAAAGGAATCCAAGAATGCATCCTTTCTAAAAACGCTTCTTCTCGCACGACAATATACCTGCGACATCGTTGCCCGGGGGCTGAATATCCTTAGAATACTTAATAAAGTGCTACAAAGGACGCGTATTCTTCGTACCGTTTAAAACGCAAAGGAAGAAATAACGGATTCTATCTTCACGCTGGCATTTCTTCACATTCACATAAATATAATATCGTCGAATAAAAAAAAAAGAGAACACGACATATATGCATAAAATTTATGTGAACCGCATTAAATATTGTCGCTTGCGAAATTAGAACGTTTAATTGGAACGTTCTGTTCTCATTGAAAAATTCATGAAATTCATTTTTATACGAGAGAACGTGTCTCTCTAAAATACCTAGAGATAGAACGCGAATTAAAATTACAGAGGTAATTTGAATTGATTTGCATTCGGAAAATAGAATTTATATATCAGTTAGATTTTCCAATCGAGATCATCTAAAACAGATTTCAATCTCTATGAATTTTTCAGCTATCTATCAAACATAATTATGAAACTCTCAAATAATGTGATCCGCGATGAGGTATTTGCTGAGTCCTATTTTCTATAAGCTAACGACTAATTTCAGTTCCTCAAGAGAAACGAAATTATGAATACCATTGTTCATAGGCGACTGTCAAGATGACTGCCACGGAGATTGTTCTCTAATCTCCGTGATAAGTGATGATTACAGTGAGCGAACAGGAGCCTTAACAAAGGTTTCTAAACAGATAAAAATTAAGACAGTTCTGTCTTTTTTCCGCATATATCTGTAAGATGCTTTCTAACGATACAGGAATGTGTGAAAGAATGTAAAGAAGTTTTTAAAATACCGTTTGCTTCCTAAGACGAAATATTTTAGGAACAAAAATATAGAGAGAATTAAAAGAGCAAGTGGTTCAAGGAAAAATGCAAAGAATATTTTTGCGTGTCTCCTTGGACGTCCGCCCTTTTAGAACAAATTCCGCAGATTACGGAAATGGCGCGTTCCGTTTTAGTTATAAATACATTGACGCCAAAAATAACTTTGCTATACTATAGCCGTTTTATTGACTGACACGTAGCAGCTAATTAGGAGATTGCTACAGCTCCATAAATGAAAGTAAATAGAGAGCATTCCGACAGAGTAGCGCGCGTTCGTTGAAGTTAAACAAACAGCGAAAACCGTAAGAATCTCCCAAGGTTTTCTTGTCCCAACAGAGACAAACGTGTGGAGGAAGATATGGGAGGAACTTACATCTCAAGGTGCGCCGTAAAAGTTAAACTTCGCGTTCAACGAAGACGTAATTCTGATTACACCCGAAGGCCTGCCGTAAAGCCACGAGTTATACTGCAGAAACGTAAAATGAGATATATGTACGTGTGATCGGTGCGTTCGAGTATGCCTAACGCAAATATATCACTGCGCAAAAGAAAACGCTAAACTACGAACGCTTTTTGTGTGCCCCGTTGATTTGCGATCGCGAATTAATCCAGAAAGGCGCGAAGAATACTTATACGGTGTTAACACGAACGTGAGAACACTGACGAGTATTACTTTTCGTTCTTTTCGGCATCTACGAGAAAAATTATTCCTGAAAATCGTGAAGCTTGACAAGTTACGTAATTTGACGAAGGACTCGCCGAGGCAAAGCGAATGAATGGAAGAGAGACGATGAGGAAAAATTAGGACAATACGTTCTTCGGCTAAATAACAATCGACTTCTCGTATAACTCTGATAGCATGAACTTTATCTTTTCTGGATTCTCCTGTAATATGATTTTTCTTTGTAATCCTCTTTCCACCTGTAAGGAATCTAATGTCCGCGAATGCTCGCTGTGCATTGACCGTCATAGAATTCTGGGCCGCGTAATTTTCATTAAGAGCGAGAGTCCGAGTTCATAGGAAGACGTCGTGACTGAATGATCCGCGAAGTCGCGCGAGCGTATTGCAATACGCGGACGACCGAACGGGCCAAACCCAAGAACCCAACTCGCTTTCACGTGCGCGGTCATACAATCGCGAAGTGCACGAGGCGATGCACGGGAAGAGAGAGAAAAAGAAGGAGAGAGGGTTAGAGAGAAGGAGAAAGGTTTTGCCGTGAGCGTTGATTAAAAGCTTCGCGAGGCGTGTGCATGCGCCCCCCGAGGGCGACTGACATTTGCCCGGTTTCCTTTGCAGTCGGGCAATCCCTCGCGCAAGTCGGCACCGCGGCCCGATTGTCGACGCGAACGACCGCATAACCCTGGTTGAGAGCAGAGAGAACGGGAAAACCGCGAATAGAGAGAGAGAAAGGAAAGGAAAAAAAAAGAAGCCGTGCGAAGTCAGCCCGGTCGATTCCCATTCTCTGAGAGAGCGAAATGTTCATGCAATTCCATTCGCCCCTTTTTTTCCCCCTCTTTCGATTAATGCACTTTGCTTCGAAGAATTGAAGAGTCGCTTTGTGAACGACAATTGATCCGTGCGGTTTAACGCGATTACCTAAATCAAGGTCAGGCAAGCGAGAGTATCGATCGGATTAAAGGCACCGATCTATTTTTTTGAGAGACGGAAAAATGAGATCTGCGAAAGCGATGAGAGATGCAGCGCACAATAGACGTCTCCAAAACACTAATAAGAAACATTAGAAAGAGATCGTTTGAGAAAATGTAGTTTTTTCCGAATTGACGAAGATGATTCTATTATCATTTTATTGCCATTTTGTTGCATTGATCTACGTTAAATCCGTCGCGTCGTCAAATTCTAAGTTTACGTGCGTAACATAAAGAGCGTGTTTGACATGTCGACATCGATGTCGAGAGATAGGCGACCGCATTTGTCGCTAAATGTGCGGCGAGAATAAGCGGCCGTTGATGTTGCGAGGGTGATTGTATATCAACTTTACCTTTCGCCTTTACGTCGGCCGTTATGGCGTTAGGGAGGACTAATTAACGGAATCTCATTATTTGACGAGCGACGAGCGACGGGAACGAGATCCGTTTTTCAGCGAGCACAACCGCATGTACGACATGCGTTATACGTGCGTACGTTGCCGCCGCGCCGGTGTGTCGCGTAGCTTTACAGCCTTATTTCCTGCTCGTAAAAGCAAATGCACGCCGAGTTTAACGACTTGTTTATTCGTTGCTACAGGATTTTGGAGAGCAAAACGCCCCGACGTTCGGGAAAGCCGCAAGTATAGTTGTCGCGACAAGATGTATCATTAATCGAACCAAAAACACGCCCGGAGAAATGGCAGTCCGGTTTCCCTTCAATATCTTTAAGATAAAAAATTTTATGTCGCGAGAAAAGAAAAAGAATGTCTTCTAATTTTCGAGAATTAAATTACGTTCTCGCAGACGTGTCTTCGGTTACTCGTCGTCAGAAATAGCACGGATTTTATCATCCCGCGGCCGATATCTCGTCCACAATATTTGCATTTCACACACGATTTATGTTTATTCGCTGCGTATTTTATATAGATAATAATTTCTGCAATATTTTCTCCGCGGGTCAACCGATGCACCGCCCTGTCGTTTGACTCGCGTTCTTATCGAAATGTGTCATTTGATATCGCGACGGCCAGGCGGCTCCGGATACTTCTCGTGTGAACAGTCAACGAAGGTGGTTTTTCCGAGAAAGAGAAACGCGTGAGATATCGCGTTTTATATCTTAATTAAAAACACAAGGGAATTCATTCTCCTCTCTCTCTCTCCTCTCTCCTCTCTATTTAATTACTGTATAAATTCTGCCATCGTTACACGCAAAGAACTCGATGCAGAGATAGGGAAATTTATGTGGTAGTTAAATAGAAATATTTCCAGTTGCGAAATTATCCATCAAGAATTCTAACTGGTGAGATACTGCAATTACGCTGTGCAGAAAAAAAGGGATAAGCTGATAAATAACAAATAAGGTCTTATACATCGCGATATTCGGACGAAATAATACGTGGCACGATTTTCTCATTCCGTCTTCGACGACCTCGACCGGCGACTCGATCGAAAAAATTTAAGGCGGAAATAGTCTGGAAACGGGTCTTCTCGCAAGCAGACATTTTTCCTGTTTGCTCGCGTACCCCGAGTACGGGGAGTGCTCGCGCGAGTAACGAGACTCTCGGGTCGCTATCAAATTGGTGGGGCAATTTTCCAGGGAAAGTACCCGTCCGTGATAAAACTCTCTGTTTACCGACGCCGCCGACTTGAGCCCTCCCGTGTAATCCCGAGCACGTTTTTTTCCGATACCGTCTATACGTGCATCGTGTGTAAAGCAAGTTCCGTCGGGCGTCATTTCGACGGTAGGAAGGTAGATTCGACGGTGGGGCGCGCAAAAGGGACCGGCGCGGCGAGGGGGCTGTGTGCGAAAGGGATGAAGGTCAATAAACTTTCAAGCACGTTTTCTCGCCCTATCCCGCATCGTTTTGCGCGTCATAAAACATGTGTTTCGCGCACTCGTCGTAAAGAAAGGCTTGGCTGTGCGGACATGATTGATATCAAACATATACGACGATTGGGATAAAAATGATTGTTTTAACAATCAAAATTGTTTTTGCTATTACAGAAAATTAAGCGTGCGTGTGTCGATCTTTCTCCCGATTTCGTATAAAATTACAGACGAAAGGAAATATATAATTTTTTCTTGCCTTAGTTCTAAACTGATTGAAAGTTGAAGTTATAAATCTCGATTGAAAATCTCGAATGTTTCTAGCTTTATTCATCTTTTTCCTGGCATTAACACGACACTAACTTCGAATTTTATGCTCCCCCGGCGAGATTCTTTCGCGAATTCTTCAAGCCTCGGTGGACTATATAGAGCACAGACGACCCTATCGTGTCGAGTATTTACACGCACCTAAGGTATCATCTCTCTTCGTTTATATACGCACGGCAGCCGGCATAATTTTAACTTTTACGACATTCCCCCCGTATTTCCCCCGCATGCACTACCGCGTGTATAACGTAGGAAAAGATATTTCTTTGAGAAATTCGCATTTCGTAGTATCACCACGTAAGTCTCTTTTCATATACTTGACGAGCTTCTTCGTGCTATTATTTTGTATCCATTGCAGCGAGAAATATAACAATATATCGTACCAACCGAACATCGCAATTTTATATATTGTGAAATCCTAATTTATTAATAATTTATTTAAAATCATTATATTATCTAAATAATTCGCAAGTCGTGTATCACAAAATTACATAAAAGAAGGAAAAATGTGACAGTCTGTCAATTCTACTTGACGTATTCTTGTTAAAAGGCTCGAATATTTTTATTATATTCCGCGAGATGAGCATCCGAAATCGTTCTTACTAAATAAGACAGTTGGCTGTCAGACTAAGGAGACTAATTTGCCGGATCATGAGCCGGCTAATCCCCGACCCGGATCAGGCATCGCTTTCGTATTATATGTGAATATACCTGCTCTGTGTAAGAGAACCTGGCATTCATCCTTTGCCTGCCTTTCTACCGGAGGCTTAGGGGCTTAGAACCGTATAGTACGCCCAATTTCCACTAGAAGCACTCATGCGATCTCTATTGGGGAAACTCGTGCGATATCATGCATGCAAACTCGCTTTGGCCCGACTTAATTGAACTGTTTGCTTTGAATGGGCTATGTATAGCACGCCTAAAAATCTTGTCACAATGGAGCATAGTTCCATCATTTCACAAAATATCTGCATATTGTTAAGAATATCTATTAGCAAAATATCCCGCGTGTCCTATCGAAGAATTTGAGAGCACTGTACCGCGTAGCCATTTTCATTTCATGAATTATAAAACTGTTTCGTAATCAAAACACTAAAGTATCAAATTATTCTAAAAATAGAAAGATGCATCGACAACATTATTTTTTAGTTTTCGTCCAAACGAATGGCAGTTAACCGGACGATTAACGTGCAATTCTCCCGCGAGTTTGGTGCGTAACGGCGAAATCTCATTTTCAGGTACTCTCGTCGCGACAATAAGCCCTCATCTTGCGTCAGCTTTTAGCGGGTTTCCGTGGTGGAGAGGAGGGCGAAACGCGGCACACAGAAGAGGACGTTATCCTTTAACACATTTATGGCAAACTTGCGTAGCGACTCGCGCAGTGATACGGCGTTATGAAGAGGGAGTTACGAGAGGCCTCGATAGGCCGACGACGAAGTCGTCGGCGAGCGCAGATGCCGCTGTCAGAAAGACCGCGATAGCGGCGTAAACGTTAACGTCGAGGGGGCGAGACCCTCCTCCCCCTGTTTCGGTGCCCGGGCAACTCTCTCCGGTGACGGGTAGTGTCAGGTAACGGAAGGCGAGCGCCCCTGTGACGAGGCACAAGCCGTCTCGAAACCCTCGTCGCGAAGTGGCGCAGTTATAGTGTATAACTTGAAAAGCGCTTCAACGCATGGACAAAGTGAGATCGCGACGTATGGCAGCGGGAGGGGGGGGGGGAGAAGGCTCGCTTCTCTCGTGACAAACTCGAAAGATTTAGAATACTGTGAAATGTCCGTTCACTCCACGGCCCTCTTGCGTTCCCCGTCTATTTAGGGAGGCGATTGCACGACGGTTGTCGTCGTATCCCGTTAAATTGAGAGATCATGGTTTGCGAGGACTTTCCTCGATGTTTCTCAAAGTTTCCTTGAAGTTCGAACTTTTGGAAAATTGATATGTGCCAGAATATTTTTATGCAATGAAAAGAATTTTTGTGTCTGTCACGTTTTTGCTCGTTTATTGCGATTATTACACTTCGATAATTAGTTCAGGTGTTTCTGTTAACCCGATCCCGTTATGCAAAGATGTATTAGCTGAAAATATTTGATTTCTATTTCCACGACTAAATGCGACACAAATATTTTATTGTAATAATAATTATAACAATTGTCATGTCGCTTTAGGAGAATACGTTTTATAAAACTTTGTACATAAAAGTTTACAATTTTTCGCCGTTGCAGTTACAAACGGATATTAAATATTAAATGTTTAATCGCAAAGGGTAGATACGAGAAGGTAAAAGTACTCAGAGCCATATTGAAGTAAATATGAAGCCGGAAGGGAGTATGGGGGGCTACATTGTGAGTGCAACAGCTTGCCGGGAGCCTTCTTCAGCTTCCTGTTTCTATAATTTATCTCTACTCTCTGCAGACATTTACCTATGTAGTCTAACCGAGCATTTCAAAGCCCCCTTTCTCCCATAATGATGGACGAAAAACTCATCTTTACATCATATTTAATTAATATTACAAACAGGGAAATTAATACAAGCGCGTGTGAATATTTATTTTATTTACATAATATTAACATAATATTAACAATTATCTAATTAATTTATGTTTCCTCTTTAATTATTAATAATTTATTGATATAAATACAAATGCGTAGCGATTGATAATCTCCCAATTTAACGGGGAATACAACCGTCGTGCAATTGCCTCCCTAAAAAGCTTTAAGAATGCAATAATTTCTCACTATTTTTAATAAACGTAAACGCAAAATACTTATCGTGCGTTTTATTTCGATTTATTTCATCAATTTTATTGACAGACTTTGAAATATGCGCAGCATATTTTGTGCTTGACGGAAGGATACATTAAGCAGTCAATAAGCCAAAAACAAAACCCACAATTTACCGCTAATTATTGAGTCGCCACCGTGGTTGGAACGAAACATGAATAATTCTCGACATCCCATATTCGAAATATAACGAACCAGTTGCGCGGATTTTGCATGCTATCAGCATAGAGAAGATATCATCGTACGACGAAAAATTGAATTCGCGACCGCGAGGGGCGCGAGATAATTGTTTCGGCATATCCTCGCGTGAAAAAAAGCCCCGGTCCGCGAGAGATCAAAACGGGAATGCGTTCAAATTGGAACGTGCTCGAATTCACAAAGCGGTAACTTGTCGACGAAAAATTCAATTAGTCGTTGACGTTTATCAATCGCCATAGATTACTATTACCCGTTCAAACTCGCGAATTCCGCGAATTTTTGTCTCCCGTGGAACACATTTGCCGGAAAGGCAGAGATAGATTCGATTTCGACACAGTTTCAGAGTGAAATGACTTCTGTCAGAGCACTCAGAGCACCGACGATGATATCTCTCGTGTATTGTCGTCAAACGTTCCTCGTCGCGCCGTGAAACGCAAAAACTAGAACGAACGCGGCACGTAACGTTTGTTATATCGGAGCTGCATCATGAGGGGCGCGCTCAAAGAAAAATCGATAAATCGTCACCTTCGCGTGGCCGGGCACAATAAAAATAAAATCAAGATAAATCACTCCGAAAAAGTCTCTCCCTTTCCCTTCTGTCTCGCTCGTTGCCAAAGCTGAGGGCGCCTTGCGGACGACCAAACCGAGAACCGGCGAGTGTCTTCTCCACCTCGTTTCTTACCCCCGCTTTTTTCCCCTCTCCTTTTCACGATACGTAGCGTATACCGAGTAAAAATAGCGTTTCCCATCAATCACAGGGTCGACAAACCCTACCCGGACCCACCATATTTATGTACGTCCGGATAAATAGATAAATAAAGACGAGTAGGCTCATATAATTCCCCCTGAATTTTATTTATGTACGTCCTGCAAACCTCCACGCGAGAGCACGATGAAAAATGCGCGCGTGTTCGTAATTCTACTTGACTGTTGTGTTGTTGGACTGGCAACATTTATCTCGGAGATAAAATGTTAAACATTCAGATTGCATTTTGAAACGCGCCAGTATTTGTCAGGTATTTGCCCCGACGTAAAAACTATTCTCAAAAAAGCTGTGAGTTATATTTATCTCGTAAAACAACTGTAAGAGATGGCTTTATAGGTTATTATATATGGAGAAAGTTAAGGTTCACATTTATTAAAAATTAATAATAATAAAACTTAAATAAATAATTTCATGTTGTAATGAAAAATTATTATTAAACGAAACTGAGTACAATTTTGCCCGTTTATATTAAATTTATTTTTAAGAAACTGCTCTTTTTAAAAAATCGGCATCGAATAAGTGATTACGAATATGACTGAAAAGTTGATTACTAAATATTTTGAGATTATCTAATATTTATAAGGTATTGTAATGTATTAATATATATCTGTACGTGTATAATAATATTATTATCTTGCAGTAAAAAATATGTTTAATTAAGTTTTTATATTTTAATATAAAAACTGCTAAATTTATTTTAGCAGAATAATTTGGCCGAACAATCTTGCGCATCAGATAAAGATCTGACTCTGTAAAAAACTTGCATTTTCTAAGTACTGAATGAAATTACGAGCTTCACTGTACATGACGTCGCGGACACGATGTGATTATTCTGCGAAACTTGTCGTCAGACTGTCGCCAGCCTAGAGATGAATCTTATTAAAGGATCCTATCTGGCACTGCAATCAGGTTGGCGTGCATATATCGCGGGCCGAGTTCCTCCAGAAAATACCGAGTACAAATCGACAACTATAACTAACTGCGAGGTTATCATATCGACGTACAAGAAGCGTCCCAATCTACGTACTTCACACAGGAATTATACTAAACGACATCTCATTACCGAGCGGTATCGTATCTCGATCGGTATTTGTAAATTGCATATGCCAGAAAATGAACAAGGTAATATTGTAACTAGATTCTCAGATATTAACGGCGGCTATTACACATACAGATGATATGCAATACTCGCTATAATACACGGTGAATGTGGAAACACCCCTAATCCTTTTTTCTACGTAACTTGCAATGTAATTTTCATTATTTATGTGAAAAAAGTGAAATTTTTTTTACTAATTTTTAATGTGATTATATTAATTTGTAGCAATCAATAAAAGCGCTGACAAAAAACATCCTGGAATTTGTTTTCTTTTATGCGAAGGTCTCAAGTATCTCATTGTCAGTGTCATGTATCTTCGTTTTTTAAGATTCATAAAAAGGATTATTGCCTTTCATTTCTATAGCTTATACTTAAGTGTTCGTTATTTACGAGCAATTTGGGTCGAATTTACACAAAGTTTCCCAAATTTATATGATAATCGCGGTTTCGAATATAATTTAATTAATCCGTATTCTGCACTCTGGACTTTGCATTCACAACGTCACCGACGAGCATTACGGCGACCGTAATGTAACTCCGTCAACCAACTACGGTAATTAATACAACGGTAGGAGCCATGCCCCGAAAGGGACCGGCTAGCAAACGCGGGTGCAAGACGGTGTACTCGGTGTTGTACGTCGCGTCCGCGAAATCTCTCAACGTTATATCGTCGTTACGCATTCGAGGCACGGGCGCATCATGTGTATATATACGTGTGTAAAGCGGACAGAGTCGTATAGGACTGCTACACGGAGCGAAACTCATCGCATCGGGTGAAGCAAGGTGAGCTGGTTTCCAGTGCCGGGCCGGGGAGGGCTCCCCCTCGCCGGTGCTGGTTATTTAAAAGTTATAACTTATAACAGCGACCATTAAGCCCGCCGCTGCCCCGGCCGGCTTGCATTCTGCCACGGTCTGGATATCTCTCCGTGAAAAGGCTGCATTCTGCATTCCTCGCTGGTGTGCGTGCGCGTGCGCGCGCGCACGACGACACGATCGAAAGCCTGCCCAAGAAAACGTATCCGATTGCCCATAACTTCCTGTCCGTGGCAGTCGCTCGAGCTTAAATCTCTTTTCCATTCGGAGACCGATCCTTCACCGTTCGCCCCTGCTGGTCCCCTTCTCGCAATCGCGCAAGGGAAAGACGCGATTTTTTAAGGAAAACGACTGTAGCGAACGAGCGAAATTCCGTATAACAATGGTTTCTTTTTCTTACTTTTTCTCTCCTTGAATTTACGACGTCATTTAGGAATAAGAAGATAAATGAGGACACTTTGATCTCTGGTTAATCATTGAGACATTCAAACGCAGCAATTCAATTGTAATTCAAGACAAAAACTTTTCCGAAAGATAAATTTTTGAAAATGTTTGGACTATTGCGGTATATCGTACAAGTATTGACCAGGTAGATATTGTACATTTGAATGCTTTATGTTCGGTCTTTATGTTTTCGGAGGTCTCAAAAATTGCATTAGGCATGTGTAAACACAAGCACTTGTAAACGTCACTAGGAATACCTGGGCCGTCCACGAAATTTTCAACGCCTGCAGCAATTTGTTACTCTTTCACTCGACGACATGTAAACGTGCACCATAGCGTGAACAGCATATATCATTAAGGGTCCTCGAGCTTTCACTAAATTTTGATCATTTGTTTCCAGCGTGCTGAGCAGTGTCCATTATGTCGCTGACAGGTGAATAGACTTCACAGTGTACCGCAGAAAATACTGCACAGTATGATACGAAGGCATATATGTGGTCTATCTTTTAGCACGAGTTATTATCGATACCAAGTTTATCTCGGTTCTGTAAATGGACCTATTATATCGATAAAAACGTACTTAATGCCTCGATGGGAGCGAGCCGTTTAAAATCAATTCACGTTCAAGCGATTAATCGACATACACTGCTTTCTAAGTCCGTAATCTCAAGGCATAATATTTATCTACTCTGGTATCGATAACGCTATTCATAAATCAATTCGCAGAATATCGGCTCGTTAACCGTATTAGTATCACGTTTTTCTTTGAAAGCAATAACATGTCTTTGCAAGATCAGATAACCGGTTTTTATTCTAGATTCAACTGTGTATGCTAGACTTTTATTCGTATAAATCACAACACATTACCATATATTATAGTAATTAAAAACTTTAATTAGTACTTTTAGTTATCAATAATTTGCTTCATAATTGATCTGCTTTACAAGCAATTTGTTAACTTGAAAGGAATTTAAGCGGTTCTCAGGGATGTGAATTTTTTTATCTACTCCATTATAAAAAAAAATGAGTATTCATCGTTGATTGAGGATATTAATTAACGACATTAATTGTCAGTGCACGGTATAATTTTAGAACGCTTTCTTCAATGCCATTCCCATAATTACTTACAGCAATGTGCTCAACAATATCCCAACGATATGTGGGTCATCTTCGCGGTATTGCGACTCGTAAAAGGAAACGTGACGATTGTTCATTTTGCACTTCCTACATTTCAAAGGAAATAAGCGTACGTTCAAGAATACTCGACAAGATAAATAATAAAGAAGCAAAGCATATCTGAAAATCATAAATCTGTGAGCTATAACAATATTCGCTGACCAGACGCGACGAGAAATGACACTGACGCGATTTCATGAAATTCAACGGCGCCGTCGGTCGATAAATATGTTAATCCGAGAGCGCCCGCTCACCCTCTCGAGAAAGCGCAAAGAAACCCGAGGGATGATTAAAGTAAAGGAGATTCGAACGCGGCGTCTTTAACGCCCCGAGACAGACGGAGAACGTTGCAGGAAGTATAACGAGTAAGCCTGTTTCATTATACCACCGTTCGCTCAACAGGAAAAAACTCGCAAAGGAAAAGGAGGAGCAGGCAGGTAGACTTAAGGGTGGTCGAGGGTAAAAGTATCACGGACCATATCCTCTGACCGGGGATATACCCAGATATACCTGATCGAGACCAACGCGAAGGAAAAAAAAAGGAAGGGAAGAGAAGAAAAACGCCACAATGGCCAGTGATGATATTATTTGTTGAGTCATCTTGCGCGCCTCTCTCTCTCTCTCTCTCTCTCTCCCTCTCTCTCTCTCTCTCTCTCTCGAATGGAAAAACGACTATCTAACATCGAGAAAGAAGAGAAGCGAGCGAGTGGTGTTCATACACTTGTTTTGCATACCGTGTAAACGACGTTTCTCTTCATTTTCTCTTTTCCACATTCTTGCGCGTTTAAGTTGCTCCATTGTCAATTAATTTTCTTTCAAGCAAATGGAAAGACGAGAACGAGGAGAAAAATCGGAAAGAGCTGCACGTTCGAACACGTTCGAAAATGAACGAACAAATGAATGAATGAATAAGGAACATTCCGAGGGTTCGGTCTTTTAAGAGACAACGGAATAAATTGGACGGCGTGCCTAATATATAACGAGTGAAACGCGCGCGCGATCGAGCAATGACAACGCTTTTCTTTTGGAAAACTCTGTTATGTCGGCTATGTGTCGAATGCTTTGTCGGAAAAGAATTCTGGATACGGGGGAAAATGGAGAAAACAAGTGAAACCAGAGGGACTTTATTACATATGTAATTATGTGCAAAGCGTCTGATTACCTGCACTTTTGTAACAATATTATTGTACGAATAATTTAAAAATGCGTTTATGGGAATGTCATCGATTTAATAATTCTTGAATACAATACAATAATATAATATAATATCGACTACGATTTTTAATTCCAGCCATTGAATGATTAATTATTGTTTTGACGTTAATATCATAAGGAAGACGTTACGAAATATAATTAATCAGACCTTCGTTTCCTTTACAAAGTACTCCACGTTAGATTTTCTCAACAATCTATGTTAATTATTGTTGCGTAACACACACCTATTTCTGCAAAAAGAGAACTTAATTTTGTCAATATCCTTGGCGAAGGAAAAATTGATCTCTCCCGGAAGCGAGGCCTTGGGAACGAATCTATCGGATCGTAAAAGCTTTCCGACACTCTCGCTCGCTTCTGTGGACCACCGGACGCGCGACGTATTAACTACATGTCAAACACAGTTTTTACGATCGCGTTAATGCGTCGCCTTGCATTTAGCATGGGGGTACGAATATCGTTGGACCGGAGCTTCGAGAATGATGGGCAAGGTTAAACAGAGAATGATTGGTCCGGATTAGTTTTAATGGTTGTCGCGATGCAAGACGTGTCTGGTCGCATCAACATGCTTGCAAACCGTCAACCGGAATTCTCTTAAGTAGCCAGAAATTTTGTTATCCGATTACAACAAGAATGTATAACATGATTTGATAAAACTATAGTTCTCATTAGCCAAAAGTCATAAATATAATAAATAAATAAATACATACATAAATACACAATAAAAATAAGTATTATAATAAATTATAAATACTAATTAAAATTTTCTGATAATTTCTGGTATCTTTATTAAATTAAAAATAAGTTGTAAAGTTTATGGAAGGCTTTGTGTGTTTTTGTATTATAACTTAAGGTAGAAAGAGATTTAATTAAGAATATATTGTGCGTTTATTAAAAAACTTTTCATACCTTAGTGCACTCAGGGATATAAGAAGCTTCAAATTATTTTTTTTACGGAATTTCTAACAATAATTTATTTCAAATGCGATAAACTGCAAGCGTGTTAATAAAAAAAGGAATAAAACACGATGTTAACAGAATACTAATTGCCAAACAAGCTTGCCACTAACTGAAGTATTAATTACCGACCACTCGTAGGTAGTTCGCGAATAATAAGTCGTGGGATGAGAGAACGAAAGGTAGGGGGAGAAAAAGGAGAGAGAAACGCATTAATTATCCTGCATCGCGTAGCTTTAGCGAACCCTGCGAATATTCACCCAAACAGTGCCGTAACTGTAATTTCTATGATAATCAAACATATACGATATCTTTTATATGTGCAAAATTGCATATGTGTATGTATAGAGCGTCTTCTATATACAATATATACATCATGAAACATTAACGTAATTGTTACGTTTATAAGCGCCATAAATGTTCTGTATCAAATTTAGAGCAATCGATTAAATTTAAATTTATTAGTTCACAAGTTTTTTTCTGTTAATTATCTAAATCTTGACGAAGTCTAGAAGATTTCCCGTGAAATATGCGTTGTCGAGACATGACGCGAATCGCGAGATTGTTAAACCTTTTATTTTATCGTTCATCGGACAAAAAGACTACGGTCCTGAGGTATCAACGTGACACGAGGACGCGTGTGCCCGCACGTGTGGTACAGTTGTCGCGATAAAACATAAAACGGGCGCCTTGGCGCTTTTTTTCCTTCCCCAGATTGTCTCCGTGTCTCGCCTCGCCCTCTCCGCTGCTTTTTCGCCCTCGCGAAATCCAATGGGACCCACACGCTGCTTTTGCTTTCATCTCACCGATAAACGCGCCCGTATCGGTGTAACACAGTCAGAATGATAACGAAGATAAATCACTCGGCACGACGGTCTCTCACGGTAGCGAATCTGAGAAGGCGCGGCGGGCATACGACAAATTAGCCGCATTTACAAAGTTATCGTATTAATAACGTAAATCAAGCACATTTGGGCGTCGTAAGTGCCTTAACGTTCGTGGACCTCGTATCAGCGCTTTAATGTTGAGATATTAAATTGTGAGATAGACTTTTTCTTTGTGATAAGCCTTTCCGATTTTTTGAACGGTTCAAAACCAAATGAAACGACTGCATAATAATCACGAAACTAATATGTAGAATTAAATACGATGCTTTTGCATGCGACCG